>NC_142889.1:12769856-13078689 GCF_051225735.1 Oryctolagus cuniculus
AGTTTCTAAGCCTACATTTTGTGCTTCATTTATCCTTTTTGTTCTGAAACTCCAATTGCACATATGAGGATATTTCAAAAAAGATTGTGAAAAGTTGAAATAAAAGGCAAAGCTTACTTTTGTGCAAAAATTGGTTGCCTGCCTATATGTCTGAAAGATTTTTTTTTTTATTTGACAGGTAGACTTATAGGCAGTGAGAGAGAGAGACAGAGAGAAAGGTCTTCCTTCTGTTAGTTCACTCCCCAAATGGCCACCACAGATGGCGCTGTGCTGATCTGAAGCCAGGATCCAGGTCCTTCCCCCTGGTCTCCCATGCGGGTGCAGGGGCCCATCCTCCACTGCCCTCCTGGGCCACATCAGAGAGCTGGACTGGAAGAGAGCAACCAGGACTAGAACCCGGCACCCATATGGGATGCCAGCACCACAGGCAGAGGATTAACCAAGTGAGCCACGGCGTCGTTCCTGGTTGCCTATACTTCTAAGTAGTTTGAAAGAAGTTCATTCAAGATGCTATAAAAATACTATATATAAAATGATGGGACAATCATATTAGGAAAAGATTATTCATGGATTTGAAAATATTTTTTTAAACTTTTATTTAGTAAATATAATTTTCCAAAGTACAGTTTATGGATTATAATGGCTTCCCCCCCATAACTTCCCTCCCACCCACACCCTTCCCATCTCCTGCTCCCTCTCCCATTCCATTCACATCAAGATTCATTTTCAATTATCTTTATATACAGAAGATTGATTTAGTATATATTAAATTAAGATTTCATCAGTTTGCACCCACACAGAACATAAAGTGTAAAATACTGTTTGAGTACTAGTTATAGCATTAATTAATTCATAAATTAAGGAGAGGGATCCCACATGAGGAGTAAGTACACAGTGACTCCTGTTGTTGACTTAACAATTTGACACTCTTGTTTTTGGCATCAGAAATCTCCCTAGGCTCTAGTCATGAGATTCCAAAGCTATGATGCCTCTTGAGTTCACTGACTTCAATCTTATTTAGACAAGATCATTGTCAAAGTGGAAGTTCTCTCCTCCCTTCAGAGAAAAGTACCTCCTTCTTTGATGGTCCATTCTTTCTACTGGGATCTTACTCGAAAAGATCTTTCATTTAGGTCTTTTTTTTTTTTTTCCCAGAGTGTCTTGGTTTTCCATGCCTAAAATACTCTCATGGGCTCTTCAGCCAGATCCAAATGCCTTAAGGGCTGATTCTGAGGCCAGAGTGCTGTTTAGGACATCTGCCATTCTGTGAGTCTGCTGTGTACCCACTTCCCATGTTGGATCATTCTCTCCCTTTTTTATTCTATCAGTTAGTATTCACAGACACTAGTCTTGTTTGTGTGATCCCTTTGACTCTTAGACATATCAATGTGATCAATTGTGAACTGGAATTGATCATTTGGACTAGTGAGATGGCATTGGTACATTCCACGTTGATGGGATTGTATTGGAATCCCCTGGAACATTTCTAACTCCACCATTTGGGGCAAGTCAGCTTGGGCATGTCCTAAATTGTACATCTCTTCCTTCTCTTATTCCCACTCTTATATTTAACAGGGATCACTTTTGAGTTGAATTTCAACACCTAAGAATAATTGTGTGTTAATTACAGAGTTCAACCAATAGTATTAAGTAGAACAAAAAAATAAAGTATTAACTTGTACATTAACAGTCAGGTCAAGTGCTAAATATTGAAAGCATTTTATTCCCAATTACTCATTTTGTGTTATTTATATAGCAAAATAAAAGAAACTAAAGCATAGAAAATACATCCACAATTTTTAATGAAAGACAAGAATTCAGAGTTTCAGAACATAAGGAAAATTTTAAAAAGCCACTTAATATATATGAGTGCTTCAAAAAGACTGCAAAAAGTGAAATTAAAATCAACTTTATTTTGGATAACCAAAATATATGCTATATAAATAACACAAAATGAGTAACTGGGAATAAAATGCTTTCAATATTTATTTGGGAAGAGAGAGAAAAAAAGAGAGGGAAATTGAGTGAGAGAGATACCTTTTATCTATGGTTTCACTCACCAAATGTCTGCAACAGCCAGGACTAGGCAAAGGCAAAGGCAGGAACTCCATCTGAGTTTTCCACATGTGTTCCAGTGATTCAGTATTTGGATCATCATTCACTGCCTTCTTTAGTACACTAGCAGGAAGTTGAATTGGAAGTTGAGCAGCCAGGACTCAAACCAACACTAGGATATGAGATATGGGCCTCACAAGTGGTGGCATAACATGACTTGCCGCAGCACCAGCCCCTAATAAAGAAATCAATTTCTTAGAGGCTAGACCTTGAGCAGCCTAAAGCAGAGGGCCCACCTGAAAAGGGTCATTTTCCTGTATCATAAGACAGTTGATATCACATGCTGAGAGAAAGCAAGAAAGGGAGCTCATAACCTCAAGCTCTTTAAAATTAGTGGTTAATCTATTCCAAAGAAAAGAAACTGTTGCCTTGGGGATGCAGTTTCTTACAAATGCTTTTTGGGAGTATGTTAATGTCCTACCATACTTTCTTTTTCTTTTTTTTTTTTTTTTGTAGATGTGTTGTTTAGCCTACAAGTAGATTTTCATTTTAGTAACTACTTTATATGTATAGAATTTAAACTGAATCTTTTTTTTGTTAGTTTATCATTCTTTTCACTGGCAATCCATATATATATATATACATATATATCATTATTTTTGTAAGATTTACTTTATTTAAAACTGGATCAGAAATGGAGCAGACAAGACTTGAACAGATACCCATATGGGATGCCAGTGCTGTGGACTGGGGATTTAACATACTGCACCACAGTGCCAGCCCCTATATTATTCTTTTTTAAAAAAGAATTATTTATTTGAAAGGCAGAGTAAGAGAGAGATGAGGTAGAGAGAGACAGAGAGTGAGATCTGTCATCTGCTGGTTCACTTCCTAAATGGTCACAATTGCCAGGGCTACGCCAGGCCAAAGCCAGGAATCTGGGACTCCATTCATGTCTCCCACATAGATTCGTGGGCCCAAGCACTTGTGCTATTTCCTGCTGCTTTCCCAGGCACATTAACAGGGATCAGCAATGTCAAAGTTTTCTTTCTTTACATGTGTGATATTCTGGATTTTACCTTGAGGATTGTAAATCAAGTGTCTCAAAAATTGTGAATATTGTTTTATTTCTCAGAAGAATGAGTTCTCTTTTACAAGAATCCAATTAAACGGCTGGATTCAAATTCTAGTTCTTTGTGGTATTTAGTAATTGAGAATTTCTCTCAACTCCAAGTGACTGTTTTTTTTTATTGAACCCTCTGAGAGCTCCAACACATGTATAGTTAATCATTAACCCAAAATTTTGGTGGACTTTATGCCCAAATCTGGGTATTCAGTGATTTCTCTTGAGGATTTCTCTTCCTCTTCCTCCATTTTGTGGTTGTCTTAACAGCCCTGAACTTGCTACTATAGCATCCTGACTCATTGACACTGAACTTTTACTTTGTTCTGTGTGTGAACAGGAGTGTTCTCTGGTGAAAAGTCCAGAATGCATTTGTGTCTCTTAGAGCTTCCCTTAATCCAGTTTCTGACTTTATTTTTATTACTGTCTTTTTCAAACCTCAAATAATTGTGCCACAAATTTTGTTTAAATGTCATAATTTTTTATACTTTCATAGGCTCAATTTATTAAATCCTGTGCAATTACCATTATCCTTTTGATTTGTTAATATGAAATCTATTTCCTATACTTACTTTCATTTGCTTTTATTCATAGATGAATTTTTCACTTATCTGGACTATTGCTTCAGATCATCTTCCATCTTATTTTTTTACTCTGTAAATCAGGTTTTTCTTGCATAGGAATAATTTGTACAAAATAAAAATAAGCTTAGCTGTTGTATTTACCTCACTTGCTTTTTGTATGACCTGTGGTCTCCTTGGTTGGTTTATTGTTGTGATTACTTAAATGTTTTGTGATTCTCAGCAGTTACCTTTAACTGTGTATCATACCTCTTCATGTATAATATGTTACTTTTATTGTATCATAGTTCTAGTTATTTCTTTTGGGGTTCTATATCATGCTTAAAATACATTTGACCTCTGCATATTATAAGTTCCTCATACATTTTTATTGTATTGTTTGAGATGTTCAGTGATTTATTAGATAATTTAAAAATAAGAGTGAAAGGACCATCATTGTGATCTCACAAGTAAAACCTCACCTGTGAGGCCAGCACTGCCTATCAGTACTGGTTCATGAATGTACCAGTTGCTCCACAAATCCAGGTCTCTCTAACATGCCTAGGAAAGCAAGTGTTGGGCTCTTCACCCATGTGGGAGATCCAGAGGAAACTCCTGACTCCTGGCTTCAACCTGACCCAACCTCAGCCACTGTGGCCATTTGGGGAGTAAATCAGCAGATGGGAGATCTCTTGGTCTTTTTTTCTGGGTAACTATGACTTCCAAATCAATCTTTTAAATACAAGAGTAAAAAATTTTTCATTCCCATGTTTATCATTACCAGTGTCTGTACCTATGTAGATGCCTGTTTTTTTGTTGTTTTCGAGGTGAGACCTTCTAAGTGTTAAAAGAAAAATCTCCAGGGTCTGGGTAAATGCCAACCTTCCTTTAGGAAATACTCATTGTTTCCTATATATGCTCTGATTTGCATCCTGAGCATCTTTGATCAGTAGGATTATAATTAAATCAGGTTTTGGTTTTCATTTCTTTGAATATTTTTCTGACCCCACATCCAGTGAGATCTGCAGTTACCTGTGTGTCATATCAACTGATACTACCCACACATCGCAGAATATCCAGTCCTTCACCTGAGATATCATACAAATGGGGTCACTTCCCCTGGCAAATGTTGGTATGATTGAGAAAATTAGAAGGAATGTGTTTTACCTTTTTTTTTTTTTTTGCTTTGGATTTAAACTACACAGCACATCTTCAGAATCTGACAGATGTCATGACATGAAAAATGTGTTGAAGTCCCTCAAGTTTCTAATTTTGTCATTCCTTCTCCATGTAACTACTAAATGGTCTTCTAGGTTTTCTATCCTTAGCGTCTTTCCCACGAAAGACTTGGAAGTTGGAAATTGGCTTAAGAAACTTTTGTAGTTACTAAGGTGCAAGTTATGGTGGTTTATAAAGAGTAGCTACAATTGTACTGATAAGGATTGGTCCAACATGGTATATGTTTTAAGAATATATCCATTAGATGCATCACATTTACATGTTTTATCACAAAGCAAGTGTCGCTCCCCCTCTTCATGGAGGAACGACACTAAACCCTGCCTAGGTTTCCTATCCGAGTCACGGCACCATTATGTAGCTCCCCCTCTTCGTGGAGGAATGACACAAGACCCTGCACTGTTCTTTTGTCTGCTCGGCCCTCCCTGGGTTTGCTGCTGGTTCTTCCCAGGTTGGCTACTGACCCTTCCACCTCCGTGGAAGGGCGGTTCCCCCTGCCACTTTCCCCACTTCCGTGGGGGAGCGGCACACTGCCGGCCGGCTCTCTTGGGGGCTGCTCAGGTGTTCCCTTTAGATGTTCCTGGTGCATGTTGTCTCTCCTCCTTTATAGTCCTCTTCCACCAATCCCAACTCTGCTACCCACACGCCGAGTATGCTGCTCTCCTCCAATCAGGAACAGGTCTTACAGTTTATTGGTTGAACTGGAGGCAGCTGTGTAGAATCTGTTTACTCCTCTCCCAGCGCCATGTTGTGGGAGAGCAGATGCATAGAATAAGTCTTAATTCGAGTAACTTAGTCTAGTCTGAGTTGCTCCCCACAATTCCCCCTTTCTTTTTATTTTTTGGCATTGAGAAGTGCCTGTCTTCGGTGCCCCACAGCACACACTCTGCTCTGCTTGCTAGAGTTGCCCACAGGTGCTTACAAGCCCTACCAACCAGGCAAACCGAATCCGGGTCCTCTCTTCACCATGTTGTGAGGAGGTTTTTAGGCACTGATGCGTGCCTGTGTTCGGTGCCCTGCAGCGCATGCTCTGCTCTGCTAGAACTGCCTGCAGGTGCTTACAAGCCCTACCAATCAGGCAAACCGAATCCAAGCCCTCTCATTGCCGTCTTGTGGGGAGACTTATTGGTGTTGATAACGTGCCTGTCTTCGGTGACCTGCAGCCGCCCACAGGTGCTTATCGTCTTACTAATCAGGCAGACCGAATCCAAGCTCTCTCATTGCCATGTTGTGGGGAGGCCTTATTTTTCTCTATTTCTCTATGTCTGGGCATTCCTATCTCTCCTATTTTACTTCTATCTGCCAGCATTCCTATTTCTCTCATTTTACTTCTAAACTTCTGTTTCTCTTATCCCCGCGGCTTCCCGGCACCCACCCCGAGGCAGCTTCTTGGCGCCTCGCCCCACGGCGGCTTCCCGGCTCTGCAAGGCTTCCTGGCTTCGCGCACACTCTGCGGTCTCCGTGCCCCTTCGCGCCCGCACCATGGCCTCCACGCTAGCCCCGCATTCCCTATCTACTTGCGCCTCGTGCGCTCTCCCCGTTTATGCCCCGTGCACTCTCTCTGCGCGCGGCGGCTTCCGCGAGTCACACAGCCTAGCTCACATTTCCACCACCGGTATTCAGTCTAAGTTTCCCGGGCTAACCTGGCGAATTCAACCTAGCTCTCGTCTCTGCTTTGGTTTGGCTTCCCGTCTTCTGCTCCCTGGGCTAATCTGACGGATTCCAACCTAGCTTACGTGTCTCCGCCTCTGGTTTTAGATTTTTCACCTTTTGTTCCCCGGGCTGACTTGACGAATCCCAACATAGCTTATGTCTCCGCCTCGGCCTGCCCCTGCGGCTGCATCCTCTCTAACATTTTTCTCTACCCAGTATGTTTCCTAACTTTTCTTCCAACAATATTCCCCTCTCCTGGCTTCTCCCCACAGTCCGTATCCGAGTCTAAGTTTCTTCTAGCTTTCACTTTTGCTTTCAATCTCCTAGCTTCCCCGCCATAGTCCGCATCTGAGTCTATGTTTCCTCCAGCTTTCACTTTCACTTTCAATCCTTAGAGATTTCTCCCAGCTTCCCCCCGTAGTCCGTATCCGAGTCTATGCCTAGACTTTCGATAGCTTATTCTGGCACCTTTTCCGTCTGGCTTTTCCCTAGGCTCTTTGCTAGTCTCTCTCTCCAGTATTTTCCCACTTCTTCCCGCTTCTTCCCTCTGGGGTTTCCTATCTGAGTCACGGCACCATTATGTCGCTCCCCCTCTTCATGGAGGAACGACACAAGACCCTGCACTGTTCTTTTGTCTGCTCGCCCCCCCCCGGGTTTGCTGCTGGTTCTTCCCAGGTTGGCTACTGACCCTTCCACCTCCGTGGAAGGGCGGTTCCCCCTGCCACTTTCCCCACTTCCGTGGGGGAGCGGCACACTGCCGGCCGGCTCTCTCGGGGGCTGCTCAGGTTCTCTTTAGATGTTCCTGGTGCATGTTGTCTCTCCTCCTTTATAGTCCTCTTCCACCAATCCCAACTCTGCTACCCACACAGCCGAGTATGCTGCTCTCCTCCAATCAGGAACAGGTCCTACAGTTTATTGGTTGAACTGGAGGCAGCTGTGTAGAATCTGTTTACTCCTCTCCCAGCACCATGTTGTGGGAGAGCAGATGCATAGAATAAGTCTTAATTCGAGTAACTTAGTCTAGTCTGAGTTGCTCCCCACAGCAAGGTATAAAACTGTCATATATTAAGTGAAACAATGTATTACAGCACAGTTTTAATTTGTAGTTTTCAGTGTTTTTACAATTTATCCATTTTGAAACACTATTTGGAGAACAGAGTGCAAGTTATAACCTTCGTCCATTTTCCCTTTTGATACCAATTCTTTTTGTAGTTTTTCATAAGAATGTCAGGTAACTTTTATTATTAGGAAGATAAGTTTTCTATGGTGTGACTTTCATTTTTCTTTTATCATGTTTTGAGTTTCTTCAATTATTGTCATTAGAAGTTTTGATATGTGAATAATTAGATTTCTCCACTTGGGCTCATGTAGCTTTTGTATATTGGGTTTCATAAGAATGGGCTTTTCTAATGGCAGGTTTAATAAATCAAACACTTCATATAGTTTTCAAGCTGTTAAGCACTGCCTATGAATGGTGGAATCACTTTTTACTTTATTCTCTATCTGTTTTCAAAGCTATTTATTATTGTAGGGCCACCACATATACTTACAGTGGCTTCTACCTAGGAAGATGAACCACTCTAATCAGTGCTTATTGTTTTTCTTAGTGTCTCAGAATCTCAGGGACAGTGAACTTGGTTATGACTAGGCAAAAAGTAACTCCCAGCCTCTATAAGGCTTCAGAACTCAAGAAGTATGTAAGGCTCCTATTTTCCTCAGTCTAGTAGAATGGCCTTTAGAGGAATATTTCCTGTCTTTATATCTGGAAGTAAAAGAGGGCATTGAACTGAATAGTGCTCTTCTCAGAACTGATGCCATTCATTTCTGCTGACATTTCCTTTGCCAGACCCTCTGGCCTTGTGTGAGGTTTTCTGGACTGGAAGAAGCTATATGCTCCTCCCATAACACATTATAGTGAAGAGGAGTGGGCACTGGTTACCACACAGTAGGATTCCTCTTCTCCCATCTGTCTCTTAACTTTACCCAATCTTCAGAGGGCAATCATGAAGCTTCATCTGTTCATCATTTTGCACTCAAAACCAAGATTTCTGAATGATACCAGCAGTTTATTCCATGTCCAGATTTGGTACCTCTTAAAGGAGAGATCTGTGTCCTACATCAGACAAGGTATCTGACTTGCCTTTATCCAGTGCAAATGGGTCCTTTTTGAAAAGGAAACAATTAGGGAATTGGGAAGGTAGGAGCATTATTGCATGGCAATCTACTCATCACTGGGGAAGGTGCTGTGAGTGACCTCTAGTGTTTAGATGGTACACACTCTCTAAAGGCCTTGATTCTGTACTCTATTAGCCCCTCAGTCTTTTTCTTTCCAAGGCTCTACTGTATGTTTTTGAAATGCCCTCATTTTCTTTCTTTTTTAAAAGATTTATTTATTTATTTGAAAGGCTGAGATACAAAATGAGAATGAAAGAGAGAAAGGGTGAGATATATAGCTCCCTTCCACTGGTTCACTTCCCAAATGGCTGCTGCAGTTGGTCCAGGTTGAAGCCAGGAGACAGGAACTTCTTCTGGGTCTCCCATATGGGTGCAGAGGCCCAAGTACTTCGGCCATCTTCCACTGCTTTCCCGGGTGCATTATCAGGGATCTGGATCAGAAGTGAAGCAACCAGGATTTGAACTGGCATCCTTATGGAATGCCAGCACTGTAGGTGGATGCATAACCTTCTATGCCACAGAACTGGCCCCATGCTTTTCTTCCCTGCACCAAGAAATCCAAGCAGGCTTGGAAGGAGCTGTGTCTACAAAAGAAAGCTGGTGTTGATTGCTGACCAAACTCTTCCTTCCACAGTTCAATGCTGAGATTGCATGCATATTTGGAAGAGTATGGCTATTGCAACAGCATTCATGGGTCCAGGAAAGAGTAGAAACAAGGAGTGTGTAATGGGATCCATGATAGAAACATAATAGTGAATGGAGATATAGTTGGGGCATACTGATGGGCAGAGAGGTTACTTATTCCATATCACACAGATTTCTCAACAGCAGGAGGAGCATGCCAGAGAACACTTTTCCTGTCCCTTTGCACTCTTTGATTTCTTCATAATATCTGTTTTGATAATAGTTTCCCCAGGTTTGTCTGCTTGCCTAAGTTAAAAGATTTCCTTGTTTATTTCTAATATGTCTTCTTTTTAAAATATATTTGAGGGCTAGCATTGTGGCATAGCAGGCTGAGCTACCACTTGCAGTGCCAGCATCCCAATGAGTGCTGGTTCAAGACTTGGATGCTCCACTACTGATCCATCTCCCTGCTAAAGTGTGTAAGAAACCAGTGGAAGTTGGCCCAAGTGCTTTTTCCCATGCATTCATGTAGGAGACTTTGAAGAAGTTCTGGACTCATACCTTTGTCCTAGATCAGCCCAGGCCATTACAGGCATCTGGGGGAGTGAACCAATGGGTGGATAATCTCTCTCTCTCTTTCTAGCTCTCTCAAAAAAAATAAACCTTTAAAAATGTATTTTAGCTCTTTGTTTACATCTCTCTCATTTTAGATACATGAGTTTTTTAATATCGTATCTTCATTGTTCTAATTTCTGTTGTGATTTATTGTATAACCTACTGGTCAGAGTATGTTACTTGTTTTATGTATTGCTTTAACTTCTCAGATATTCTGTGTTTTGATTTCAGAATTTTTTAAAGATGTACTGATTTATTTATGTGAAAATCAGAGACAGAGGGGGGAGAGAGAGAGGGAGAGAGGGAGGGAATAAGGGAGGGAATAAGGGAGGGAGAGAGAGAATGAATTATACCATCCCTTGATTCACTCCCCAGATGGACACAATAGCCACAGCTGGGTCAAGCCAAAGCCAGGAGCTAGGAGCTTTATCCAGGCCTACCACTTGAATAAATGGGGAAGATGTCCTTGGTCCATTTTCTGCTACTTTTCCCAGGCTGTTATCAGGAAGTTGAATTGCCAATGGAGCAGCTAGTATTTGAGTTGTTGCCCATATGGGATGCCAGCCTCACATGCCACAGCTTTACCCTCTATGCCACAATGCTGGCCACAGTTTTTAGGTTTTTTAGTTTTGTATTTCTTCTTTATTTGAGAACCAGAGAGATTACTCCTCTGCTGGGGTTCCCCTTCTCCCCCCAATACCCACAAAAGTTGGAACTGGGTCAACCAAGAGATGGAAACTAGGAACTCAAGAGAAAGCGAGAGATTCACAGAGTGAAAACTAGCATTTTATCCACTGACTCACCCTGCAAATGACTATAACAGAGAAGATAGGACCAGAAACTTAATTTTGGGCTCCCAGATGGGTGGAAGGGATCCAGTTAACTGTGCTAGCCCTGCTGCTTTCTGGAGCTTTCTTTTATGGGAATTGGAGTCCAGAGTCACAGTCAGATATCATATCCAGACATTCTAATGTGGGGGCAGGAGTCAGGTATTTTAACTATTTAGCCAAACACAAACCAATTTTTACCAATTTTTAAACAATCATCCTATATGGCCAAAATCAAAAATATGAGTATTTTATATCTCAGAAAATGGAATTGAAAGATGTTTATTTGGATGGAAAATTCTCTGATATGCATTCATAAAATTTTTATAATCTACATTTTAAGTAAACTTTTTTGAAGAATTTCATTATTCTATGCTGTTTCTAGGGATATATGTCAACCATGTGAATTTTAAGATGTGGTTGTACATATCTCTCTTACATCATTGCAGTACTTCAAATACTTTGTTACTCTATGATCACATAAGCATTTCCATTTTACATTTTAAAATTTTAAGATCAAATTTAAGTATTTATTTACTTATTTATAGAAAGGCCAGGTTAGAGAGAGGGAGAAGCAGAGGTATGGTTCACACCCTAAATGGCTAAAATGGCCAGGATTGGGCCAGGCTGAAGCCATGATATTCATCTGGGTCTCCCACAGGGGTGCAGGGGCCCAAGTACTTGGGCCATCTTCTGTTGCTTTACCAGGCATATTAGCAAGGAGGTGGATTGGAAGTGGAGCTGTAGGGACTCAAACTGGTGCTCATATAGTATTCACATGCTGCAGGCATTGGCATAACACACTGCACGAGAGCCCTGGCCCCTTAATATAAAAAAAAAAAGAGACACGACATAGCATTTTGGATTTTTACTATAGTATTAAATATTTCCATTAAATAAAAATTTAAAATCATAATATTCCAGAAATAAATATTTATGTTTCATAATGAAAGTATATCTTATGGCCAAATGTTGATGCATGTGATTTAAGAGTTGAATTCATATATTTTTTAAAAGCTTTTTATTTATTTATTTGACAGGTAGAGTTACAGACAGAGAGAGAGACAGAGAGAAAGTCTTTCTTCCATTGGTTCACCTCCCAAATGGCCGCTTGTGGCCAGCACACTGTGCTGATCTGAAGCCAGGAGCCAGGTGCTTCTTCCTGTTCTCCCATGTGGGTGCAGGGCCCAAGCACTTGGGCCATTCTCCACTGCCCTTCCAGGCCACAGCAGAGAGCTGGACTGGAAGAGAGCAACCGGGACTAGAACCTGGTGCCCATATGGGATGCCTGCACCGCAGGTGGAGAATTAGCTGAGTGAGCTATGGAACCAGGGCCTAGATTCATGTATTTTTTATTTATTTATTTTATTTATTTATTTATTTTATTTTTTGACAGGCAGAGTGGACAGTGAGAGAGAGAGAGAAAGGTCTTCCTTTTGCTGTTGGTTCACCCTCCAATGGCTGTTGTGGCCGGCGCACCACACCTATCCAAAGGCAGGAGCCAGGTGCTTCTCCTGGTCTCCATGGGGTGCAGGGCCCAAGCACTTGGGCCATCCTCCACTGTACTCCCTGGCCACAACAGAGAGCTGGCCTGGAAGAGGGGCAACCAGGACAGAATCTGGCCCTGACCGGGACTAGAACCCGGTGTGCAGGCGCCGCAAGGCGGAGGATTAGCCAAGTGAGCCGCTGCACCAGCTGGATTCATGTATTTTAAGAATTGAATTTAAAAGTTGAATACCATGTTTTCCCATCTCTACTACATGCTTAATATTACTGCGGTCTCCATTATTTATTATATCCAATTAGATACTTAACAAACATTTATCTTTTTTATATATTCTTTTCCTGAGTATGGCCATTTCTTAATCCAAATATATTTAGATTTGTCTTCTAATTCCTCTAGTATCTCAATTCATGTATGTCACATTTTGATGACATTAACATTACTGCAAAATGGCCTTAATAAAATGTATTTTTCATGATGTAACCCAACTGCTTATTGAGTTGACTGCAATTTAATGATGGGGAAGTTTCATTCTTAAATAGCCCATGTCTTTTATTGATTGGCTCTGACTTTGCTACTTATCATTCTGTCCCTTTTCTCTTGTTGTTTTACCACATGACTTTGGTAGCTGTCCATTACCCTGTTGTTTCTCAGCTCATATTTTCCCTCATGCTTCTCTTTTTAGAATGGCTTTCTCAAACTCCCTTTACACTTGGCCTAAATTTCAAAATTTCTGAATTACATTGCAGCATTTTCAGGGCTCCACAGATTAATATACTGTTCTCTCCCCCATCTGTAATTTATTCACTTCATTTCTAGAGCTGTGACTTCACTGCTCTGACATATTTATATATATCTCCACCTTCACTTAAAGAAAGGAGAGACTCTATATTTTTGAATTCTTAGGATTAGACGTGTAAATAAATGTATTCTGGAGTTATCTTTATATTTTTTAAAAACAGACTTATTTATTTATATGAAAGGAAAAGTTAGGGTCAAAGAGAGAGACTAAGAGATGTGGTTCATCCCCCAAATGCCTGAGATGGCTGAGGCTTAACCATCCCAAAGGAAGGAGCCTGGAACTCTTTCTAGGTCTCCATACAGGTAGTAGAATCACAAAAATTTGGGACATCTGCTGCTGCTTTCCTAGGCATTTTAGCAGTTAGCTGGTTCAGAAGCAGAGCTGCTAGGACTTGAATTGGTGCTTATATGCAATGCCAGCGTTGCACTGGGTGGTCTAACTTGCTGCACCATGATGCCAGCACCTGTTTTTTTTTTTATAGAAAGTAGTAGTACAACTAGTAATAAAAATAATAATATTGCTGTTACTGAAAGTGCTGCCAAGAGTAAGTATACTGACATATTGTCTTTTGTTAATGGAGTTCATAAAAACCATGAAAGGAGAAAGTTTGTGTATAAATTGAGATAGTTATCTATGCTTAAATGTTGGAAAAGCTGCAATAGGTACATTTAAATCTTGTTTTAAGATTTATTGTTTGAAAGGCTGGGGGGGCGGATATCTTCCATTTGCTGTTCACTGTCCAAATGTTTACAATGGCCATGGCTGGGGCAGGCTGAATCGAGAAGCTTCTGGGTCTCTCACCCCACATGGATGGCAGAGGCCCAAGGACTTGAACCATTTCAGCTTCCCAAAGCTCATTTACAGGGTGCTGTTCAACCAGGAAGGGAACCAGAGCCCATGTGGGATGCCAGAGTCCCAGGCAGCAGCTTAACCTGCCACAGCACAATGTCAGCTCCCAAATAGATCCGAATCTTATATCTATTTCTCTCTGATGTTCTTTTGATATCTTTCTTTATAACAATAATTTTCCTATTTTGTTTTCCCCAAAATATTTATTTATTTACTTATTTACTTTAAAGGATGAGTTGGAAGAGAGAGAGAAAGTGAAGAGTTCTTCCTTGTAGTGGTTCACTTCCCAAATGGCCAGGCCAAAACCAGTAATCTAGAACTCCAGCCACATGTCCTAAGTGAGTGGCAGGGGCCCAAGTATTTGAGCCATTATCTGCTGATTCCCAACATGTATTAGCAGGGAGATGGATCAGAAGCAGAGCAGCCAGGATTTGAATCACCACTTCACCAATGTGGGAGACCTGGAAGAAGCTCCTGACTCCTTGCTTCAGAGCAGCACAGCTCTGGCCATTGCGGCCAACTGGGGAGTGAATCATCGAATGGATGACCTCTCTCTGTCTACCTCTCCTCTCTCTGTGTAACTCTTGACTTTCAAATAAATAAATAAACCTTTTAAAAAAATCTGGACTGCAGAGATGGAGGAGGTCCTTAGAATCCCCATGTAAGACCTCCATCCTTAATGAGCTGTACTACGAGAATTAACTGCAAAACTTGTTTTCAAGCTGTACTCTATATGTTGTGTGTGTGGGGGGGTGCAAACTGTTAAAATTTGTACTTAACATAGAGTTGGTACTCTGTATATAAAATTAAACTAAAAATGAACCATAAGGAAGAAGGGGATGGGAGAAGGAGTAGGAGATGAAATGAGAGTCAGTGTGGGAGGATGGGTATGAGGGAAGAATCACTATATTCCTAAAGTTGTACCTATGAAAAATACATTAATTAAATAAAAGCTTAAAAATTAAAAATAATAATAATTGTGCATACAAACTATATTTAATCTGTTAATAACAATTTTAAAAATCTGGATGGCATTGTCACAAAACATGGAATAAGTAAGTAATCATTTTTTTTTTACAGGCAGAGTGGACAGTGAGAGAGAGAGACAGAGAGAAAGGTCTTCCTTTTTGCTGTTGGTTCACGCTCCAATGGCCGCCATGGCCGGCGCATCATGCTGATCCAAAGGCAGAAGCCAGGTGCTTCTCCTGGTCTCCCATGGGGTGCAGGGCCCAAGCACTTGGGCCATCCTTCACTGCATTCCCAGGCCATAGCAGAGAGCTGGCCTGGAAGAGGGGCAAATGGGACAGAATCTGGCACCCCGACTGGGACTAGAACCCGGTGTGCCAGCGCCGCAAGGCAGAGGATTAGCCTATTGAGCTGCGGCTCTGGCCAGTAATCATTCTTGATAGAGAGATGAAAGTGGCCATGATGGAATAAGTTAAGACACAAATCAGAGTTTCTCTTTAGGACCATTGATGGGAACCTCCTCAGGAGAAGAGAAGAAAGTTCCCAAATTATCTGAGTTTATAATCTACTGCAATCCTACACATACATAGGCAGGTACCATGAAGCAGAATACAGTGCCATAAAGGAAATGCCAAATGATTAGAATAGTTCAGGAGAGTTATGAATCATATGTAATAAAGATGTATGTGTGTGTGCTTTTAATCTCATGTCCTAGTAAAGCTTATTTATAACTGAATTATATATCTGTAAAAAAATAATGTGATATATTAAGCTTGTAGACACCTGATTTCCCAATTAGGAGAATACACATCACTGAAATTCTTCAACTGTCAAAGATTCACACAGGATGCCAAAGACACTAGCAGTCTGGGAGAGCAGAGATCACTACAGCACAGACAGGAGAGAGAAGTAGAAACATTGTACAGGAAGCCCCATGTGATATTCCTAGCATCTGTAGCTTCTTTATGCATGACCTTTCCTTATTCAGAACATGCTTCAGTGGCCTCAGAAGGCCTTACTCCTATGCTCCAATGGCAAACCATTTCTTCAATAGAGAACAGGAAAGAGAAAAATAGCATGCTGTTGGTTTCTGCTGTAGGTAAAATTATCCTTTTCTCCTACAAACATACCTCTAGGGTAAACCAATGACAAGAAATGCACCCAGGGTCCAACATTGTGGTTACAGTGGGTTGAGTCACAGCACACAGTGTCAGCATCCACTATGGGTATCAGTTTGAGTCCTGATTGCACCCTGCTAATGTACCTGGTAGGTCAGCAGAGGATGCCCCAAGTACTTGCACTCCTGCCACCCATGTGGGAGACCTGGATGCATGGACTGTCTCCAGGCCATGGCCTGACACAGTCCCACCATTGTGGCCATTTGTGGGAGGAAACTAGTGGATGAAAGACCTGTGTGTGTGTGTGTGTGTGTGTGTGTGTGTCTCACACTCTATAACTCTGTGTGTGTGTGTCTCACACTCTATAACTCTGTCTTTCAAATACAAATTAATGGAACCATTTAAAGAAGGAAATTAGCCCAGTATTCTTTGAATGGGTCCTGTTCCTCCCTGTTTCCCAAGCACCCAGTGTTGGGGGTCTTCCCCTTTGCTTACATTGAAAGCTGCTCCCACAGCAACTGATTTATGAAGCCCAATGCTATAGCCTTACATGGCAGTCATAGTCCTGTAGCCAAACATACCAAAGGCATCCACACTACAAGAACTTCACAGCTGTTCCCAATTATTCTCTCAAAGCAAACACTACACAGTGTAAGATCATAGTGCACATGCCTACCTTCTGCTGTTTCATGCTTCTGGAAGCATTAGTTTATAATGTGAAATATCTTTGATGATAATTGGTCACAAAGGAAAATAAGCAAGCAGAATTCCTTTCCCCAAACAAAAGTGTACTTATTTAGGTAATCTAGTGCTGTTTAACAAATTATCCAATATTGTTATTTAAAATTTATTAGCTAGTTATTATTGTTTATAGCTTTTTTGAGTTGTGAATTTGGAAGTGGATTGGCTCTGTAGTGTGCAATCCTGAAGTTGAAGTCATCTGACAGCTTGACTGTGACTGGTGAACTCACTTGAAGGTCACTCACATGATTGACAAGTTGCACTGGACTTTTGTTACAGCCCAATTTCAGTATATATATGCTTCTCCATAGGGTTTTCTGCATGTTCTTGTAGCATGAGGGTTTCTTCCATGAGAATCGCAGATGTCAATGGCAGTGGTCTTTTTAACTGATTCTTAGAAATCATACATCAGCTTTTCCATGACATACTACTGCTTGTACAGAGCTATCTCTGATTCAGTGTGTGTGTGAAGTGAGTGAATAGTGGTAAGTATCACTGGGGTGCCTTCTTCAGGTTTGGCTGCAATAGCACTTCTTAAAAGAATAAGAAGCATAATGAGAATAGAGATGGATGGAAATGAGAGGGAGCATAGGAGAGGAGGAAATATTTTTGACTCCCTCAAGCTGAGAGAAGAGGGAAACAATGGACCCAGTTCTTCTCTCAAACCTCTGAACCCACCTTGAGATCTCATCAACCTACCGTGCCTAAATCTTGTCAGAATTCTAAGACAGAGACTCCAGATGAGTCACAGAAAGCTAAGATTCCATGCAAAATCTCCTCTGTGTCACAGGAAGCAAGGCTGTCCTCTCCCTCCTGGCCCACCCCACCATTGCTGAAGCTATGCTGTGACAGCTGAGGATGAATCTGTGGCTTGGAAACAATGTCCTAAAAATCCAGCACTAAAAAGTGGTGATGCTTCTGGGGAGGAAAGGATGCTATTGTCACCATAAATGTGCCAAAGCCATGGTCCTTCATGGAACACCACAGGGAGAAAATAAATGGGAACCTAGTACTTTCTTTGCTCTTCAAATTAAATGTATGGGGCTGGTGCTGTGGCATGGTAGGCTAAGCTTCCTCCTGCAGCCCAATTTCATGTCCTAGCGGCTCCTCTCTGATTATGGCCTGGGTAATCAGTGGAAAATGGCCCAAATCCCTGGTCTCCTGCACCTATGTGGGAAACCCAGAAGAATCTCCTGGCTCCTGGCCTTGGATAGGCCCAGCCCTGGCCATTGTGGTCATTTAGGGAGTGAACCAGAAGTTGGGAGACCTCTCTCTGTCTCTTTTTTTCTCTGTCTTTACCTTTGCCTCTTTAATAAATAAATAATTCTTTAAAAAAAGAAAGTAATGCAAGGAAAGAGAGATGTTCCAGTCGGTAAATATGGGAGAATTTAACATTCAGAAGCAACTAAAATTGAGGAAAGAAAAATTAAGATAATAAAAAGGCTTGCTACTCCTGTTCCTGCTGTATCCAATAGATCCCTGTTCTAATAAATTTTTGGCAATGTCCATGCAACACCTGACTCTCCTGTGCCTTTGACCCCTTCTTCTGAACCATAGCACTCATTACTGAAGTTCAAGACCCTCATACCAATAAATGTCCACTCACTGGTATTCCAGACATCGTTTACCCTTCTCAGAAAAAGTCCCCAGCCTTCCCAGTAGCAGTATCCCACTGCCTTTCTATCCTCTGGAATCATAGGGATTTCTGTTTTCTACTGATGTCTTTAGACTCTAGTCATAAGCTCATAGAATATAAGTCTATAGCTTATAACATCAACTGGGACTTTGTGTATCTAGTTGAAAAGAAGAACTGAAAAACAGTTGCATTTTTGTCTATGTGACCATCTTTCATTTTTAAAAGATTTTATTTAACTTATACAAGTTTCATGTATTTCATATATACAGATTTGGGAACATAGTGATAATTCCCATCCTAACCTTCCTCCTGCCCATGCTCCAACCCTTCTTCCTTCTCCTTCTCCCATTGCCACTCAATTTATACAAAGATCTTTTTACAGTTCACTTAATTATTGTGAAGTTAACCCTATAATAAGTAAAAGCTTTCAACGAACAGTATGAAGAAGAAAACAAAACAAAATCATTCCTCAACAGAAGAGACAAGGGCTGTAAAAAATCACTGAATTTCAAAAATGTCCATTTCCCTCCAATTAATTACATTTTAGGTAATCTATTAGTTTCCCTGGATCAGAGAAAACATGGTATCTTATCCATCTTTGAGACTGGCTTATTTCACTAAGTCTAATGGTTTCCAGTTCTGTCCATATTGTTGCAAAAGGCAGAATTAATTTTTTATAGCTTTGTAGTGCTCATAGTATAATTATATATATATATATATAAAGAAATCATAGTGTATATATATATATATATATATATATATATATACTATGAGCACTACAAATATATATAATTTCTTTATCCAGTCTGTAGTTGATGGACATCAGGGTTGATTCCATATCTTATCTATTGTGAATTGTGCTTCAGGGAATATGGGGGTACAGAGAACACTTTCATAAGGTGATTTCTTTTGGTTTGTATAAATTCCCAGGAGTGGAATGGTTGGATCACATGGTAGTTCTATATTCATACTTATGAGGCGTTTCCATACTGCTTTCCACCAGGGCTGTTTAAGTTTGCATTCCCATGTGTGAACCATCTTTCTAGAGACCAAGGTTCATATATTTTTATTCTCAGTTGTACTATTCCTAGAAAATTAGAATGTAGTGAGTAGCCTATGGCATAGGAGAAAATGCATGATTCTCTCCTTGAAAGAAAGAGACCAGTCCCCTAGTGAAGACAGGAGGGGTGAGTAAAGACACTCAAAGGGCCAGCTGATTTGGAGAAAGAGGTCTGTGCTACAGCTTCTGTGCAGAGCACTTACAAAATGGACATCCATGGCTCCTTGGCAGGCACTACATTCTCTCAGACAAATAACACATGTGTCAAACCACATTCATAAGAGAACTAATATGCCTTTATGAAACACTCAATATTATTTACATCTAACTGCATCAAATCACCAGATTTGTGGAAACACATAGGGGTTGTTCTGCTTTCTTAGACCAAGAGACAATTGATAGGCCTGCACTGTGGCTCACTTGGCTAATCCTCTGCCTGCGGCACCAGCACCCCAGGTTCTAGTCCCAGTTGGGGTGCTGGATTCTGTCCTGGTTGCTCCTCTTCCAGGCCAGCTCTCTGCTGTGGCCCAGGAAGGCAGCAGAGGATGGCCCAAGTGCTTGGGACCTGCATCCGCATGGGAGACCAGGAAGAAGCACCTGGCTCCTGGCTTTGGATCAGTACAGCATGCCAGCTGTAGCTGCCATTTTGGGGGTGAACCAGTAGAAAAGTAAGACCTTTCTTTCTGTCTGTCTGTCTCTCTCTCTCACTGTCTAACTCTGCCCGTTTATAAAAAAAGAGAGAGAAACAACTGATAGTCTCCATTTCTGGAGGGAGGAAGGAAAGCATCCTGCGTTAACACATACAGAGGGCAAAGGAGCCTCAGGGGTGGGGAAAGAAGAGAATCCCTTCATAAAACATGTGTTCTACTGCCCCTCCATGTTCACAAGGAGATAGACTTGGAATCTCTGGGATGGCTTGGGTTTATGGGAGGGTACTTCCAAAACCTCTTTTTTTTGTTTAAAAATTCTCATTTTCATTACCATTTTTTGAATTCTCATTCATGGGTTTCAAAAGCATTGCATCAAAATAGATTATTTCAAGTGTTCTCTCTCACAACTGTTTAAAGTACCTTCTTACTATCCCTGCATTCAACCCAAGCCTTTGAAAGCCAGCTGGGAAGGCAAGGATACATTTCATAGAAACTCAAAGGGATCAGCACCCAAGATCACTACTGCTGTAACTTTCTCAGTTTCCAATCTTAGGAAAAGTCCCAATGCTGATTTGATGTGTAGTTTTACAAGTGCCAGGCATCTGAGTCAGAGAAACAACTGACACAGTTATACCTACCTGGATCTCAGCCTCAGGCTTTGTTGTAAACAGGTAACAACACCCTGCAGAAATATAAATTTTATGCTATCAAAAATCATCATCATTCCATCTGATGCATCCTTTCTGACAGAGTATTTTCTCTGGAATCACACAGTCAAAGGTGAAATAAAATCTAAAAGGTAATTGCCTAGTCAGGCCAGGAAACTGAGGCTCAGGAAGAGAAGAGCAATGCCCAAAGTTCCCATGGTGAGCCAGAAGGATTATAACCCAGGGCCCTGCTCCAAGATAGCACTAGTGAGAGCTTTTTCAACAGCAGAAGCAGTGGCAAGCCCCAAACTACTCACACAGCTGGGATTGTTCAAGCCCCTCAGAGACACTAAATTCTGATGGCAACATACTGAGCTGCAGCAGGCTGGCTTTTGCCTTCATCTGATTTGTTTTAGTAGCTCAAGGTAGCACCTAAAAATGAATTATCTTCTTGCTGTTTGCTAAACTATCAGCTATGTCCAGAAGCAAGAGTAAACTCCTAAGGAGAAAAGCTGGAAGATACCACTTTTCCACATCCTACAAGTTAGTGGTGATTCCACTGCACATGAGAACTGGCAAAGTCTGATTTCTACAATACAATAAGCAGGCTAGAGATCAAGGGACATCTGAATATGGTATCTTTGTTGCTCTAAACACAAAATCTGTAGAAGAGAGGTATCCAGAACTGTTCAAGGGCCATTTGTAATACTTCTAAGATGGAGACCTGATAAAGAAACAAGAAGCCCTATATCTAACTTTTACGACACCGTTAATGGATATACCTGAATATCTATATCTGAGTACCATATATCTAGCTGTTAAGACAATGTTATTAGATAAAAAGTCCTGAATACTGTGCATACTTTTTCTCATAGTGTTAATAATACATGTGTCTTTGGGGTTCAACCATGCAATGTATGAAATATTTTTGCACAATGGCAGATGCCCAAAAAAGGGGCATTAATATTGTGTTTTGTTTTTTTTGACAGGCAGAGTGGACAGTGAAAAGAGACAGGGAGAAAGGTCTTCCTTTTCCATTGGTTCACCCTCCCATGGCCGCTGCGGCTGGCACGCTGTGGCCGGCACATCGTGCTGATCTGAAACCAGGAGTCAGGTGCTTCTCCCTGGTCTTCCATGTGAGTGCAGGGCCCAAGCACTTGGGCCATCCTCCACTGCACTCCTGGGCCACAGCAGAGAGCTGGCCTGGAAGAGGGGCAACCGGGACAGAATCCAGTGCCCTGACTGGGACTAGAACCTGGTGTGCCAACGCCACAGGTGGAGGATTAGCCTATTGAGCCACAGCGCTGGCCAATATTGTTAATATATGACAAAGAGGAAAGGAAAATTCCATTTTCTGAAAAGCTCCTTTAAAGCAGTTTATGGCAGCTCTGTATTGGTGATTTACATATTTCATCTCACATAATCCTCCCAAATATGCACAATGTGTAACAGTGTTTCCATTTTACACATGAGGAAATGAAGGGTCAGAGGCACTCACCTCTAGGGTGCTTGATCTCCCTCCACCCTGTTTGATGGTCCAATTTTCTTGCTTGATTGATTCCCCTATCAGCCATGGGGATAAAGATACACATCCACTGCCAGTTTTCTTTTGAGGTTAGATGTGTCTTTTGCAAAAAGGAAATCAATCTTAAGCCTTGGATGAAAACATTGATAGCTCAAAGCCTCTTGTGAAACAATACCAGAACAGCAAGGCTTCCCATTTAACAGGTTAGAGAATCTGGCAGAAAAAAGGACTACAATCAATTCTTGCTGTTGTCCCAAATGTAAGGTTTTCTTTCCCAACTCTACACCTTGGCAAGTGCTCTCCCTCTTCTGTGCACCTCCATTGTTCACCTGGTAAATTATCATCATTTCCTCAAACTCCAGCTCAGATTTATTCCTTTGTAGTAGCTTTTGCTGATGGCTCCATTATAATAATGGTTCAAATGTGATTTATTGCCAATTCATAGAGAAATCTACCCAAAGAATATTGCCTGATATAGTAAATACTAGTGTGAAGTGAACGGTTAAAAATTTAAGCATTCCTAATCCAGCAACTCTAATCCCATGAACTATAATTGACAGAAGTGATCATAGAACTCCAAGTCATCCACTTATCCATTTGTGTTTCTATTTAAAATAGAAACAAAACACATATACCCAAGGAAAAATAATATTTATATGCTATTTTATATTAAACATAAGAAAAATGATATTGGAATAATGGCAACTTTGAATCTTCTTCCCTTTTTAGGCAAAGTGTAATCCTGTGTGGTTCTCCACAGTGTAGATTATTGTTGTGGGTGCTCTTTCTCTTTCTCATTCCTTTTCCAGATGAGAAATCTGAGATTCTTGAAACTGAGACCAAGACAAAAGAATGATTTCTTAAACCAGTATAAGATTTTGGTTGGACTTCAACCTAGACTTTTTAATGATATTTCCATGGGAAAATTACTAAAGCGTTTTCACCTAGTTTCCTCTTTGTAAACTCCTGATAATACTATCTCCATAATAAACTTAAGATTTAACTAATAGAGTACCTAAAATGTAATGTACTGAAATGAAATTAACATTTTGAGACTCAATGATCATTTACAGCCCTTGTCTCTACTATTGGGGATCAGTGTTTTTTTTTGTTTTTCTTTATACAATTTGTTGAGCGTTTTACTTATTGTAGGGTTAATCTTATGAATATAAGTAAACTGAAAATAGATCTTTGTAAAAATTAAGAGTGGAGATAGACGAGGGAGGAGGAAGTAGGGTGGTAGCATGGGCAACAGGTAGGACAGGGTAGGAAGTGTTACTAATTTCTAAATCTATATATATATTAAAATAATGGAATTTGTATACCTCAAATAAAATTTAAAAAGGTGATATGATGTAAGACTTTTAGTCCCTTAACCTGGCTCCTAGAAAATACTCAGCAATGTTCCCCTTTTTATCCTTCTGTAATTGATGAATTAAATTATGGTGTATGATTATTTGAAAAGCAATATAAACACTAGTAAGACATAAATAAAAATTGTACTCTTGGGGCCGGCACTGTGGCTCACTTGGTTGGTGTTCCACCTGCGGCACTGGCATCCCATGTGGGTGCCAGTTCTGGTCCCAGTTGCTCCTCTTCCAGTCCAGCTTGAGGGCAGTGGAGGATGGCCCAGGTGCTTGGGCCCCTGTACCCACATGGGAGATCAGGAGGAAGTACCTGGCTCCTGGCTTCAGATCAGCACAGCGCTGGCCATGGTGGCCATTTGAGGAGAGAACCAATGGAAGGAAAACTTTCTGTCTCTCTCATAGTCTATAACTCTATCAAATAAAAAAAGAGAGAGACAGGAACTTTAAAAAAAAATTGTACTCTCAAGTCTGAATGTCAACTTATGTTCTGTACACCCCTGATAAAAGTTAAATTGCATTTAAAGCCATTTATTATTATTTGACAGAAGCCTTCCAAGAGCAAAATAACAAGTGAGAATTTTCTTGAAGACAGAATTTATGGAGGAACCAGGATTTGGGGATCAGTTAGCAGCAGTAAGTGTCAGTGCTTTTCATTCAGGAAACCAAGAACATCAACTGATTCTTGAGATTTTGGGGTGGGAAGGAAGAGAAGGAGGAATATAAACAGAAGAAAATGCCCCCTGGTTTCCCATCTATCTCCACTATCCCCAGACTACAGCCCTTGGGGAGGGCCAGCTGGACTCTGCAGGAATGCCCTGACCTGGGCTCCATTTCCCAGTGTCTCCAGATGCCCGGACGTGTTCCATACTCCTATGTCCATGTGTGTATGTGTACCTGCCCTTGTGACTCTGAGTAGGGGACAGAGGGAAGTTCGTTCAGTTTGACTTTAGAGGCCATGCTACTCCATCTCTGGCATTCACCATGTGGCTTGCTCTGCATGTGTGACCCCAGGCAGTTTTTAAGCACACACCTGCAGCCTGCAACCCTATCCTACTTTGCCTCTGCATCTCCGGCCTTTAGGTCTCATTCTGGGATTTGAGGCCATGGTAAGGTAGCTGATGATGTATTTAGCTGCTTTTTGGTTTCTGTCTTAAATTCTCCTGTTAGCAAGGATGCCAACTGTTATCACCTGCTACTGATACCTTTGCAAAGTGAGACATGAACTGAAGTTAATGCAAGTATGCTGAATGGTTCAATAATTATAGCTATTTTAATCTGGATTTCATAAAGTGGAGAACTCTAAAAACGTACATAAAGCAACTTTTTAAAAGATTTATTTATTTGAAAAGCAGGGTTACAGAGAGGCAAGGTAGAGAAAGAGAGTGCTTCCATCCATTGGTTTAACTCCCCAGTTGGCCACAGTGGCTGGAGGTAGGCTGGTCCAAAGCCAGGAAAATCTTCCTCACCTCCCATATGGGTGCAGAGGCCTAAGAACTTGGGCCATCTTCCACTGCCCTCCCAGGCCATAGAGAGTTGGATCAGAGGTGAAGTAGCCGAGACTTGAACTAGTTTCCATATGGGATGCTGGTACTGCAGATTGCAGCTTTACTCACTAGGTCACAGTACTGGTCCCAGAATGTAATATTATCATTCTGCCCAGTTTTTTACACTCAATGCTTCAAGTTGATTATCTTACAGTACATACTACTGTTGCAACTAAGAGGGCCAATTATTTGTCTTATTTTGGGTTCTGTGTTTAAGCCCATGACATTTTTGATGTGAGAGGATAGAAGTTAATAGATTTTCATAATTACTGTGATCTGTGGAAGCCTCTACACAAGTTGTGTGAGGAGCGGTAAGAAAGTAAAGTGAAAAGGAAAATATATCCCCTCCCCTTCAAAAATGTGTCCCCATAATGGAGTAGATGATGTGGCCTTGAAAACTATGACTTTCGGTATAATGGATTTTTCACATGAATAACTGTGTGAGTCACACGTTCTGTCAGAGTGGTGTTGCCAGCAAATTACAAATGTATGAAACAGCATAATGAAGTCATCTAAGAAGTAGAAATAGAAAGTGAATCCTAGATAGACGGTGTTAGGATGATAGCATTCCTTCTCTCAAACCCAGTGTATTTTTTTTTACCTTTTCTCCAATGTACTTCCTATCACAGAGTTTGTGAATGAGCAAGAAGTTTTGTATTTCTGCTAGGAAACACTGCTTCAGACCCATGAAAACTGTAAGACCACTTTCTGAGCAGCTATGATGTATGACCATTAATATGACTTGGAAACATCCAAGAACAGGATTCCTAGACTTGTCAGGCTACCTGGCTGTCTGGCACATCATTGTGCACTGCTCTAAGTTTCTGGTAAGTTATTTTAAAATTTCAGCCAGGTGGAAACCAAGAGCTAGGAGCTTCTTCCTGGTGTCCCACTTCAGTGCAAGGGCCCAAGCACTTGGGCCATCTTCTGTTGCTTTTCCATGTGCATTAGCAGGGTTGTGGATTGAAAATTGAGCAGCCAGGCTTCAAACCAGTACCCACAGAGGATGTCGGCACTGTAAGAGGCTGCTTAACCCACTATGCCAGCCCCAGGTGGGGTTCTATTCAAAGGGGGGTAATTTTTTTTTTTCTGATATAACCCTCAATGTAAAGAATATAATTTGTAGTAGGTAATTTTTTGGTTATTATTTGAGTCTCATTAAATTTCTCTTTAGTGAATATTTTTGAAGTTAATGTATATATTATATGTATATATTTGAAGTTAATGTGTATATGTATATATATTTTTGAAGTTAATGAGTCTTAGTATTCATCTTATGTTATTCTTGCTTTGATAAATAAACTTTCTCTCATCTCCCATTTAAAATATTTTTTAAAAATATTTATTTTCTATATTTGAAAGGCAAAGTAGTACACACAGAGAAAGTGACAGAGAGAGAGAGAGAGATAGAGAGAGAGATGTTTCACTCCCCAAATGGCTGCAGTCCCAGAGCAGGGTCAGACTGAAGCCAGAAACCTGCAACTTCATTTGGGATTCTGATATGGGTGCCTGGGACCCAAGTGTTGGGCCATCTTCTGCTGCGTTACTCAGGCATATTGATAGGGAAGTGGATTGGGAGTGGAGCAGCTGGCACTTAACCTGTGCTCATATAGGATGCTGGCATTGCAGGTGGTACCTTAACCCAGTGTGCCATAATGCTAGCCTATCAATAGATATCTTGAAGTGGAATCAGTGGCTATGAAAATGCACAATTTAAAGTCACAAGGGAAATACAAAGATATTTCTTCTAACTCCAGTTGATTCCAGGGGTCCTGATGGAACATCAGTTCTGACTGAATCAATAAGCAAAGTAAAAGAAATCATTACTTCAGTCAGCATTTTGCTCTAAATCAAGAGTGGAGAAATCCAGCTTGTGGGCCATATTAGGTCCATGAAATCATTTGTTCTGGTTCTCCCAAGGCAAGTGCAGGTGGGGATGGATAATCAATCTACAGCATGCTGATTCTTAGTTGCTAGCTTTGTATGGTCCATGAATGATATAAATATCTAAATGGTCTTGAGAGAAAGAACATTCCTACTCCTGCAAAATTTTAACACCAAATCTAAGGCAGTTTACAAATATGTTTAACAGTGAATGAATAACAATTTACCATCTTGTGAAAGACAGACACTTCTAGACAGCACATGCCAAAGACACCAATTATGATTCTGGAAAAAATGACTTTATTCTTTCTCAGAAAACAGAAATGGGAATCTCGTGTGATGAATGAGGCATATGCATCAAAAAATCAAAAATAATGTTGCTGCTCTTGGATAATGGAAAGCTTGTTCTTAGAAATGTTTTTTTTTTAATTTTTTTTTATTTTATTTTTGACAGGCAGAGTGGACAGTGAGAGAAAGAGACAGAGAGAAAGGTCTTCCTTTTGCCGTTGGTTCACCCTGCAATGGCTGCTGCAGCCGGCGCACCGCACTGATCCAAAGCCAGGAGCCAGGAGCCAGGTGCTTTTCCTGGTCTCCCATGGGGTGCAGGGCCCAAGCACCTGGGCCATCCTCCACTGCACTCCCTGGCCACAGCAGAGGGCTGGCTTGGAAGAGGGACAACCGGGACAGAATCCAGCGCCCTGACCGGGACTAGAACCCGGTGTGCCGGCGCCGCTAGGCGGAGGATTAGCCTAGTGAGCCGCGGCGCCGGCCTTAGAAATGGTTTTAAATGGCATGTGGAGATGTATATGTATGGCTACTGTGCATGACGTATCCATGTGTACAATTTGTAACAGCTCGTATGTACAGATGTTCTTTTTTTTTTTTTTGACAGGCAGAGTGGACAGTGAGAGAGAGAGAGACAGAGAGAAAGGTCTTCCTTTTGCCATTGTTTCACCCTCCAATGGCCACTGCGGCCAGCACGCTGCAGCTGGCGCATCACGCTGATCCGAAGCCAGGAGCCAGGTGCTTCTCCTGGTCTCCCAGGTGGGTGCAGGGCCCAAGGACTTGGGACATCCTCCAATGCATTCCCGGGCCATAGCAGAGAGCTGGCCTGGAAGAGGGGCAACTGGGACAGAATTGGGTGCCCTGACCAGGACTAGAACCTGGTGTGGTGGCACCACAAGGCATAGGATTAGCCTATTGAGCCACAGCGCCGGCCCAGATGTTCTTTTATAGATGTGTATGATATGGGCATTCTTCAGTGTCTGGTCCTCTTTGGGGGAGTTGAAGAGAAGATGCATCTGTGGGGGAAGTGCATAGCTCAAAACTGGTCTCTCAATAGGTCTGCCATGAGTGATGCTTCATTAAAATATAGATCCTTACCTACTCCTGTGTGATTTGGCTTTACAAAGTTCAATTCCAAGGGAATATTGTATTTGAAGGTTTTTATAAGTCTTTTTCTTTGCTTGACTCAGGTGCATTTCAACTGGAATGTGTACAGACCAAAGTCAGCTAAGTATAGACCACAGGAAGCTGTCGATTTTTCTGAGTTACCATGGTGTGCAGCTGCTGCCCAGTGGCTCCTAAAGCCTGTGGTGGCTCTTGTCTGAGCATCTGAAAGCCAGGAAGTTGGAGTCTCCACCACTTGTTTCCATTTTTTTTCCCTCCTGACTTTCTTCTTCCCCTTTTCTCTTTGTTGTTTCTGCTGGTCTGCAAAGGGGATGATTGCCCAGGAATAATCACTCCATTGATCCTATATGCCACTTGGCCTTTCTGCTTGGTAAGACTGCTTCTTGTGTGACACTGACCATTGAAAGAGACTTTAATGAGCTCACATTGGCTGCCTTCAGAGTGGACAACTTGTTCTGCCTTCCAGCCCATTGGCAGTAGAGTGAAAGCCACTGTATTAGCAGGGGAGGGTTCCTTGGGAATTTGGTGGAGGAGAAGGGATGAAGAAACTCATCCTTCTCTCATTTCATTGCTTTTCTCATTATGTTTTTCCAGTCTTGGTATTATTTTCTGGCTTTTATAGTGATTCATATCCTGTAGATAGCATTTGATTGTGTTTTATAACTCAGCCCTGTCCACATCAGGCTATTTATCAGAGAAGG
The DNA here is from genome assembly GCF_051225735.1 of Oryctolagus cuniculus. Taxonomy (NCBI): domain Eukaryota; kingdom Metazoa; phylum Chordata; class Mammalia; order Lagomorpha; family Leporidae; genus Oryctolagus; species Oryctolagus cuniculus. Next base: position 12,799,129 of record NC_142889.1, read on the forward strand.
ACAAAGTTGTTATTAGTCATCATAAAGCATTTCAAGTGGCTATGCTTTCCTTGTGACTGTAAGACTGCAAAGCTGATTTCTCTTAGGACTTAACACATTTGCTGGATGCATATTCTGGCATTTTCATTGAGAAGTAGATTTAGCTGTCCTGTGTGACTGCTTCATATTTCATGTTCCTTCTTGTGGAAAAGCTTTTCTCAGGTTCTCTGAGTGCCTGGTTGGGCTATATTTGGCACTTGTAGACTCAGAGAACCAAGTCCTGCAATCCTTTACATGAATTTAATAAAAAAAATGTATTTTGATACATTTGGGCTGTGGGTAGACACTGCAGTTTTCCTGAATCCTAGTGAGAACTGATGAATTAATAGTGATTTTCTGCCCCATTATGTTCTGAGATTTAGTTCATTTTATTTTCTAATGAAAACATATCTAAGCTTTTCTCATCCCTTTCTGGAATTTTAATGAGAACATATCTGAGCTTTTCTCACCCCTTTCTGGAATTTTAATGAAAACATATCAGGTTTTCTCACCCCCTCTCTGGAATTTTAATGTTATCATCCATAGACTTGGGTTCCTTTTTTTCCTTCTCTTTATGATGCTGCTAAGAGTGATGGAGACATTACAGCTCTCTCCCCTGTCAGCACATCTTCCTCAGGCTGTCTTGTTGAACTTGGCATTGGATTAACTTGGCTGCACTAAAACATCTGCCTAAACTCAGTGTAATTTCTCAATAAAAGTCATGATAAAACCAACCTGCTTTCAGAACCTCTCATCTTTTATTTTGAAATATGTTGTGAAGTCTTTTATGTCAGTGTCTGTAATCTGGAGACTTCCCATTTAAGGTGGAAGGCTGTTAGGACAGCACAACTGTAGCCTTACTCTGTTATTTGGGTGTAGCTCCTCTTTCAATCTTTACTTTTTTTTTTTGGTAAGATTTAAAAGTTTTATTTTAAAGGTAAATTTATGGAGAAAGAAGAAGAGACAGAAGGATAAAGGATCTTGCATCAGCTGATTCACCTCTCAAATGGCCACAGTGAACAGGGCTGGGTGATGATCCATGTGCCTGTTGCTCCACTTATGATCCAGTTCCCTGCTAATACCCTGGGAAAAGCAACAGAAGATGGCTGAAGTTTTTAGTTCCTGCCACCCACGTGGGAGACCTGGATGAATTCCTTGGCTCCTGATTTATGCCTGCCTCAGCCATGGCTGTTGTGCCCATCTAGGGTCTGAAGTAGCAGATGGAAGATTCTCTCTCTCTTTCTCTGTCTCTCTTTCTCTGTGTCAGGATATATTTATTTATTTGCATGGCAGAGTTACAGAGAGAGAGAGAGAGAGAGAGAGAGAGAGAGAGAGAGAGAGAGAGAGAGAGAGATATCTTCCATCCACTGGTTCACTCTTCAGATTTCTTCAATAGCCTGAGCTGGGTCCAGCCATGGCCAGGCCTACACCAGGAGCCATGAGCTTCATCCATGCTTAACATGTGTATGACAAATATCCAACTACTTGGACCATATTCTGCTGTTCCAAGGCCATTAGCAGGATGCTGGATCAGAAGTGGAGCAGCTGGAACATCAAACAGGTGCCTGTGTGGGATACCAGTATTGCAGGTTGTGGCTTTACCTGCTAGGCTACAACACTGTCACTTCTCTGTCTTTCCTCCTCTCTCTGTGATGCCAACTTTCAAAGAAATAAATCTTAAACTGGCAAACACTGCAAGTGGCAGCTTTACCTACTACGCCACAGCACCAGCCCTCAAAAAAATCTTTTATTTAAGGAATACAGACTTCATGCATTTCATAAGTACAATGTTAGGAATATAGTGATTCTTCCCACCATAACCCACCCTTCTACTGACTCTCCCACCCCTCCTCATCCCTATTCCATTCCCAGTCCTATTCCCCTCTAAGATCCATTTTCAATTCATTTATACATAGAAGACCAACTTTATATTAAGTAAAGAGTTCAACAATTTGCACAGTAAAAAACAAAAATAAAAAAAAAACAAAAACAAAAAATAAAAAAATACAAAAAACACAAGGTCTGTTCAATGTCATTGCATTTTGAAGTTAACTTTAACAAAGCACCCAAGAATGAAACATCTTTTGAGAGCACATAGACAGTTATAATAGAACTCTTTGAGAATAGAGTACCTGCATTGGAAGTTAGTGCACAGTGACTCTTGTTAATTTTTCAGTTAACACTCATGTATGACATCAGTGATCATTTGAGGTTCAAGGGGACCCAGAACTGCCCATGACTGGCTGTGTTTTCTTGTTCACCAGACATAGACTCTGGAAACCTGTTGGCTGACAGCCTCTGGAATGTTTTACTCTCAACTTTGATGTATTTGAGAGTTTTCTTTCAAGTCCCAATAGCCCTGAGTAGTTGATGCTATTTTGTACTGAGACATGTCTTTATAAGGGCAGGTATCACTGAGAACTGTGTATCTTCAGAATCAGTTGAACTTTCCCAGGCCTGGATGGAGTTCCAGGATGCTGGTTTCAGGCTGGCACATTCCCAGCTGTTGTGAGCATTTGTGGATGTACCAGCAAATGAAAGAAATCCTTCTACTTTTCCCTGTCTCTGACTTTCAAATGAAATAAAAAATAAATAAATAAAAATTGAAGGGCTGGCTCTGTGTGTAACAAGTTAAAGTCCCTGCCTGCAATGTGGCATCACATAGGGGTGCTTGTTCTGGCCCCATTCACTCCACTTCCAACCCAATCCCCTGCTTGTGTGCGTGGGAAAGCAGTGGAGGTTGGCCCAAGTCACTGCACCCTTAAACCCTCATGGGAGACCTGGAGGACATTTCTGACTCCTGGCTTTAGATCGGCTCAGCTCCAGCCATTGTGGCCATTATGAGGAGTGAACCAGCAGATAGAAGACCTCTCTGTGTGTCTACCTCTCTCTGTAACTCCATCTTTCAAATAAATAAATGATTCTTTAAAAACATCGAAAAAGCATGTGTTTTTCCTTGTGTCTTAAGAAAAAGATTAGTCTTGTAAATCTCAACTTATAGGTTTATTGAGTTCTGGTTTCTGTGCTGCCTACTTTAGCTCCCCTTCTGAAATGCATCCCTTTCTGTCATCTGCTGTTCACTGTGGGTGCTCATAAACCACAAAACTGCTTCCTCCGTTCTTTATACATAGCTTGGCCATAATCTCACTTTCTTTAGCAGCATGTTAATTTCTAAAGAGCTTCATAGGCAAAGAGATAGTGGGTTCATTGATTTTTCTCTGAGCCTTCACACTAAGTGGTTTATTTTATGCAGCTGATTGTGGGTGGTGGGTAGATCTTTGCTAGATAGAATTTGGGATGCAGATTTTGTTGTTAGAGAAAAAGGGCTGTCACTGCCGCTTTCACTGTGCCCCGCCTTTCAACTCATGCCTGCCTGTGGATTCTGGTTTTAGAGCACTGGGGTGAAGAAGCAGTGATGCCATAAAGAAAAGAATTTTTCATCTTAAACACTTTTACTAATATAGAGAGAACAGATGCCATGTATTTCATGGATATAATCTGAAGTACATACCATCCTTCCTTACATAATAAAACCTTCCTTCCTTTCTTTGGAGGATTTAAGAAGTTGGCTTTTTTTTTTTTTGTAACCTAATTTTTACCCCCTCACCTTCAGCTTTCTTGCTCATTTGTTTCTACTGTACAATGTGATAATTTTAGGGCATTTTTTTCTTCCCTTTCTTTTATTCTTGTTTTACTTACTACCACCCCTGTTCCAAAAAAGGGGTAATGAATAAAAATCATGGGCTCTTGATTCAAAGACAGGTATTCTATACAGTATGGAATATAGAAAAAATCCATTGTTTTTAAAGTAACCTGTATTTTCTTTGTTTTTTAAAGTTTATTTGAAAGGCAGAATTACAGAAAGGTAGAGGCAGGCACACAGACAGAGATCTTCCATCTGCTGGTTGACCACCAAATGACTTCAACAGCCAGGGTAGGGCTAGATCCACCTAGGAGCCAGAACTTCATCTAGGTCTCCCATGTGGGTGAAGGAGCCCAAGAACCAGAGCCATCCTCTGCTGGTTTTTTAGGCTCATTAACAGGGAGCTGGGTCAGAAGTGAAGCAGCCAGGGCTCAAACTGGTGCCCATATGAGATGTGAACATGCACGTAGCATCTTTACTCACTATGTTGGGCCTAGATTTTAGTTTAACAAAAGTCAATATATAATTCCTCTAGAAGACTTTTCCTCATGGCTATACAAATAATAATTTCCTTTTTTTTATTTGACAGAGTTAGTGAGAGAGAGAGAGAGAGAGAGAGAGAGAGAGAGAGAGAGAGAAAGGTCTTCCTACCATTGGTTCACCCCCCTAATGGCTGCTACAGCCAGAGCTACGCTGATCCAAAGCCAGGAGCTAGGTGCTTCCTCCTGGTCTCCCATGTAGGTGCAAGGGGCCATCCTCCACTGCCTTCCTGGGTCAGAGAGCTGGACTGGAAGAGAAGCAACCAGGACTTCCTCCACTGTCTTCCTGAGCTACAGAGAGCTGGACGGGAAGAGGAGCAATGAGAACTAGAACCCAGCACCCATATGGGATGCCAGCACCACAGGTGGAGAATTAACCAAATGAGCAACAGCACTGGCCCAGGGATTTATTTCTTATAATGTAACCCAAATTAACTATTTCCATGTTTCTTGATTAGCATTCTCTGTTGGTTCAGGAGACTGACATATTGGGAGACCAATGGTAGAGCATCTGTTTTCTGTTCAGTTGTGCTGAACTGCAGGGAAGTTATAATGGAAGTTCCAGACAAGGAAAATGAGGTTGTAGTTGTGAGGGAGGGCAATATAGGGCAAGTATAAAGAAAATAAGTGCAGGACCATTGTCACAGAGAAGTGAAAAGAAGGAAAGAAAACTTGAAGATAGAGGTAGGGCAAAATGGGAAATTGGAAGCATCTAAATGAATTCTGGGTGTGATCATGTACACTTGTTTAAGGTGTGTGGAAACAGTCTCTTGCACTCATTGGTAGGAGTGTAATGTAGTAGAGACTCTTTGGAGGATAATTTGATAGATCTCTACAAAAGTGCAAATGTCCCTTGGTTGGATGCAACTGAGGATTTTACTTTACATATATTTGATCAAATGCACAAAGACTATGTAAGTTATTTGTAATATTGTTTATTATGGAAATAAAACAAGCAACCTAATTGTATACTGATAGGGAATTGGTAAAATACATTATGGTGTATCTGTACAATCAAATACAAAATATGTTGTGGTCTGAAAAGTGATTTAGGGATAGAGTGCTTATACATAAAGTAAAGCACAGGAAAAAAAATGCCCTTTTGTAAAGGAAAAATGCATGCATATATATCACTTTTTATCATTTTATTTACTTATTTTCATTTCATTCATAAGGCAGAGAGACAGGCAGAGAGAGATTTTCCATCTGCTGATTCATTCCCCAAATAGATGCAGTGCCAGGCTGAAGCCAAGAGCCAAGTTTCAACCAGGTCTCCATGTTGATGTAAGAGCCAAGGACTTTGACCATCTTTCACTGTTTTCCTAGACACATTAGCAGGAAGTTGGAGCTGAAGTAGAACAGCTAGGATGTGAACTGTTGCCAGTAAGGGATACCAGCATCAGAGGTGTTGGCTTAATTCATTGTGCCACAATGCCAGCCCCATGCATAAATATTCTTATGAAGGCATTTCAAAAGGCTTATGGGAAATGAAGTTAAAAGAAACATCATTTTGGTGTAAAAACTGAAATTCAATAATTTTTTTCATAATGCACACTACACAAATGTTTTTAGAACCTACTTGTATGCATGCCTTTCAAAATTTATTATAATGAAACAGACTTAATCATTTAATAACAGTTTTTCATTTTGTATATGTGCATATAGAAGTCTCAGATGATAAGGCAAAAAACTTTTCAGAGTAGTTTATTCAGGGAAGTATGACTAGTTTAGAAAGAATGGAGTAATGCTTTTATTTTATTTTCTTCTGCAGTGTTTAGTAGCTAATATGTGCGTTTTTATTAAAAGCATTTTTAAAGGTACACCGAGAGAGTGAGTGAGAGGGAGATAGAGAGAGATCTCCATCTACTGATTTATTTCTCAAATGGCTGCAATATCTAGGGTGAGCCAGAATGAAGCCAGAAACCAGGAATCCTCCCTGGACTCCCACATAGGGTTCCAGGCACATGGGTCATCTTCCTCTGCCTTTTCAGGAGCCTGAATATCAGGAAGCTAGAGTAGAAGAGCAGCCATGACTTATATTAGGCTGTTATGGGATGCTGGCACTCCAAGCAACAGTTTAACCTATAGAACCACAATGCTGCCTGCCCCCATGTCTTATAATACAAAGATTTATATTCTGATATTCTGATTTTAAAATGATAATTTAGAGTTAGTAGAACATAAAAAAGGATATTATGTAATAACTGAGGAAATGCAAATAAAATTTAGTCTTTAGTTAATGATGTATCAGTGTCAAGGCCAGTGTTGTGGTGCAGTGGGTTAAGCTACTGCTTACAATGTAAGCAATCCCACATGGGTGTTGGTTGAAATCCCAGCTGCTCCACTTCCAATCCAGGTCACTGCTATTGCACCTCAGAAAGTAGCAGAATGTGACCTAATGGTTGGGTCCCTGTCACTCATGTGGGAATGCAGATAGAGTTTTGGGCTGTTGGCTTTGGCTTGTGACAGCCACACTCATTGACTTGTGGAGTGTGCTAATGGATGCAAGGGCTCTCCATCCCTCCCTCTAAGTAAATCCATGTATCAAATTAAAATAAACCTTTAAAAAAGAAAATAGTATGTAAATAGTACCACATTAGTTGGGCTAAGTATACCGTGTTAATATGAGATGGTAGTAATAGTGGAGAGAGACAGAGAGATATCTTCCATCTGGTGTTCTATTTCCAGATAGCTACAACAGTTCAGGCTGGGATACATTGATGTCAGGAGTCAGGAGCTTCATCTTGGTCTCCCATGTGAGTGACAGGGGCCCAAAAAATTGAGCCTTTTTCTTTTCTTTTCTCAGGCCATTGCCAGTCAGGGAGATGGATTGGAAGTGGAGAAGCTGGGGCACAAATCTGCACCTATATGGGATGCTGCCATTGTATATTATGGCTTTACTCATGACACCATTATGTTGATCCTTCTATAATTTCTTTTAGATATTAGAAGCTATAACTATCCAGTTCATTTTTTTGCTTTTATAAAAACTGCAAGATATAGGCCAGCACCATGGCTCACTAGGCTAATCCTCTGCCTTGCAGCACCAGCACACCAGGTTCTAGTCCCGGTCAGGGTGCCGGATTCTGTCCCGGTTGCCCCTCTTCCAGGCAGCTCTCTGCTGTAGCCAGGGAGTGCAGTGGAGGATGGTCCAAGTGCTTGGGCCTTGCACCTGCATAGGAGGCCAGGAAAAGCACCTGGCTCCGGGCTTCAGATCAGCGTGATGCACCAGCCGCTGCGGCCATTGGAGGGTGAACCAATGGCAAAGGAAGACCTTTCTCTCTGTCTCTCTCTCTTACTGTCCACTCTACCTGTCAAAAATAAGAAAAAAAAACCTGCAAGATATAATAAAAAATGCCATAATGTCAGATGGTTTCTTTTTCTTGACAGAAAAAAATTATATGGATACTTTTTTTTTTTTCCTTTTTTCATTCCTCTATGTCCAAAGTTGTAGGCAGGTTATATTATAAGGTCTATCACATCTTCTGAACTAGAAAAATGCTTATGCCATTTTTCTTCTAGCTGTAACAACAAAGAAAACAGTCTCATGTGCTATGTAAGAGTCCACAAAAGATGAAGAAGTAACTTATAAGACAGCAGCCTCCCATCTAGGGAGGTGAATAGGGTTCCATCACTGGACACAAAACTTGTGCTTTCTTTCAGCATCTTTTCAACTAAATCCAAGCATTCATTTACAGGGTTAGCCACTGCACAACCTGGTCCTTCCTTAGAAAAATGAAAACATATTTTACAAAACCAAATGTCAACACTTTTGAGAAAAAAGTCAACAACTTTTTTTTTTTTGACAGGCAGAGTTAGACAGTGAGAGAGAGAGACAAAGAAAAAGGTCTTCCTTCCATTGGTTCACCCCCCCAATGGCCACTATGGCCAGCATGCTGCGCTGACCTGAAGCCAGGAGCCAGGTGCTTCTTGTTTATCTTCCATGCTGGCACAATGGATCATCCTCCACTGCCTTCCTGGGCCACAGCAGAGAGCTGGACTGGAAGAGGAGCAACCAGGACTAGTACCCGGTGCCCCAGCCGGGTCTAGAACCTGGAGTATCGGTGCCACAGGTGGAGGATTAGCCTAGTGAGCTGCGGCACCAGCCAGCAACTTTCTTTTACAGGAGAAAAATCCCCCTTTTTATCCAAAAACATGGATTTACACATGTAAAAATGTGTATTTGAAAAGAAACTGGTGGTTTATTCACACATAAATGAACCTTGAAATCCTCTCTTTATGGTTCATTAACAGCAAAATTTATGTCACAGGATGAGCCAGGATTCAAATATAGAAATATGTGTCACTTTTTAGCATCTCTTTTCATTTCAAATTAGAATACAGATTTGGAATATACCATCACAGTATCAAATGTGCTTAACATGTAGTGGCTGAATCTGAAAGACAATTTTAAAAGCTCTTCAGTCACCCATACTTGTATATAGTCTTCTTGTTTGGAACAAAACGTGGAGAATTGACAAGTACCACCACTTAAGCACCTGTTTGAAATTAAACATCAACCTTCAGTGTGTAAAGTAATTTCATTATAATTAGGCAAACTGCAACAGAAAATTCCTATCAGTTGCTTCTTTATTTCTGGGGAAGTCAGCAGGCCAGCTGAATGCCATGGGATTCTCTGTTGAATCTGAGAGGCGAAACAAAAGAAAAGCACTCTTTTCTATCCAAAATCATGAAGGTAATGTACAAAGAAATATCCATACTTTAAGAATGGGGAAAGTGACTGGATAAAGGAAGCAGGACTACCCACTCTAGGAGTCAACACAGATGCATTTGCCAAATCCTGAGTTCAGAACCTTGTTTTTGATATGAATAAAAAGCACCTAAATGTCAAGGAAAATGTTCTTCCTGTGATAAGGAACTGCCTGCTTGCCCCTTATTGTCACCTTTCTTCCCTCCCCTTACAGGGCCCAACTGCTAACTTGGCCTCCCAGAGGCCATGCACCTCCAGCCCAGAGGCCATCAGGCCACAGTTCATTTTATTTTATCATTTTGAATAAACATTTATGCACTAGATTAGGAGGAAATACAGTAAATATTTTATTTTACTTTCATTTAACTCTTATCACATTCCGTTTAGTGACCTGCCATCTAAATATGTTTCTTTTTCTTTGATAAATTCCTTTCTTGTTAATTTGTCTAAGAGACAAAGTATTCCTATGCACTGATTTACTACCCAAATGACCACAGATGCCATGGTAAGAACCATGGCAAAATCTGGTTGCTGAAAACTCCATACCAGTTTTCCATGTGAATTTCATGAACCCAATCACTTGCGCCATCATCACTGTTTGCCAGAATCTGAATTAACAGGAAGCTGGAGTCAGAAACAATATTTATATCCAGGAATCCAGCTCAGATACTCCAATAAGGGATACAGGCTTTTTTACTCTTAGGCGAAATACTCACACCTGACCTATATTTTAAGTGAGACACAGACACAAGGTTGATGAAGCTGTGTATAATTTGATAGCAGTATTTGTTAGATTTGGAATAGCTCAGGGGCTGACCTTTCTTACCCTCAGAAAGGAGAGATGGGAAAAGGAGATAATGGCCAAGGTTAACAGAGACGATTTGCTTTATTGAAGCAAAGAGGTGATGACAGTCTCCAGAGATGGCACTGTAGGATGGACACAGGTCTGGGCTTTTATCTGTTCTGGTTGTTGAGGAAACTTGGCACCAGGAGCTCTCCAGAAGCCTTCAAGACCTTTTGCTTACCTAGTTTTGTGAGCCATTTTTCCGATGACTAGAGAGACCATGAGCAGATCTCCCACAGTGTGTGGGGGGAGAGAAAGTAGGGAAAGGGCAACATGTCCTTTATTCTGGCTTTTGTAATTTCATTGATTTTTCTCCAGAGTGAAGTCAATGCATGTTCCCTAGAGCAAGACAGAGTTGACCAGATGTCTGGTTGTTGAGTAAAGAAAGCTGAGGTGAAGTCATCCAGAGATCTTCCTGAAGGACCGTGAGGAAGATGTAGAGTTGGGTTCAGGTAAAGGCCATTAGGGTGGAAGGTGGCTGTGAGACAGGTCCTGCTCAAGAAGGGTAGATAACTCCATTAGTCTGAGTGAAGTGAGATGGTTGGGGTGACCATATGTCATGAGTGGGTTGGCACTGGAGTAGGCATTGTGGGAGGGGCCTTTTTAAGTCTGGACAGGTGGACCCAAATGGGGCCATTATCTAGTTTAGCTGTGGGGGGAATAAGGAAGAGAACCTTGTGAGGTCCCATCAACTTTGAAGTTAGTGGAGAGTGGGATGGGTTAGAGAAGTAGACCATATCTCCTATAGCCAAAGCTGGCAGGAGGGCACTGTCAGTATATTGCCATAGGCAATATCTGAAAGCTAAAAGGAGGGGAAAGGGCAAATTTGAGGGAAGGGGGGAGAGAGGAAGCTCAAGTCCTGGAACAGCAATGGGTCTGCCAAACATGACTTCAAGGGGACTGAGCTGTAGGGTTTTTTGTTTGTTTGTTTGGCAGAGTTCTAAGCTTTAGGAGGGTGAAGGATAAAAGTTTTGTCCAATCTAAATGGAGTTTGTATACAGAGTTTGGAGAGGGTTTCTTTTAAGGCTCTATTGGTCTTTCAACATTTCCTGATGATAAAGACTACAAGAAATATGAAATTTCCAAGGTGACCTGTTGACACCTAGGTGTCTCAAGTTACTGTTGAGTGACTTGTTGGCACACTTGGGTGGTGAATTTGGGTCCATTGAGGTAAGCCAAAATTGATAGCAGTAACAGTGAGTAGATGGGTATAAGGATCCTTCCATCTGAGATCAAATTCCCACCAGTGGCATTTTCAGAATATCAGTTAAATCTGGTTGTAAATCAGGTAAGGGCTGATCAGAAAGTTCAAGTGGAAAGACCATCTTGATTTATTCGTTGTTGGGCTGTGTATTTCATTAATCACTGACAGTGCTGGAGGATTCTGTTTTCTTTTTCTTTTTCTTTTTTTTTTTTAACAAAAGAAGTTAGTGCTCAGTGACTCTTGCTGTTAATTTAATAATTAACACCCTTATGTATGATGTTATTGATCATTTGAGGCTCTTGACATGAGCTGCATAAGCTACGGAAGCCTTTTGAATCCACAATACCACCAGTATTTAAACAAGGCCATAAGCAAAGTGGAAGTTCTCTCCTCCCTTCAGAGAAAAGTACATTCTTCTTTGATGGCTACTTCTTTGCATTTGGAACTCACTCACAGAGACTCTTCATGTAGAATATTTTTTTGCCACAGTGCCTTGGCTTTCCATGCCTGAAAGGCTATCACAGGCTCTTCAGCCAGATCAGGAAGACTTAAGGGCTGATTCTGAGGTCAGAGTGTTACTTAAAGCAATTGTCATTGTATGAATCTGCTAAGTCAATGTTTTCCCATGTTGGAGCATTTCCTCACTTTTGATTCTATTATAATTTAAAAACTGAGTCTAGAGCCTGTCCCATGTAGGTGACTGAGGTATGAACCATGGCTCACTCCTTGAGGCAGTGGGGGCCAGAGCTAGAGCCAGAGCATAAGCAGGATGATAAGCCAGAGTTGGGATGAGCAGAACTTGCTCTGACTCTGTGGCAGCAAAGCAGCCATATAACAGTGTGCAAGCCTGGACCCAGCATGAGCCATGGCCATGACCAGCACTTAAGATGATGGCTCTAAGTCATAGCTGGACCACAAATGCGTAGTGGGTTAGCCTAAGAGCAAGCTGGATCTGACCTCTTTCAGAGAATCCAATTCTCCCATCTCCGTTGGTGGGCAACATTGTGGGCAAGGGTCCTCAGGAACTGCAATTGGACATGGTGGGGTGGGGCCAGGATTGATGCCAAGGCTAAGGCTGAGGAGGAGGTGGTGGTTCATCTTGGGAACAAGGCCTTACTCCACATGGGAATGGAGCACCTCATTTTGCATTTTTAAAATATCTTTGACCTACCCAAATGGAGGACTCTTTCACCTCATACTATGAACTCTGTTTAACTTTTTCAGGCAATTTGAGTTGCTCCTCACTCCAAATAATTTCCAACTGTGCATTAATGAGATCTTATCATGAGATAGGCTAGCATTCATCTACCCATAATTCATCATAAAAATCATATATTTGGAATTAGGCATATAATACAAAGCAGTTTCTAAAGAAACTGAATTTAAGATTTTTGAAATGCTAAGATATATTTTCTTTAGTCATTTATTGTGCAGGCCAAATTTTGCCATAATTCCAGTTTCATGAAACTCCCCTCAGGTACCCTGATCCCTCACATATACATCAAAAATGCTGCCCCTTCATGAATAAACATCCTTTGAATAGAGCAATTTTGTTCCTGAAAACAGGAATAATGTAGCTTCCTAAGGAATCAAGAAGCCAGCTCAATCGTGACAGGTTTTCTTTGTAATTATCTGTGATAATCTGTTACTTGAAATAATTCTCACTCATTGGCTACTGAGACAGACAATATTCAGGAGTGAAGAGGACCTATTGAAATACAATAGCCGGTGCCATGGCTCACTAGGCTAATCCTCCACCTTGTGGCACCGGCACACTGGGTTCTAGTCCCAGTCAGGGTGCCGGATTCTGTCCCGGTTGCCCCTCTTCCAGGCAAGCTCTCTGCTGTGGCCAGGGAAGTGCAGTGGAGGATGGCCCAAGTGCTTGGGCCCTGAACCCCATGGGAGACCAGGAGAAGCACCTGGCTCCTGCCTTCGGATCAGCACGATGTGCTGGCCGCAGCACACCGGCCATGGCAGCCATTGGAGGGTGAACCAACAGCAAAGGAATACCTCTCTCTCTGTCTCTCTCTCTCATTGTCCACTCTGCCTATCCAAAAAATAAATAAATACAATAATGAGTATGGTTAATTAGAATATGTATACAATATAAAAGGAATAGCAGCTATCTAGCTACAGTCAATTGTTGCTCCCTGTGGTTATGCATCCAGCATGGTCAGACCCCAATTACTTTCAAAGATGCATTCTTTAGAAAGGCAGTTATGGATTTAGAAGGAGAAACATGAGAATAAAAATTTCTATCCAGCAGTTCTCTCCACAAATGTCCCTAATAGCTTGGGCAGGGCCTGAGAAGGCATTGAAGGATGGCCCAAGTGCTTGGGCCCCTGCACCCCCATGGGAGACTGGGAGGAAGCACCTGGTTCCTGGCCTCAGATCATTGTAGCTACAGCCATAGCGGCCATTTGGAGGGTGAACCAATGGAAGGAAGATCTTTCTCTCTCTCTCTCTCTCTCTCTCTCTCACTATCTAACACTATCTGTCAAATAGGAAAAAAAGAAGAGGCAAGATTCCAAACCAAGCAGTCTGAGATGGGATGTGGATATCTTGAGTTACCGCTTAACCCACCATCACAATATCCATCCCAAGACCCAATTTCTGAAATCTGCAATTTAATATGAAAGGTCCAGTTTTTTAATGTGCAAGCAAAACTCAATATTTCTGCAAGAAAAAAGAATTTATGGCTCATGGCTCAAGTATTTAACTTATTACTATTTTATTTAATAAAAGACTCAGCTGGGGCAGGTGCCGTGGATAACCAGGCTAATCCTCCTCCTGCAGTGCTGGCACCCTGAGTTCTAGTACCAGTTGGGTCACCAGATTCTGTCCCAGTTGCTCCTCTTCCAGTCCAGCTCTCTGCTGTGGGCCAGGAAGGCAGTGGATGATGGTCCAAGTGCTTGGGCCTTGCACCTGCATGGGAGACCAGGAGGAAGCACCTGGCTCCTGGGTTCGTATTGGCGCAGTGCACTGGCCGTAGCAGCCATTTGGAGGAGTGAACCAATGGAAGGAGGACCTTTCTTTCTGTCTCTCTCTCTCTCTCTCACTGTCTAACTCTGCCTGTCAAAAACAAAAAAAGACTCAGCTGGGTATATGCTCAAAAGAAATGAATAATTATATTTCAAAGATACTTCACTCTAATGTTTATTGTAGTGCTGTCCACAATAGCAAGATATGGATAAACCAAGATGTTTATCACAAGATGATTAAAGAAAACGTAGTATTCTTTATTCACAATGGAATATTTTCAGCCATAAAAAGAATGAAATTGTGTAACTTTCCACAAAATGGATGGACTTGGAGAACATGATGTCAATTGAAATATGCACACCACACAAAGAGAAACACTATGCTTTCCTCTACATGAGTTGAAGCTAAAAAAGTCATTCTGAACACAAACTAGTGATGACTATAGGATGGTAAGTGTGTGGGAGTAAGAGGGAGGTTGAATAATGGGTACCCAATCACCATTTGGAAGAAATTCCTAATGTTACACAGCAGAGTGGAGTGACTATAGTTCACAATAACCTATTAGATATTATCTGAGCAAGCAGAAGAGTTTTAATAAGCTTCAATCTTCACGGAAAGGCAAAGATAAGAAAATGTTCATGACCTGATTTTACCAGTGCACATGATATACTTTTGCTGAAATATCACATTACACCTCATAAATGTATACAGTTATTATTGAAGTCATTTTAATATTTACAATGGAAGTACTAACTTGATGTGTCCAATTATTTTGCCATGCCCAATAAATACATACAATTAAAACAATTTTAAGAAAATATTCTCAAACCATTTTACAAACATTTATTTATTTATTTGAGAGGTAGAGTTACAGAAGGGTGAGGGAGAGACAGAGAGAAAGGTCTTAAATCCACTGGTTCACTCTCCAAATATCTGCAGTGGCCAGAGATGGGCCAATTCAAAACCAGGGGCTTCTTTGGGTTCTCCCACTCTAGTGCAGGCATAGGGAAACATTTGCATCATCTTCTACTGCTTTCCCAGGCATAACAGAGAGCTGGATCAGAGAACAGCAGCCAAAACATGAAACAGCATCCACATGGGATGCTGGTGCCAGAGGAGCAGGCTTTAACTATTATACCACAGCACTGGCCCTTCCAGAAGAATTTTGGAAAGGACTTTCCATATGAGTAATCAACCAAAATAAGTTAAAATTTAAGAAACGAGCATTTGTCCTAGCAGTTGATGTGCCTGCATTCCATGGTGGGATGCTAAGTTTGATTCCTAACTCTAGCCCTTGATTTCATTTTCCTACTAAGGTGCACTCTGAGAAGCAGCAAGTGATGACTCAAGTAGGGTACCTGGATTGACTTCTCATTGGGACCCAGCCTCACTTGAGTTATTGTAGGCATTTGAGGAGTCAATATGTGTGTGTGGGATGTCTCTCCTTTTGTATCTATCAGTTTGTCTTTCTATCTGTCTCTCCCTCTTGGACAAAAAATAACTGATGAAATGCTAACAAAATTTACTATGATACCACAATAAAAATTTTGTGCCAATATTTTTGGATGCACAGATCATTTTTTAAAATGAAAATAATTGAAGGAATTATATAGAAGCTAATTTGTCTACATAAAATAAAAACTGCATGATAAAAATCATACAAAAAACTACAAAGAAATATTAAAGCAGGAATAACCTTTCCCAGTGACAATGAACACTCATATAATACCAATTAAAGTATTCATCTCTTCCACATTTTTATACACAAAACATATGAAAATGTTACAAATGATAATACTTTCAGGATAAACACTTGTTCTAGCAACTATCACATGGGTTGAGATGCTTGAATTCCATCAGAGCACCTGGGTTTGAGTCTCAGCTCCACTTTGAACTATAGCTTCCTGCTAATGTGTGCCATGGTAAGTAGCAGGAAATGGCTCAAAATCTGGATTCCTGCAACCAAGTAGGAGACCTGGATTGTGTTCTAGGCTCCCAGTTTAATCCTGGTCTAGTTCTGACCACTCTGGGCATTTTGTAAGAGAACCAGCAGATGGTGCTCTTTCTGATTATCTGTATCTGTCTCTCAAAATATAAATTTAAAAATAATATGACCATTAACCTATTAAAACAATAGGCCTTTTCCTTAACAAGTTATTTGACATAGTATTAGATACACTTAAATTCAGTTGTGTGAGTGATTATTCTAGAATATTTATCGTATCAAGTATATTTAATCACATTATTACACCACATATTAGAAACACAAGAAACATGTGGAGACTAATTCATTTCTCTATTTTTTTAAAAGAGGCCTTTGTGTAGATCCTGATTTATGCAGAGGCATACCCAAGCATCACTGGATCCAGTACTGAGGGAGAAAGTCATGGAATGCTGCATGGAAGAGAGCCCACCTGAATCCAAGGAAACACCACCACTGAGGGGGTTGTGATGATCACCTTCCCCTCCACCATGGGGTCTTCTAACACGCTTTACAGGATTTTCATGGGGACCTGATAAAGGACTTGTTGCACCTTCCCCTCCTCTTTCTCCCTTCTCCCCCACTCCCCATCCTTACTTCCTCCCTTTTGTGGGGATCCTTCTTGCCTAACCAGACCCTTCTTAACTACTTGCAATGCAAATGGCCAAACATATGAGCTGCACAGAGAAGATGTGAACAAATAAGAGGAAAGTTTTCTGAGACTTCAAAGGTTTCCCTACACTTCTGCAAGCTGCCTTCTATCTCCACCTCTCAGTGGTAAATTCCCTCATTAACTGGATGAAACCCTGAATCCCAAATGGGCCCAGAGTGCAGTCTCTTTGTAAGAACAGACTGTTGCCAACCTCTTTGCTTCAAAAAAGGCAACCTGTCTCTGTTGAGGTCAGTTTCCATCTCCTTTTTCTGTCTCTACTTTCTGGGGATACAAAAGGCCAGAACCCCAAAATATTCCATACTTAACACCTGACATGAGTTGTGATCACCAAGTTTGATCATGTCATCTCAAGGCCAAAGGACTCCAAATCAAAGTACCAGCTGGGAAGGACCTGCAGAGGTTGTTGTGGACTAGTCAGAGATGAGGAAAGGGCTGAACCAAAAAGAATGTGGGAACCTGGGGCCTGGAGACCAACCCTCAACAGCTGCTGTGGGGGCAATCTGTGAGGGAGGTCTGTGGGTGCTCAGAGGACTTGTAGCTTCTGGATACAATCCATTCAATTCACTCTAGAGGTGCCCCAGCTCCAATATGTGGTTACTGATGGCACGTCATCTGGGCCATGGGTCTCAATTGCTGCTATGTGAAGTTTAATGAAATGGCACAACTAGTACAGCCCCATTGTGCAGATGCTTAGATGTCCACACAGTGGCACTAGAGGGTAGTGAGCAGAGTGGCATGATGTCATCTACTTGGACCCCTAAAGGAACTCTACACCCTTCCTGGATGTAGCCTTGCAGGCTTTGAGCAAAGCAGCATTGCTGCGATTGATCTGAACTGGCATGGTGGTGCTGGCAGGCAGCAACTTATAGACCTGTTGTAGCAAATACATTGCCATGGCTCGAGTGCCAAGTCTGCCACAAAATGGCCCTAAGTATGCTGCACAGCCTGAACCCCAAGGCCAGCTGCTGTCAGTGTTCCATGGTGCCATTCATGTAAGGGCCACTTCTATGAATGAGTGTTCAGTTTTCACTAGCAAGGCCAAGGTCATGGCCTCAACCTGGAGGTAGGCACTGGTGTCTCAGTGTTTGGGCTTTGGACCTAGAATCTTCAATCCCTTGGCAAGGAAACAGCAGCCCCTGACAGCTGGGAGATGTTCTATGCAGCCTGTAATCTCCCTATGACCCCTGAGTGCAAGCAACGTGGGCAGCAGCACCAACTCAGGGGTCTCCTTTTGGCAGAGCCCATCTATGACCAGGACTGTGTAGGCTGTGTACTAAATACTGTGAACATCAAATGCTGCCAGGTGTGGACCTGGGAGTGGATCCATAGCATCCTGGGCATTGTTACTGTGGAGCTCCCAGAGGATGCTCTCCACTACACACTGCACGGCCTAAGCTCAACCACCTGTGGCAGCATACCCAGCCTCATGCAGCTGTGCTTTGCCCTCCATGTGGGCTTCCAGTCTCACTCTCACATGATGTAAGAACCCAGCCAGGATGGCTGCCCATTTCTTGACTCTCTGGAACATTCTGGGAGGAGTGTACTGGAAAATGGGGGTGCCTATTGGAGACCAGCCCCATGGTGTGCATTCTCTTCCTAGAGCCCAAGGTGCAGGACAATTTTGCAATCTTAGCCGAGCTCCCAACAGTGAGGACTCCAGGCCAACCCGGATGCCAACTGGGGTACACAGCCAACAGCTGGTTCATGGGACAAGGCAGTTATGGAAACTTTGGAGGAGAGACACAGACTGCACCAGAATAAACAGGAGGACCTGGTCAACTGGACAGCATGGCTCAAGATGTTTACCCACAAGGGTGTTAAGCAGAACACCTGTCCCCTGGCAACCAATGCTGCTATTCTTTCTGCCTCCAGCCTGCAGCTTCCATTGATTTTGTCTCCAGCGACTTTCCAGAGAACCCCAACCAGTAACCCCCAGGGCCTGGGGCTGAAAATGCTGATAGAGCGATGAGGCTTTATGCATTGGAAACAAGTGAAATATTGAGGATTAATTAAATAGTAATATTTCCAGTTCAATAAAAAGTTTTATGTTCTTCATAACATGCTGGTATTAACTTTTTCAAGTTGTAATGCAAATGCTTCTGTTTAAATTAGATTCATTTTACACCAGGAAAAAGGTCTCAAAGTCCACCACAATTTTCTAATGACTGCTAACATATTAATAATGTATTTTTCCAGATTGTTTCCTAATTGCCTACCTGTAGGGTTCAGGAATTTGTATGTGTGAACAATCTTTTCCTCTTCCATTCCTTTCTCCCTGCCATTATTTCTTTAATTATACATTGAACAATGCAGCATTGATACATTAATGCTTTATTGCAGTTTTAAATAAATATAACAATCCTTTGTAAAACAAATACAACATAAACTGTTCCCCCGTTGATTCATTTTGTTTTTTTAATTTTTTCAACATTTATTTAATAAATATAAATTTCCAAAGTACAACCTTTGGATTATAAAGGCTCCCCCCAACCTCCCTCCCAACATCAACCATCCCATCTCCCATTCCTCTCCCATCCCATTCTTCATCAAGATTCATTTTCAATTATCTTTATATGTAGAAGATCAACTTAGTAAATACCAAGTAAGATTTCAACACTTTGCACCCACACAGGTACACAAAGTATAAAGTACTGTTTGAGTAGTAGTTCTACCATTAATTTGCATAATACAACACATTAAGGACCGAGATCACTTTAGTTTGCCCATATTGCTTTATTGATGATGTTCTCCCTATCACAGGAAGCACTGTAACCAGTAGACTGGTTTATACACCTAGGAACTGTTGTGTAGGAAAAGTTCCTACTCGAGGGGTTGTTAAGAAGAACAATAAACATTTTAAATTCCAATAGATACTCCTTAGATTTTCCATAAAATCTGCCCCAAGTTTTAAACGTTTTAAAAAATGATTTATTTATTTGAAAGGCAGATTTACAGTGAGTCCAGACAGAGAGATAGAAGAGAGACAGAGTTCTTCTATCAGCTAATTAACTCCCAAAATACACTCAAACAGGCAGGGCTGGCACAGAGTGAAGTCAGGAACCTTAAACTCTCTCTTGGTCTTCCACATTGGTGGCAAAGATCCGGGTACTTGAGTTATCGTCTTCAGCCTCCCGGGTTGCACAGTCACAGGGACAGAAAACAAAGGAGCTGGGGCTCAAACCAGGCACTCCAATATGGAATGCAGGTATCCAAAGTGGCATTTTAACTGCTGTGTCAATCACCTGACCAAAGTCCTTTTTAAAAATGTGTTGCAATTGTAAGCTTATTCAGGGGAAAATTATTGAAGCTGCAAAGATAGGCAAAAGAGACTATTTACTGTGCTCTGAGTGATAAAAACTATGGTTCCAGAATATTATAGCAAAAGGTACTTACTGTTTGCATGCAGATTTTATTTGTTCATCATGCTTAGGGTGCCCTATTGAAGATTAAAGGAGAAGTATATTTCCAATTATCCAGTATACTTTCATTTAAATAAAGTAACAGTCCTGGATTTAGTCAGATATGTAATCTTCCAAATTTGATTATTTAAAAAATTTGTTACCTCTCTTCCCCATTGTGTAATCAAGGAAGCTACATAGAAGTACAGCTGTAGGTGCTTATGCAGCAAATGGAACCCAGATGTTGGATCAATTGTCTGGGTAGGAGCAACAGTTCTGGCTGTCCTACAATGTGCAGTGTGGTAAGTGAAACATATATGAGGGAACTTCAAAAAGTTCAGGAAAATTGGAGTTGAAAGTATGAGTTTAGTTTGGTACTTTTTTTTGGCAAAAAGACATTCTCATAATATATAGAGAATGCATAATAGTGAAAAGCACATGGATTTCAAAATTAGCATTGCACCAACACAAACTCATGTGTTAGTTCCATTTTATGAATATTTAAAAATTTTTTAAGGATTTATTTGTTTATTTGAATGATTTAGAGAGAAAGAGAGCAAGACAGAGAGAGAGAGAGAGGAAGCACTTCTAGCCACTGGTTCATTCCCTAGATGGGAGTTATACAAAACTATTGATTTCATTATTTTAGTTATTGCTTTAGGGTTTAGGATATAGGATTTAAATAATAAAAATTGGCATTCAAATGATATTATACTGCTTTACATATGAGAATTTTATAATACCATGCTTTTGACTTTTTTCCTTTTCATCTTTATCTTATTTTCTTGTATAACTAACTTTATTTCAAAAACCACATGCTACACCATCATATTTTACATACTAAATTATACTTTCTACAGAACAGCATGATTTAATTTAAAGAACACATTATTTGAATGCAATTTAATGATTCCTAGTAAAGTTATGGTATCTAAAGTTTATATAACTAACATCACAATCCATTTTAATAAGATAATTTATTTGAAAGGCAGAGTTACAGAGAGGCAGAGGCAGAGGGAGGGAGGGAGAGAGAGAGAGAGAGAGGTTCCATCTGCTGGTTCACTCACCAGATGGCTTCAATGTCTGGAGCTGTGCCAAACTGAAGCCAGGAGCCAAGAGCTTCTTCCAAGTCACCCATGTGGGTGCAGGGGCACAAAGACTTGGGCAATCTTCTACTGCTTTGCCATGACATAGCAGAGAGCTGGATCTGAAGTGGAGCAGCCAGATACTAACCAGTACCCATATGGGATGCCAGCACTGCAGGCGATGGCTTTACCCACTAAGCCACAGTGCCAGCCCCACAATAATCCATTTCTTCCACTCACAAGCTCCTTTCATGCCCATTTGCAGTTCATTCCATTCCAAACTTCAACACTAGGAAACTACAAGTAAGCTTTCTGCATCTATAGAATATATATTTTTAAAAAAGACATGTAGATTCTGTGTCTAGCTTCTTTCACCTAGCATAATGTTCCTAAAATCCATTTATGTTGTACATTTTGTTTCAGTAATAATTTCACTGAACAGATGAACCATAGTTTATCTATTTGCTCATTGAAAATATTTAGGTTGTTTCAGTTTTATTTGAGTATTAATAAAGCTGTTATGCATATTCAGATGCAGATTCTTTGTGTGACTGTTAGGTTTTCATTCCCCTGAGATAAATAGCTGGGAATGCAACTTTTAAATTATACTCATATGGTGATGTGTGTTTATTAAACGCTGCCATGATTTTTTCCAGAGCTGATATTCCAGCTTACATTCCAACCTGTAATTTGAGAGAGGTCTAGTCACTCCAAATCCTTGCTACCACTTTATATGATCAACATAAACTTTAGTCAGTATAATAGACTGTGGTAGTATTCATTCTGTCCTTAATTTGTATTTCCACAAAGGCTAATGAACTTGTTTATTTTTCATGTACTTACTTCCTATATGTATATACCTACCCCTCTGTGAAATGTATGTTCATGTCTTTCTCCATTTCTGATTGGACTTCCTATTTTCCTATAAATCAGCTTAGAGTATGTATATATACTCATATATATAAATTGTATATAGATAGTGTGCATATGTATATATAGTGTGTATCTCTATACACACGCATACATACTAGATACATGTACTTTTTGAGACATGTGATTTGCACCCAGTTAGTAGGTAGTATTTCATTTTTTGTAACACTGTAAATGCATACTGAAACATTCAGCTATCATTTATGTACACAATTGTTTCTTACCTCATTCAGCCATTTTTATATGTACAAATTTTGAATCTCTGTCATTTTGTAGATATATAAAATAATTATACATTCCTTGTCAATTGGTCTTTTGTCATTATATAATGTTATTTTTTATCCCTAGCAATATGCCATGTCCTGAAATCTATGTTGCTTCTTATCAATATAGTCAGTCTAGCTTACTATGATTAGTGTTTGCAATGTATTCTTTTTCTTTTAACTTGTGTACTGATATTTAATTTAATTTTCATTTCTTTTAGAAATTTGGCTTTTTTAGCATATAGTTGGAGTGGCTTTTTTTATTCACTAAGAAAACTGATTTAATTGGAATGCTCACAGCCTTTACAGTTAATGTAATCATCAGTAAGACTTTAAGTGTTTCATTGTACTGCATATTTGTTGTTTATTTTGTTCTCACTTACAAAGCTTTCTTTCTTTCTCTAGCTAGTTGTGTTTATTTATTCATTTAGGATATATTTTGTCCTAGCTATTTGCTTATGTGCTTTAGCCCTTTATTCTTTTTAAAATGTGATTTTCTATGCATTAATATAACCACATTAACTTATCTCAGTCTATTTGTTTAACATTTTTATTTATTTATGGGTATGCAGGGATGGAAATGAGAGTAAGTTCCAGAGTAAGAGCAAGAGAATGAGGAAGAATGTGTGTGTGTGAGAGAGAGAGGGAGAGAGAGAGACATCTCCCATCAGCAGGCTTCTCTCTCAAATACCAAAAATGCTCATGGTTGGGCTAATTCCAAAGTGGTAACTCTACTGAAATCCAGATCTCCCACATTGGTGGCAAGGACCCATCAATTTGAGTCATCACCTGTTGCTGCCCATGGGTGTACACCAGCTGGAAACCAGAATCAGAACTCAAAGTAGGATTCAAACCATTATGTTAAAAGGAGGGAGGGAGGGGGGATGGGAGGGGATGGGAGAGAAGGGAAGGGAAGGGAAGGGAAGGGGAGGGGAGGGGAGGGGAGGGGAGGGGAGGGATACAAGGAGACAGACAGTCTATAGGCTAGCTCACTCCACAGATGCTGGATGATGACAATACCCAGAGCTGGTCCAGGCCAGAAGATGCAAATCAATCCAAGCCACCTCTGTGGGTGACAGAGAATCAACTATTTGAGCCATCACCTGCTGCCTCCCAGAGTTTGCACCAGCAGGAAACTGCAATCAGGAGTGGAGCTGGGACTCCAATCCAGGCCCTTGAATAAGGGATGCAGCTGTATCAAGTGGCATCTTAATCGCTATGACAAAGGCCTGCCCTGTATGTATTTTATTAATTCCAAAACACATTGTTACTATTGTTACATTAAATGGATAAATGTGTATTGAAAGATTTTAAAAATAAGAGAAACACATTTTATATTTACCTATGGATTTACCATTTCTGGGCTCTTTATTTCTTTTTTGTGGATCTGGATTTCCATTTGGCACAAATTTCCTTCAATTTACAATAAATATTTGTACAATAAAAATTTGTTCAAATTATTGTATAATTTGTAGCAGATGTTTTTTTCATATTTGTATACCTGAAAAAGCATTTCATCATATGTATGAAAGAAACATATATATGTGTGTGTGTACACAAATATATATATATATAAATATAAAATACATATATATGTTTCATACATATGTTTCTACTTTTCAACTAAATATAGATGTTATGATGAGTCTTTCACTCTCATTGTTGGAACTTGGAAACCTCCCAATTTGGGGAATGGTTTTATCTTGGGCTTCCTAGTTTCATCTGACTCACACACACCTTAATATCCACCAATGCAGAGACCCTTATGCAGATTTATGTAGATCTTTCTCTGGATAGCTTCCTTCTTCCTGATCCACATCTCCAAAATCACACCTGCTTCAGCCTCTGACAACACAAGGTCTACTCAGCCCAGAAGAACCATCTGTTTCCATCCTCCTGAGCTACCTTCTTCTAATAGAAATGGGTCCTCTTTTATAGGGGACTCTTGTTTTCTTGCTCAAGGATTATGGACCAAGACTGCTGTTGCCCAATATATGTATGCATTGGTCTCATTTTTCTGTATTCTTACTGTTTATGGTGGGAAGAAAAATCTGGTTCCAATTACTTCAACAAGGCTCAAAATGAAAAAAAGCAGGCTAGCACCATGGCTCACTTGGCTAATCCTCCACCTGTGGTGCTGACACCCTGGGTTCTAGTCCCAGTTGGGGCTCCAGGTACTAGTCCCAATTGCTCCTCTTTCAGTCCAGCTCTCTGCTGTGGTCCAGGAGAGCACTGGAGCATGGCCCAAGTGCTTGGGTCCCTGCACCCACATGGGAGACTGGGAGGAAGTATCCAGCTCCTGGCTTTGAATCAGCACAGCACCAGCCTTAGCAGCCATCAGGGGAGTGAACCATCTCCTGATGCACCTTAGAGGCAGCAATTATGGTCTCAGTGCTTTCGTCCATTTCACCCACCAGGAAGATCTTAAAGGAGTTCCTCACTCCTGGCTTATATTTGACCCAGATTTGGTTGTTGTGAGCATTTGGCGAGGGAACCAGAAGATGGGGGTTCATCTCTCTCTCTCTTGCTCTATCTCTCTCTCTTTTTAATATTAAATAATAATAAAA
The DNA here is from genome assembly GCF_051225735.1 of Oryctolagus cuniculus. Lineage (NCBI taxonomy): Eukaryota > Metazoa > Chordata > Mammalia > Lagomorpha > Leporidae > Oryctolagus > Oryctolagus cuniculus. The sequence goes on from NC_142889.1 coordinate 12,823,967, forward strand.
GACTCAAAAGATTTTAAAAATTCCTACTTTTAGAATTCATTGTTGAAAATGACCAATATGAGAAGGTAATTGTTATTGTAATTCCATTGAAGGTAATGATTATTTAATGTTCTGCCAGTATACATATAGAATTTCTCCCCATTCTTAAATTTGACTGTGTTTCTACTATATGTCTTCAGGTGTTCTACTCACTAAATTGACTTAAAATATAGACAACTCCTCCACATTACAATATAACTTTATAGAGTATATACGTATGTACCATAACACATTTTAATATTTGGGGATAATTCCTGCATTAACTCATGATGCTAAATGGATTTTTTTGACAGGCAGAGTGGACAGTGAGAGAGAGAGAGACATTGATAAAGGTCTTCCTTTTCTATTGGTTCACCCCCCAATGGCCACAGTGGCCAGCACACTGTGGCTGGTGCACTTAACTGATGTGAAGCCAGCAGCCTGGTGCTTCTCTTGGTGTTCCATGCGGGTGCAGGTCCCAAGCACTTGTGCCATCCTCCACTGCACTCCCTGGCCACAGCAGAGAGCTGGACTGGAAGAGGAGCAATTGGGAAAGAATCTGGCATCCCGACTGAGACTAGAACCTGGTGTGCTGGTGCCGCATGAGGAGGATTAGGCTATGTAGCTGCAGCACCGTCCATCAGTTCTCTTTTCTTAGCAGATGTAGGCATTTATACTTCTAGCAAATATATATCTGATTAAAAATGGTTAAGCTTCAATGAACTCAAAAGGCTTCCATAGCCTTGGCAACTCATGACAAGAACCTAGCGAGATTACTGATGCCATAAACAGGAGTGTCAATTTGTTAAGTCAAAAATAGGAGTCACTGTGCACTTACTCCTCATGTAGGATCTTTGTCCTTAGTATGCTGTACATTGAGATTTAATGCTATAACTAGTACTCAAACAGTATTTTTCACTTTATGTTTCTCTGCGGGAGCAAACTGTTGAAATCTTTACTTAATGTATGCTAAACTGATCTTCTGTATATAAAGAGAATTGAAAATGAATCTTGATATGAATGGAAGGGGAGAGGGAATGGAAAAGGGGAGGGTTGCGGGTGGGAGGGATGTTATGGGGGAAGCCATTGTAATCAATATTCTGTACTTTGGAAATTTATATTCATTAAATAAATGTTAAAAAATGCAATGCATAATTATTTGCATTTCAAATTCCACAAAATTATTTTGTGCATAAACTGCTGTAAGATAACACTTTAACATCTAAATGAACTTAATTATTATTTTTAAACACAGTGGAGATATGTAATTGTAATATTGGCATTTGTTCTATTTCATTGAAATTCTGAATGACTAATTGGAAAAAAACTGTATATGGGTGAAATGGTTAATTGTACATTCAACTATTGATATCTACTGCCTATATTCCCACTAAAGTAGGGGCTGTTTTTATTCATTAAACTACTTATTCTGTGATATATTTTCTGTAATGTAAATTTAAAATATATTACCTCAAAAACTAGTAAGAAGATAGTGAAAGGTAGAAGGAAGGAATGTTGGAGAGAGTGAGAGAGGGTGGGAACTAGAGAATATACTTATCTTCTTAGGTTTGTAACCAGAAATCATCTTGAATATTAAAATTACTAAAGTAAATGTAAAAAAAATATAAAATGTAAAATATATAGGCGGAGCCAAGATGGCAGAATAGTGAGGGCACATACTGATAGTCCGGGAAAAGATAGTTTAATAAAAGTGGAGTTACTGTAGCCTCAGGAAAAGGCTCAGGAAAAAATTGCAGAGGAAGCTCTTCCAGATCTAGTGGATGTGACACAGAGGACCTGTGGGGAGAGCAAGGTCGCCCACCACGTGGAAGCTCAGCCACAGAGTCTGCATGCCAGCGCTGGAAGGGGAGGTGAGACAAAAACCTCAGTAACCTGAGACATTGGCAGGGAAAGGCAGAAAGCCTAAAGGGAACAAGGCCTGAAGCCCCACTGGGGAAAGTTCACCAGGCTGACTGGAGGAGTGAAAAAAAAAAAACCACACAAATAAACAGGGGGAACCAGCATGGACGCTAGCCTCTCTCTCCACTCACCTTACAAAGCCGAGCAAGACAAAGAGCAGGTGCCATTTTGGACATATGTAAAGCGGCACTGGCCATTAGCTAAGCAGAAAAATCTGACTCTGGTGGGGAGAAATAACAGGAGGTTAGGACCAAGTGAAAATGTGGAGCTAACGAACTGAGACTGTGAAAATCTGAGGGGAGGCAAGAGAACACGAACTCAGTAACCTTGGCAACCCGGTGAGAGACTGCAGAGAAATTTGAGACCACACTGAGGGCTGCATAAACTCTTTGTGTGGTCCCAGGGGTAGAGCAGATGAATACACACAGGGGCCAGATTTCATACATCAACTACCCTCAATTCCACTCAGCTGTGCAGAATTACTTCCCAACTGAGTCAAAAAAAGAGAGAGAGCAAGTGAGCGAGCAAGAGAAGAATCTGGGTGAGTCACCTTTGGCACACCCTTAACCCTGAAGAACCAAACAGAGCTTTGACCACACCCATCACAGCCTCTAAGGATCCATCAAAAGCAGACAATCCACGTAAACTAGAGTCATAGCATAATGAGAAAAAGCACCACAGTGAAGAAACCAAAGAATATCTCCACAATGCCAGAAAACAAACACAAAAACTGAGGTAACAAGAACAAGGACGACACTATGATGCCTCCAAATGAAAAAGACACCCAAATTCAAGATTATGAAGATGATGAGATAGAAGAAATGCAAGAAGCGGATCTCAAAAAATTGATAAGAACATTAAGAAGCTCTCAAAAACAAATTCTTGAACTACAGAAATCCATAATGGACAAGATAGAAAATCTTTCTCACAAAAATGAAATATTAAGGAGGAATCAAAATGAAATTAAACAACTAGTAGAACATGAAACTGTGATAGTGATGAGAAATCATAATGAAATGAAGAATTCAATAGATGAAATGACAAACACATTAGAGAGCCTTAAAAACAGAATGGTTGAAGCAGAAGAGAGAATATCGGACTTAGAAGACAGAGAACAGGAAAGGATACAGTCAGACCAAAGAAAAGAAGAGGAAATTAGAAATCTAAAACATATTGTTGGGAATCTACAGGATACTATAGAAAAAAAAAAAAAAAAACATTTGGGTTCTAGGAGTTCCTGAAGGCATGGAGAGGGAGAAAGGATTAGAAGGCCTTTTTAGTGAGATACTAGCAGAAAATTTCCCAGGTTTGGAGAAGGACAGAGACATCCTAGTACAGGAAGCTCATAGAACCCCCAGTAAACATGACCAAAAGAGATCTTCACCATGACAAATTGTAATCAAACTCACGACAGTGAAACATAAAGAAAAGATCCTAAAATGTGCAAGAGAGAAACGTCAGATTACTCTCAGAGGATCTCCAATCAGACTTACAGCTGACTTCTCATCAGGAACCCTACAAGCTAGGCAGGAATGGCGAGATATAACCCAGGTACTAAGAGAGAAAAACTGCCAGCCCAGAATATTATATCCTGCTAAGCTCTCATTTGTGAATGAAGGTGAAATAAAGACTTTTCACAGCAAACAGAAATTGAAAGAATGTGTTGCCACTCGTCCAGCCCTGCAAAAGATGCTTAAAGATGTGCTACACTCAGAAACACAGAAACACGGTCATCAATATGAAAGAATTGAAACAAAGGAAACCTCACAGCAAAAGATCACAGGAAGTTCAAAACATATATTAGAAAATATCTTTGGCAAATGACAGGGCAAAGTTATTACTTATCAATAGTCACACTGAATGTTAATGACCTGAACTGTCTAGTTAAAAGACACCGATTGGCTGATTGGCTTAAGGAACAAAACCCATCTATTTGTTGCCTACAAGAAACACATCTTTCCAACAAAGATCCATACAGACTGAAAGTGAAAGGCTGGAAAAAGATATACCATGCCAACAGAAATGAAAAAAGAGCAGGTGTAGCCATCTTAATATCGGACAACATAAACTTTACCACAAAAACTGTTAAGAGAGACAAAGAGGGACACTATATCATGATTAAGGGATCAATTCAACAGGAAGATATAATGATTATCAATGTATATGCACCTAATTACACAGCACCGGTTTATTTAAAAGATTTGTTAAGGGACTTAAAGGGAGACTTGGATTCCAATACGATAGTACTGGGGGACTTCAATACTCCACTCTCAGAAATAGACAGATCAACAGGACAGAAGATCAACAAGGATACAGTAGATTTAAATGACACTATAGTCCAAATGGATCTAACAGATATATATAGAACTTTTCATCCTACACATAAAGCTTTTATATTCTTCTCAGCAGTACCCGGAATGTTCTCTAGGATTGACCACATACTAGGCCATAAAGCAAGTCTCAGCAAATTCAAAAGAATTAGAATAATACCATGCAGCTTCTCAGACCATAAAGGAATGAAGTTGGAAATTAGTAACTCAAGAATCCCTAGAGCATACGCAAACACATGGAGATTGAACAACATGCTCCTGAATGAACAATGGGTCATAGAACAAATTAAAAGAGAAATCAAAAACTTTCTGGAAGTAAATGAGGATAACAGCACAACATACCAAACCTTCTGGGATACAGCAAAAGCAGTGTTAAGAGGAAAGTTCATATCAATAGGTGCCTACGTAAAGAAATTGGAAAGCAACCACATAGATGAGCTTTCAATTCATCTCAAGGATCTAGAAAATCTGCAGCAAACCAGACCGAAATCTAGTAGGAGAAGAGAAATAATTAAAATCAGAGAAGAAATCAACAGGATTTAATCCAAAAAAAAAAATTACAAATATCAGCCAAACACAGAGCAATTTTTTATGAAAAAATAAAAAAAAATTGACACCCCACTGGCCCAACTAAAAAAAAATAAAAGACCCAAATGAATAAAATCAGAGATGAAAAAAGAAACGTAACAACAGACACCACAGAATTAAAAAGAATCATCAGAAATTACTACAAGGACTTGTATGCCAACAAACAGGGAAACCTATCAGAAATGGATAGATTCCTGGACACATGCAACCTACCTAAATTGATTCAGGAATACATAGAAAACCAAAACAGACCCATACTGAAACAGAAATTGAAACAGTAATAAAGGCCTTCCCAACAAAGAAAAGCCCAGGACCAGATGGATTCACTGCTGAATTCTACCAGACATTTAAAGAAGAACTGACTCCAATTCTTCTCAAACTATTCAGAACAATTGTTAAAGAGGGAGTCCTCCCGAATTCTTTCTATGAAGCCAGCATCACCTTAATTCCTAAGCCGGAAAAAAGATGCAGCATTAAAAGAGAATTACAGACCAATATCCGTGATGAACATAGATGCAAAAATCCTCAATAAAATTCTGGCCAATAGAATGCAACAACACATCAGAAAGATCATCCACCCAGACCAAGTGGAATTTATCCCTGGTATACAGGATGGTTCAATGTTCGCAAAACAAACAATGTGCTACATCACATTAACAGACTGCAGAAGAAAAACCATATGATTATCTCAATAGATGCCGAGAAAGCATTTGATAAAATACAACATCCTTTCATAATGAAAACTCTAAGAAAATTGGGTATGGAAGGAACATTCCTCAATGCAATCAAAGCAATTTATGAAAAACCCATGGCAAGCATCCTATTGAATAGGGAAAAGTTGGAAGCATTTCCACTGAGATCTGGTACCAGATAGGGATGCTCACTCTCACCACTACTATTCCATATAGTTCTGGAAGTGTTACACAGAGCTATTAGCCAAGAAAAGAAATTAAAGGGATACAAATTGGGAAGGAAGGAGTAAAAATATTCCTTTTTCCAGATGATATGATTCTTTATTTAGGGGATCCAAAGAACTCTACTAAGAGACGATTGGAATTCACAGAAGAGTTTGGCAAAGTAACAGGATATAAAATCAATGAACAAAAATCAATAGTCATTGTATACACAGGCAATACCAATCAAAATACCAAAGACATTCTTCTCAGATCTGGAAAAAATGATGCTGAAATTCATATGGAGACACAGGAGACCTCAAATAGCTAAAGCAATCTTGTACAACAAAAACAAAGCCGGAGGCATCACAAATTTCAGGACATACTGCAGGACAGTTGTTATCAAAACAGCATGGTACTGGTACAGAAACAGATGGATTGACCAATGGAACAGAATAGAAACACCAGAAATCAATCCAAACATCTACAGCCAACTTATATTTGATCAAAGATCCAAAACCAATCCCTGGAATAAGGACAGTCTATTCAATAAATGGTGCTGCAAAAATTGGATTTCCATGTGCAGAAGCATGAAGCAAGACCCCTACCTTACACCTTACACAAAAATTCACTCAACATGGATTATAGACTTAAATCTATGACCCGACACAATCAAATTATAAGAGAGCATTGGAGAAACCCTGCAAGATATCGGTGCAGGCAAAGACTTCTTGGAAAAGAAACCAGAAGCACAGGCAGTCAAAGCCAAAATTAACATTTGGGATTGCATCAAATTGAGAAGTTTCTGTACTGCAAAAGAAACAGTCAGGAAAGTGAAGAGGCAACTGACAGAATGGGAAAAAATATTTGCAAGCTATGCAACAAATAAAGGCTTAATACCCAGAATCTACAAAGAGATCAAGAAACTCCACAACATCAAAACAAACAACCCCCTCAAGGGATGGTCCAAGGACCTCAATAGACATTTTTCAAAAGAGGAAATCCAAATGGCCAACAGGCACATGAAAAAATGTTCAAGATCACTAGCAATCAGGGAAATGCAAATCAAAATCTCAACGAGGTTTCACCTCACCCTGGTTAGAATGGCTCACACACAGAAATCTACCAACAATAGATGGTGGAGAGGGGGTGTGGAAAAAGGGACACTAACCCACTGTTGGTGGGAATGCAAACTGGTTAAGCCACTATGGAAGTCAGTCTGGAGATTCCTCAGAAACCTGAATATAACCCTACCATATAACCCAGCCATCCCACTCCTTGGTATTTACACAAAGGAAATTAAATTGGCAAACCAAAAAGCTGCCTGCACATTAATGTTTATTGCAGCTCAATTCACAATAGCTAAGACCTGGAACCAACCCAAATGCCCATCAATAGTAGACTGGATAAAGAAATTATGGGACAGGTACTCTATAGAATACTATACAGCAGTCAAAAACAATTTAACCCGGTCATTTGCAATAAAAAATGGAGCAATCTGGAAAACATTATGCTGAGTGAATTAAGCCAGTCCCAAGGGGACAAATATCATATGTCCTCCCTGATCAGAAACAACTAACTGAGCACCAAAGGGGAAACCTGTTGAAGTGAAATGGACACTATGAGAAATAGTGACTTGATCAGCTCTTGTCATCACTGTTGATGTATAATGTAATACGTTATCCCTATTAGTATTTGTTTTTGTTCTAGTACTATTGGTTGAACTCTGTAATTAGCACACAATTATTCTTAGGTGTTTAAATTTAACTGAAAAGTGATCCCTGTTAAATATAGAGTGGGAATAATAGAAGGGGGAGAAGTAAAATTTGGGACATGCTCAATCGGACTTGCCCCAAATGGTGGATTTAGAAATGTGCCAGGGGATTACAATACAATCCCATTAAGGTGGCATGTACCAATGCCATCTCACTAGTCCAAGTGATCAATTTCAGTTCACAATTGATCACACTGATATGTCTAAGAGTCAAAGGGATCACACAAACAAGACTAGTGTCTGCTAATACTAACTGATAGAATCAAAAAGGGAGAGAATGATCCAACATGGAAATTGGGATACACATCAGACTCATAGAATGGCAGCTGCCCTAAATTGCATTCTGGCCTCAGAATCAGCCCTTAAGGCATTTGGATCTGGCTGAACAGCCCATGAGAGTATTTTAGGCATGAAAAGCCAAGACACTCTGGGAAAAAAAAGACTTAAATGAAAGATTTCTGTGAGTGAGATCCCAGTGGAAAGAATGGGGCCATCAAAGAAGGAGGTACCTTTCTTTGAAGGGAGGAGAGAACTTCCACTTTGACTATGACCCTGTCAGAATAAGATCAAAGTTGGTGAACCCAAAAGTCTTCCATAGCCTTGGCAACTCATGACTAGATCCTAGGGAGATTCTTGATGCCATAAACAAGAGAGTCAAATTGTTAAGTCAACAACAGGAGTCACTGTGTACTTACTTCTCATGTGGGATCTGTCCTTAATGTGTTGTGCAATGTGAAGTAATGCTATAACCAGTATTGAAACAGTATTTTTACATTTTGTGTTTCTGTGTGGGTGCAAAGTAATGAAATCTTTACTTAATATATACTAAATTGATCTTCTGTATATAAAGATAATTGAAAATGAATCTTAGGCCGGCGCCACGGTTCAATAGGCTAATCCTCTACCTAGTGGCGCCAGCACACTGGGTTCTAGTCCTGGTCGGGGTGCCGGATTCTGTCCCAGTTGCCCCTCTTTCAGGCCAGCTATCTGTTGTGGCCAGGGAGTGCAGTGGAGGATGGCCCAAGTGCTTGGGCCCTGCACCCCATGGGAGACCAGGAGAAGCACCTGGCTCCTGCCTTCAGATCAGTGCAGTGCACTGGCTACTGCGCGCCAGCCACAGCGGCCATTGGAGGGTGAACCAACAGCAAAAAGGAAGACCTTTCTCTCTCTCTCTCTCTCACTGTCCACTCTTCCTGTCAAAAAAAAAAGAAAGAAAGAAAATGATTCTTGATGTGAATGGAATGGGAGAGGGAGCAGGAGATGGGAGGGGTGCAAGTGGGAGGGAAATCAGGGGGGAGGGAGCCAATGTAATCCATAAACTGTACTTTGGAAATTTATATTTACTAAATAAAAAATGTAAAATATGTTCAAAATATACAAAAATGAGAAATACAAGTTGACACTGCCAAGAAAAAATAACACAAAAATGAGTAAAAACATCACTTAATCATGAAGGAAAAATAACAGCAATTTTCAACTTTATTGATATGAAGTAAATTTAAAGTAGTCATAAAGTCATTAAAACTACTATTAAATAATTTCTATCAATTTATTAGATGCATGCTTTAAAAATGGTTTAAAAATACAATATGTGCAGCACAATTGACATATTCAGGCATAATTTTTAAAAATTTTTTATCCCACCTAATAGATAACATATGGTATCATTCATTCTGTGTCTGATTTATTATACTAAACATTTGTCCTCCAATTCCAATAATTTTCCTGCATTTGTTGGATTTTCGTGCTTTTGTCTTTTTTTTTTTTTACAGGCAGATTGAACAGTGAGAGAGACAGAGAGAAAGGTCTTCCTTTTGCCGTTGGTTCACCCTCCAATGGCTGCTGTGGCCGATGCACTGCAGCTGGCACACCGCGCTGATCCGATGGCAGGAGCCAGGTACTTATCCTGGTCTCCCATGGGGTGCAGGGCCCAAGCACTTGGGCCATCCTCCACTGCACTCCCTGGCCACAGCAGAGAGCTGGCCTGGAAGAGGGTCAACCGGGACAGAATCCAGCGGCCTGACCGGGACTAGAACCTGGTGTGCCGGCGCCGCAAGGCGGAGGATTAGCCTAGTGAGCTGCGGCACCGGCCCATGCTTTTGTCTTACATTAACATTTTATTTGTGTGTGCTTTGTGTGTTTATGTGTATGCAAATATCTTTAGCCCTTCATTTGATTAGTTGATTCTACATTTTTGCATTATGAACAGTGATGGTAGTCACATGGTAGAGCATGTATATTTAAGCCAATATTTTTGTGTCTATTCTGCATATATTCAGGAGTGAAATTTTTGAATCATATGGCAAATCTTTTTTAGATTTTTAAAGGAATCTCCATACTATTTTTTACAGGGACTGCACTAATTTACATGTTCACAAACAGTGTGTAAATGTATCCCTTTCTCCACATCCTCACAGGCATGTTACACTGTCTCTTGAATAACAGCCATTCTGACAGGAGTAAAATGAAAACTCACTATGGGTTTGATTTGAATTTCCCTGATGGTTAGTGGCATTTAAAATTTTTTTAATTTAATTTTTGTGGATATTGAACCAGTTAAATATATGAAAATATCCAATGCAGGCTACTTATATAGAAAGGGATAAAAAAAGTGAAATTTAGATAAAATAGTGATAAAATATCTAAGAAATCTTTTTTTTGTGTGAGACACAGAAGAAACTTTATTGTGGAGGGTGAGGCTAAATATAAAAGAGGCAACTGACAGAATAGAAAAATGATAACAATGCATCTGATAAAGGATTGATATCTAAAAAATGTAAAGACTTCAAGAAACTCAACAAAAATCAAGTTAGTTATGGACATGGTACTCTATTCATTACCTTTGATCAGGGAAAACATGAAATCTGCCTTTTTGGGCTGGCTTAATTCACTAAGCATAATGGTTTCCAGTTGCAACCATCTTGTTGCAAAAGATAGGATTTCACTTTTTTGAAAGCTGTGTTTATTGAAATGTAATAGACATTTTGAGAATCAGTGATGATTTATAGTCCTAGGCTCTTTCTTTGAGAAACAGTATTTTATTTTACTTTGTTTTGTTTTCTCTTCATACCACTGTTGAGCTCTTTTACTTAGGGTAGCTTTAACTATATAAGTATTAAGTGTACTAAAAAAGATCATTGTAAAAATTAAGAGTAGGAATTCAAGAGGGAAGGTGAGGAAGGGTTGGAGCATGAGTGGGAGAGAAGGTGTGGTATGTCCACTATGTTTCTTTAATGGTATAAAGAAATTTATGAAACATATGAAACTTGTAACTTAAATTAAATATACTTTTAATAAAAAATAAATGGGCAAGGGACATGAACAAGTATTTTTCAAAGGATGAAATACAAATGGTTGACAGACAAATGAAAAATGTTCTGAATCATGAATCATTAGTGCAATACAAATAAAACCACAATGAGAGATCAACTCACCCAATTATAATGACTATCACCTAACAATATAAATCACAAATGTCTGCAAAGATGTGAAGAAACGAGTACCATAGTACATTTTTGGGAGGGAACATAAACTAGTACAACCATTATGGAAGACAAAAATGTAGATTCCTCAGAAATCTGGAAACCAACCCAACGGTGGAACAACCATCACATTCCTGGGAATTTGCCCAAAGGAAGTGAAGTCATCATATGAAAGAGTTATTTGTATCCCCATGTTTATAGCAGTTCATTTCACAGTAACTAAGATATTGATTCATTGTGGATGTCCATGGATGACTGGATAAAGAAAAGGTAGTATTTATACACAGTGGAATACTATTCAGGCCGGCGCCGCGGTTCACTAGGCTAATCCTCCACCTTGCGGCGCCGGCACACTGGGTTCTAGTCCTGGTCGGGGCACCGGATTCTGTCCCGGCTGCCCCTGTTCCAGGCTAGCTATCTGCTGTGGCCAGGGAGTGCAGTGGAGGATGGCCCAAGTGCTTGGGCCCTGCACCCCATGGGAGACCAGGAGAAGCACCTGGCTCCTGCCTTCGGATCAGTGTGGTGCACGGGCCACAGCATGCCGGTCACAGTGGCCATTGGAGGGTGAACCAATGGCAAAGGAAGACCTTTCTCTCTGTCTCTCTCTCTCACTGTCCACTCTGCCTGTCAAAAAATGAAATAAAAAAATACTATTCAGCCATGAAAGAGAAATAAATCATGTATTTTGCAACAAAATGGATACAACTGGAGACTGTAATGCTTAGTGAAATAATCCAATCCCCAAATGATGAATAATATATATACTTTCTCTGAAATACAGTAGTTAACACAGAATACAAAAAATATAAAAATGAAACTGACATATTTTGATTTGACCTTTGCTTACAGAACTTGTGTATCTTCCTAGGGAACACTGATCTTTCTACTATGTAACTTGTTGAAGATTGTGGTTAGTGGTACATTAACCTGTGATCATAAAGATAATTTAAAGTGTATTATTGCACAAATTAGAGGAAAATAGAAAGGAAGGAAGGAGGGGAGACTGAGGGAAGGGGGAAAGGGAATATGGCTATATTCTTAGAAATGTATCTATGGTGTCAGTAGTCACCCTAGGCTCTTGTTATGAGTTGCCAAGGCTATGGAAGCCTTTTGAGTTCACCAACTTTGATCTTATTTAGACAAGGTCATAGACAAAGTGGAAGTTCTCTCCTTCCTTCAGAGAAAGGTACCTCCTTCTTTGATGGCCCCATTCTTTCTACTGGGATCTCACTCGCAGAGATCCTTCATTTAGGTTTTTTTTTTTTTTTTGCCAGAGTGTCTTGCCTTTCCATGCCATAAACTGATGCCATAAACAAGAATGTCAATTTGTTAAGTTAACAATAGGAGTCACTGTGCACTTACTCCTCATGTAGGATCTGTCCTTAATGTGTTGTTCAAAGTGAATTAATGCTATAACTAGTACTCAAACAGTATTTTACACTTTATGTTCTGTGTGGGTGCCAGCTAATGAAATCTTTACTTAATATATATAATATATATTTACTTAATTTATTATATATATAAATCAATCTTCTGTATATAAAGATAATTGAAAATTAATCTTGATGCGAATGGATAGGGAGAGGGAGTGGGAGATGGGAGGGTTGCAGGTGGGAAGGAAGTCAAAGCAGGGAAAAGACATTGTAATCCATAAACTGTACTCTGGAAATTTATATTTACTAAATAAAAGTAAAAAAAATAATTTAACAGTAAATAAATAAACAAATAAAATTCATGCATAAAAAAGAAATGTATCTATGAAATACTTTACATGTTTTATTTTTATTAATAAAAGTAAAAATCTAAAATTAAAAATAAAGCTCCAATGTCACATTTCATTTACATATTCACCAGCTGTATCTCTTTATTAAGAACAATAAATTCACATCTCTTTTGAACACATAGTTTTAATTGATAAATGCATAAATTAACCACAACACAAATGAAGGGGAAAGAAAAAAAAATACAAAAAAAAATTGAGCCAGGGCTATTCTTAACTGGATTGTTAATTTTGTTTTATTGAATTTCCTTAGATCTTTATAAATTCTGGATATTAATTCTTTTTTAAGATTTATTTATTTGAAAGTCAGAATTACACAGAGAGAGGAGAGGTAGAGAGAGAGAAGTCTTCCATCCGATGGTTCACTCCCCAGATGGACGCAACAGCCAGAGCTGCACCAATCTGAAGCCAGGAGCCAGGAAATTCCCCCAGGTCTCCCACATGGGTGCAGGGGCCCAAGGACTTGGCCCATCCTCCATTGCTCTCCCAGGCCTTAGCAGAGAGCTGGATCAGAAGAGGAGCAGCCAGGACTAGAACCGGCGCCCATATGGGATGCCAGTGCTTCAGGCCAGGGTGTTAACCCACTACCCCACAGCATCAGCCCCTAGATATTAATTCTTTACCACTGAGTAGTTTGAAAATCTTTTCTTTCATTCTGCCAGTTGCATCTTCACTTTTTTTGTGGAAACAAAGAGGTATTTTTCAAAGAATGAAATACTGTCATCAATCACATGAACAACAACAAAAAAGATGCTCAGGATGCCTAGACATGAGGCAACCAAATAAAAACCACAGTGTATCACCTCACATCAAAATGAATATCATCAAAAAAACAATTTCTGGTGAAGATATATAAAACAATTACCCTAATACACTATTAGGGGAATGTAAACTAGTACAACTTTATGGGAGGCAGTATGGAGATTTTCAGAAATCTGAAACATATTTACCATATGACATGGCCTTCCCATTCCTGAGAATATGCCTAAAGGAAATGGAATCTTCATATGACAGGATTATCTGCACTGCCATTTCTCTCACAGCTCAACTCAATATAGCTAAGATATTGAATCAGACCAGATATTCATCAGAGTCTTTCTACTTTTTCCTGGCTGAACTTAGTATTTAGTGAACCACAAAGCCTGTGATTATAAAGTTCAAAGCATTTTTAAAATTTTAAAGTGTTTTGAATAATTTTAATTATTCATAGGTTTTTTAACAGATTCAATATAATTTGTAGATACAATTTTAAAATGTGATGCTACCTCTTCCTCCATCCCTCCCCTTCTCTCACACTCTTTTTTCCTCCTTTTTTATCTTTTTTAGTTTCAGTATTTGAGACAACATATTTAAAATACTTTACAGTAAAAAGGGTTAATACTTCACCCAGGAAGAATTTTAAGAAATAAAAATCAATAAGACCCTAGTGTAGTAAGAATATAGACAAAAGCTATAAACAGTAACTGAGTGGAAAAATGATAATGAATCAACCTGGATGCCTATTGTCTGATGAATGGATAAAGAAAATGTGGTATAGATACAGTATGGAATATTACCCCACACACCCTCTGTGTAAAATCCTCTGAGTTGAGCGGGGTTTTCCTTCTGCAGTATAGTGCTGGGGTGGTCATGAGAAATAAATTTCTCATATCTTGTTGTGAAAATAAACTTATTCAGGCAAATAAATTTAATAGAGTTTATTTATTTAAGCATTTAAGAGATTCATGAATCAGACAAAACTCAAAACCAGAAGACATTCAGAGAACTCCATTTGGCAGGTGGAATATGGGTGCAAAATAAAGATATTACTTGAGGGGCCAGTGCAGTGGTGCACTATGTTAATCCTCCGCCTGTGGTGGTGGCATCCCATATGGGTGCAGGTTCTAGTCCCAGGTTGCTCCTCTTCCCATCCAGCTCTCTGCTGTGGCCAAGGAAGGCAGTGGAGGATGGCCCAAATGCTTGGGCCTCTGCACTCACATGGGAGACAGGGAGGAAGCACCTGGCTCCTGGCTTCAGATCGGAGTAGCTCCTGCCGTTGTGGCCATTTGGGGAGTGAACCAATGGAAGGAAGATATTTCTCTCTGTCTCTCTCACTGTCTGTAACTCTACCTGTCAAATAAATAAAAATCTTTAAAAAAGATATTACTGGATAAGAGACAATAAGGCTTTGGCTTATGTGTATGTGATCCAGTAGAAAGTCCCAATTTTGAGCTTAGGCTTTGTTTCACTGTTAACATTAGACTTTAGATTGTCTATAGAGGTGCCCAGGGTACTAGAACTTTCTCAACCTAACGACCTCTACGTCTTCTCAATTTGTTTGCTTAGTAGAGGGCTGAACTTGTGTTTATAAAGTAAATTGAAAGTATGTCATTATAAAAATCAAATCTCCACTTTGACTAAGACTTTGTCTAAACAAGATAAGAGTCGGAGAACTCAAGGGGCTTCCATAGCCTTGGAAATTCATGACTGGTGCATAGGGAGATTACTGATGCCATAAACAGGAGTGTCAATTTGTAAAGTCAACAACAGGAGTCACTGTGCACTTACTCCTCATGTAGGATCTCTGTCCTTAATGTGCTGTACATTGAGACTTAATGCTATAATGAGTACTCAAACAGTATATTTCACTTTGTGTTTCTATGGCGGTGCAAACTGTTGAAATCTTTACTTAATGTATACTAAACTGATCTTCTGTAAAAAAAAAAAAAATTATCAATTCCCAACTTGACTCTCACTGGGATTAAACATGACAATAGGTCTGATCTGATTTCATCATCATTTAAAAAATCATCTATTATTTTTCACTTTATGTTTCTGTGTGGGAGCAAACTGTTGAAATCTTTACTTAATGTATGCTAAACTGATCTTCTGTATATAAAGAGAATCGAAAATGAATCCTCATGTGAATGGAAGGGGAGAGGGAGTGGGAAAGGGGAGGGTTGCGGGTGTGAGGGACATTATGGGGGGGAAGCCATTGTAATCCATAAGCTGTACTTTGGAAATTTATATTCATTAAATAAATGTTAAAAAAATAAACTTTAATTGCATTATAAAAAATAAAAAGACAACTAATAAAGGAAACACAAGGGAAGGTGGCAGTGAGTAAGGACGGAGGGAAGGGAAAGGAAGATGGGGAGTGACATTAAGTTCTGCTTTTTTATTTATTTATTTTTTGACAGGCAGAGTTAGACAGAGAAAGAGAGACAGAGAAAGGTCTTCCTTTTCTGTTGCTTCACCCCCCAAATGGCTGCTGCAGCCAGCGAACAGCGCCGATCCGAAGCAAGGAGCAAAGTGTCCCCTCCCAGTCTCTCATGTGGGCACAGGTCCTAAGCACTTAGGCCTTAGGCTATCCTCCATTGCCTCCCTGGGTCACAGTGGAGAGCTGGACTGGAAGAGGAGCAACCGGGACAGAATCTGGTGCCCCAACCAGGACTAGAACCCAGGGTGCCAGCATCACAGGCAGAGGATTATCCTAGTGAGATGCGGTACTGGCCACATTACATTCTTAAAAGTGTATGCATAGGGGCTAGCACTGTGGCTCAGTAGGTTAAAGCCCTGGCCTGAAGCACTGGCATCCCATATGGGTGCCGGTTCTAGTACTGGCTGCTCCTTTTCTAATCCAGCTCTCTGCTATGACCTGGGAAAGCAGTAGAAGACAGCCCAAGTCCTTGGGCCCCTGCACCCACATGGGAGACCTAGAGGAATCTCCTGGCTCCTGGCTACAGATAGGCGCAGCTCCAGCCATTGCGGCCATCTGTAACTCTTTCAAATAAAAAAAAACTGTATGTATAAAAGAAAGTTTGTTAGTTGATAAAATCTAGTTCCTCTACTTCAGAGTGTGTAAAGGCTATGAGTAAAATTGACAGAGGAGACTGATGGTTAAGTGACAGGGCAAAGGGGACTGGAGGTCCACATGTGTATAAGTTATCTGGGGGATAGTGCAGACCATGACCTTCTGTGTAGGTGAAATGCAGGTATCCTTTCTGTCCTCCAAAAATGCACTTAGCCTGGAGTAGAGTTAAATAGAGGAAATTTAGCCTGAATTCTGCTACCAGTGCAGATTCCCTGACTCACGCATGTGTTCCCTGAAGAAAAAAAAAAATCACTGTTCCTCAGAATTCATCAGGCACAGTTTCCTGATTTACAGGTTCTTTACTATTTCGCCGAGAACCTGAAACCACAGGAGAACTTATGGGGATGCCACCAGGTGGCTTCTGGAGCAATGGGGATAGCTTGACAAATCAGAGGTGGCTTGTACTTGTTCTGAAGTAAAGATTACTGTTTTACTTTTATTGGTTGACAATGACTGAGAGCATACAACCTGCCCAGGCAGGCCTGCCTTGGAGAAATGAGTCCACAGGTGAGAAGAGTGAAACCCAGCTGCTCTCCTCTGCTGTCTCCAGAAACCAGGAAAGTTCATTTATCCCTGAGGTGGCTCCTATTTCTCATGATGCCTGTGGTGGTGGCATCATGAGATGCTCAGGCTGTCTTGCTTCCACAAGTGAAATGACAGTTATGGGCCTGAAGGGAGATGAGCTGATGCCATACTTTCCCTATAAAAACACCTTAGGGATTCAGCTAATAATGGATTCATATCAGGGATGTAGCTGGGTGAGTGTCTTTCTGTTTCATGTACAGAGTGATCTCCAAGAGCAACTGGGTTCTGAGGTAAAAAAGAATTCTTTCCTATGATATATTAGCAGAATTCTCTGCTCATATCACTCTTAGCTATTACTCCACAATTAATGCAACAAATATTTCTAGACATGAAATGATAAACTTTGTGAATTGTGTAAGGCCATACAAAACAGGTTTGCAAAATTATATTTGTGATTTATGATGCACTTGAATTGGATTTGTATTTGATTTCCTCATTATATTTCTCAGTTTAACTTATGATTTTTATCTCAATTAAATTTGATCTAGTAAGGCACTTGATCTAGTACATTGAATATAGTGTACTAATATTCTAGTACTAATATCTAGTACTCTTGGAAGAAAGGGAGGATGTAATCATGATATTGTTGTCAATATAGTGGAATAAAATGACAGGGATTCTCCATTTGTGGCTGTACAGGTATTGACCCTTCAAGAAATCTGACTGACAAAATGCTTCTATTGATATGTTCAAAAATTGCAGTGTTAGGTCTTAAAGTCTTTATTTTAAAACTTTGCATTCACGCCTTATGGGGGATAATATTCAGGTGTCCTGGCACCACCTGGCCCTGATCAGGGAACTGGGAGCCCAGGATGTATTTGTCATTTTTTTTCTAAATTCGCCTTTTGACAGGGTTGCAATGGCTATCACCTCCTTAAAAGAGTGATGCACTGGGAAGCATGTTATTAGCTCTAAAAACCATAGATTTATCCCTTCTTGGTGTCTATTTGACTCTGGTAGTTTAATAAACACAATTTTAGGGAGCAATTTTAGGTGTATCCAAATCCACAGCATAAGATTCTTATTATATTTTCCTGCTAAAGTTTCTGTCTTCTACTTCTGTGGTGACACTATAAAACCCATGCTTTTTCTCAGGGTCCTGGGAGTTCCATGTGTCAGATTATGATTGTGCTTCTCATCAACACTGTGCTTTCACATGAATTTGCTTTAAATTCAGTTCCCAAAGAATGGGTGACACATTGCAGTCACTCATTGAAATTGGATGCTTTCCCTATTTATTCTTCTGGGATTGGGGGATTTTATAAAAATTCCTTTTATTGAGCTAATCATGGTGGAGAAGATGTTTATCCACCTGAATCTGCCAACTGACTTATTTCCATCATTGAATCTATCAATCTACTTCCGCATATCAATTCATCTAAAATGCTCATAATCATTTTAATGTTGTCAATGATGGCATAGTTCTTTAAATGCTGATCAATAAGTATGGTAAAACTTATAATGGAAATAACATGGGAGATTAACATAATAACAACATAGTATATTCTGTCATATATTCTCATTTTCCTAAATCTACATAAAATGCAAACATCATTGTGCATTCATTCATAAAACAATACTCTATTTTAGCACTAATATACCAATTCACTAACAGTTGATACTACAAAAGAGGTGACAAAAGAGGCTTTATCAAAATTATTTTTCTTGAGGAAACCATTTAGTGCAGTGAGTTAAGCTGCCACGTGGGACACCTACATCCCAATTCAGAGTGTTGCTTCAAGTCCTGGTTACCGCATGCTTCTGATGCATCTTCCTCCTGCTGCTAAAGCACCTAGAAAACAGCAGATGATGGCCCAGCTCAAGCACGAGGATCTTTGATGCACATATGGGAGGCTGAAGCAGAGCTCTTCAGCAGTGCCTTTGAACAGGCCTGGCCCCAGCTTTTGAGGGCGTCCAGGGGATGAACCAATGAGTGCAAGATATTTCACTCTATGTATACATGCCTGCCTTTCCACCTTTTGAGTAATAATTTTTAACACCATACTTTGTGTATCAAGTAGCCCTTGAGTTTGTGCAGATGGCTTCTCCCTGTCATTACACTGCTTCTATTTCATGTCCATGTCTAATCTAAGCCCAGGGATTTCATCATCAGTCTTTTTACTCTTGGTCCATTTAACTGTGATATTTCCCTCACCATGATACAAGATCACATAAACACTTTGGAGATTAACATGAAAGCCAGAATAAAGAGGGTGAATGTTGTCCACACTTTCTGTCTCCTGAGAGTGCTCAGAGGCTGCACCATCAGCCCAGAAACCCCAGATTGTCACATTTTACAGTGAGAACTGAGCTGTACATTCAGAATTTTAAGTATTTACTTTGTTAAAAAAGGACTCGATTCTCCTTTACACTCTGTCCAAATTATAGGTGACCATGCTCAAGTTTTCTTATGTTCCATTTCTGCCATGTCAGCAGATATTATTGCAGATCAGTGATGCTTCCATGATGGGATTGTCAGATGACTCACATAAAATCACAGGATACAAAATTAACATTAAAATTAAAATAAGCAATAAAGTACATGCTGTGGTCCATGTATATGTTGTCTACAACTATCAATTGTTAAATTCTAAAAATTAAGGCAAAGATTCAAAAGAAATTATGTAAATGATAGCACTTCAACTATTATACTCATTTTTCTCCAACTCTACATTATCAAGAGACTCAATGGAAAAACATCAATTCATGATCAGTAAGATCAAGTCTGTTTCAGTGCATGGTGTGCATTTATAGAAAGAGGGACGTGGGTTAGGGAGAATCAGCTAATTATTACTGTTGTGAGAGAAGAAAATATTGAAATTCTTACCTACTCTTTTTCATGTAATTATATTTTACCTCCTTTGCTGAATGTCTCATAATGTATGGAGTATCCCAAAGTAAATATATGCATCTATACCAAAAGTATTCCAGAAATATTATTTCATGCTTAAATATATTATTGAAATTGAATTGGTTTACATCCTCTAAATGTCAGACAGCATAAATAATATCCATATTTTGTAACATCAAAGAGGAACAAGCGACTTAAATAATTCATACAATGAAGGATAATGATCTACAAAGACAAGAGAAAATTCACCACATATTAGTGTCAGAGCAGAAATAAATATTAAGACAATATACAGAAACTGCCTTCAATAAACAAAGGTAAATTTAGATTAATTTCTGAAGTAAGATCTAGAGATTACGTATCAAAGTAGCTTCATAGATGCACACTCCAGAAAGGAAAAAAAAAAGATTTTCTGCATTAAATTAAGAAAGCACAAGATGAAGAAATTTCAGTACATGCAGAATATCATCAGTGTAAAAGTAAAAAAAAAAATTAGATATAATCTGACATTACAAGTTCTGCATATTTAAATTAGAATTAAGTTAATTAAATTAATATTCTAGTCAGTGTAATCCTGGTGCTTTCCCTGGCTACCGGAAATGCTAAGGGTAGACATACATGTTTTTGGGCAATCAGTTATTCAGTTTCAATACACAAGTGTGTTTTCATTTTGCTATAGTAAGTCTTTGAAGAAAGTTAGGCCACCATTCAATCAACTATGCTATTTTTCATTTGTTAACTCCTGCAAGTCATGTGGTTCTGGAGTTTTCCACTTCAGACATTCATTCCTGAATATGAGTCATTTTTGCATTATGTGTGTGTGTGTGCGTATGTAAAGAGAGTACTTCAAAGAGTTTAAAGAAAAATTAAATTTAAGATAATTTTATTTTGCAAAATTATTGAAACCCCCAAATAGAGCTATCTTCAAAGGGGTCAGAAAATGGATATAATGAAAAAACTTAATTTGTTGTAGAGAGTAGTGCAGAAGTCTAATGTGCTTTACATTGTGATTTAATGCTATAACTAGTACTCAAACAGTATTTTTCACTTTGTCTTTCTATGTGGGTGCAAACTGTTGAAATCTTTAGTGAATATATGCTAAGCTGATCTTCTGTATATAAAGAGAATTGAAAATGAATCTTGAAGAGAATGGAAGGGGAGAGGGAGTGGGAAAGGGGAGGGTTGAGGGTGGGAGGGATGTTATGGGGGGGGAGCCATTGTAATCCATAAGTTGTACTTTGGAAATTTATATTCATTAAATAAAAGTTAAAAAAATAATCTTCATCCTAAATTTATATCTATGAAATGTAGGAAGTTTGTATACCTTAAGTCATAAATGGAAAAAAGAATCTTTGCAATATCAGGGTTCCTTAAAAATAAGTGTGTACAATATAAATAATTACTTGTAGTAATTTTCATGACAAAAAGAAAGGCCACTGGTGATGTGAGATCTGTTTATTTGTTTGTTTCACAGGTATCCAAAAAGGCTTCTTGTATGCTTTTAATATGAACAAAATTTCCACTTATGTTGTCATTAAAAATTATGTATTTTTTCCAAGCTGCCATTTGAATCTTAGCCAATGTCTTTATCTTTCTCTTCAATATCTTCACAATCCACCAAGATCTTAGGCCTACACCCACTAATGTGACCATCTCTCACCTGGCTTTTTCCACATAATGATGCTACTCACTACACTGTATATTTTATTTCCAGACATGTTCAAGTCATTGAATTTGCCAAGTGACTTAAAATGTAAGGCTTTGTTCTACTTGAGTAGAGTGATGAGGGGGTCTCTCCGTCTGTACCACCTGCCACCTTAGCATCATCCAGGTCATAACCATCAGCACCAACACCTTCTCTTTGTCAAGATTTAAACACAAGCTCACAAATTATATTATCCATTCTTTCTTCTGTTTTTGGTCCTTCAACCTGTCGTCCAATGATCATCTACAGTGCAGCTCTATCTAACATAACCAATCTATTCCATATCAGTAAGTACTGCTGAATTTCTTCAATGAACTCCATCATCATGGAAATATATTTCACACTCGCATTGTCCCAGAAAATCTTTGTAGAAATCATGCTTTTCTCCAGTGCTCATATGGTGATCTTCTTATCTAGCCATCAAAGGAGGTCTTAGTACCTTGAAAGCATGAGGGATTTCCCAAGGATCTCCCCCCGAAAAGAGCCACCCATACTGTCCTGCTGTTGGTGAGTTTCTTTGTGATCATGTATACTGTGTGGATATCATAATGTCATCCTTCTCAACCATATTATGGAAATATGATCCAGTTGTTCTGCATGCCCAGAAACTTGTGGGAAATATCTATACCACTGTCAGTCCTTAGTGCTTATTAGAGCTAATAAATGAATAGTTGGAATTCTTCAAAACATGAGTGATATGACATCAATTTTAACAAGCTGATAAAACACACCTGAAAACATAAATTCTATCAAGTACAATATTTAAAAGTCCAGAATTTTAATTCTAATTTAAACATGCAAAACTTGTATTTTTAACTTGTATCTAAATATTTTAAAGATGTATATATTTATTGGAAAGGCAGAGCTACAAAGAGACAGAGACAAAGACATAGAGAGAGGTCTTCCATCTGCCAGTTCAATCCCCGGATGGCAGCAAAGGCCTGAGCTGGGGCAATCCAAAGCTGGAGCCAGGAGCTTTTTCAATGTCTCCCACAGGAGTGTAGGGGCCCAAGGACTTGGGTCATCTTCTACTGCTTTCTTATGTCATACCAGAGAGCTGGATCAGAAGTGGAGCAGTCAGGAATTGAACTAGCACATATATGAAATGCTGGTACTGCAGGTAACAGCTTTACCTGCTATGCCACATCACCAGCCTCTAAATGTTTTTTCTCTTGGACACTGCCTCTGTTAGTTCAATGTTCTGCATGTATTGAAGTTTCTTCATCTTGTTCTTTCTTAATTTAATGCAAGAGAACATTTGCATTTCTTTTTGTGGTGTGCTCTATGAAACTATGTTTGATACCGAATCCCTAGATCTACTTAGAAATTAATCTAAGTTTACCTTTGTTTGTTAAAGGCAGTTACTCTAAGATGTCTTAATATTTATATCTGTTCTGACACTATACTAAAGGTATGGACCTTGCTCTTGTATTTGTATATCATCACCCTTTTTTATCACTTATTTAAGTCTTTTTTTTCTCTATGATGTCACAAAGTATAGATATTACTGAAGTACTTTTTGTTAAATTTTCACTTTTGACCCACTAAACTTCTGAATCACAGGTTTGTATCTTGTGATCAATTTTGGAAATTTATGGCATAAAAATTCTAATAATACTGTTCTTTACTTCTTTTCCTTAGTCCAGAGAAACAGCTAGTAGTTTAATTCTTTCTCAGTCTAAGCTTTTTATATGTAGGTTTATATTTTAAATTCCATTCATTTACTCTTTTTACTGTGTTTGAATGTACTCACTGTGCTTAACAATATAGTTCAATAGTCTTCAGCTCAGCTCATGTTTAACATGGTTCACATTAAGTAGATTCACTACCTATTCAGTTATGTACTTACTGTTTCCAAATATACCTTTTTATGCATATAGTATCCTGTTGTTTTCATTTTCATTTTATTTTTTATTTTCCTATGGCCATTGTGTTCACTTACAGTGTAAAAATACGATCCCTATGTCTGAAGCTTATGTGATGTGGAATTTTATTTTGGTTGGTTATTTCTTGTGTAAAAAATAATATAAAAATTGATTCTCATATAAGTGATAATTCACTTTGAAATGTTTGCAGTTAGTTATTTTTAAGTCCTTTTGCCCCCTCCAAACTGAACAACCCAAATAGAATAGTCATTTTTTAAATAGGTCTTATATGAAATGAGAACTTGCTTCTTTAATTTCTTCTCTAGACCATTTTCTTGGTTTAATTTTGTAGTTTTGGAGTCTTCAAATTTTCCTTCCACATTATTGGGAATTTTAGGGAATCTAATAACATTTCAGGATTTTGACTTTCTGTATTATAAATTATTAGAGTATATAACAAATTTTCCAAAAATCACAGTTATCACTATTATACAAAGTAACATTTCAGATAGATTTCCTGTACTAAACAACCATATTTCATGAGAAATCCTTTTTTTATTTTTCTTTGGAACATATTCCTCATATTCTTCTTGCTCAATGTACTAGAGCATAATGATAATATGTAGAAAACCATTATTTTAATATTATAAAATATTTTCATGTTTTTTCACAAACTTATGAAGTATTGCATTTCTTTGCCATTAATAGTCCCTATATACAAGTTCAGAATTACAGTTTTAAGATAGCATTAAATGACTATTTGTAGGAATATTTATCTGATTCAGGATTATTCACTCCTCTTCATTAGCACTCCCATGAATCTAAAAAAATCATTTTTAAATTTCTGTCTAAATTGTGGGCTAACTTAAATGATCTTAATGAAATGAACATGTAGGTATGTATCACTTGATGTTATTACACTTCACTTGATAATTTCTGTTGTAATTACAATGCCTCGAAAATATAATCTGCTGGATTTCTGCTGTGAAGGATGCAATGACAATATTATACCTAAAATTTATACCTACTTAAGCACTTAACTATGGTTTCTGAACTGGAAATATTATCCTTTGTTTCCTGGTCAAAATGTTCCCATTTATTTCTATGCTTAATTAAAAACCTTTTACATAAATTACTTAACTATATATGTGTTCATGTACTTCATTCTTTGTTGTTTACATATTGATATTGATTGCTTTTAATGAATCAATGAAAACCGAAGAATCCTCTGTTGATTTCTCTCTTTAATATAATTGAAAATGTATATATTTTTCCTATTTAAAGGATTTTTTGTGTTACTAATTTGGAGCTTTTAACTATTAAGCTCATAAATACCTAATGGCTTATAATATTTCCTAACATTGTCTATAGTGATAAACACTTTAGATTCATCAAATTATTTTTGTTCATAGCATCTTCAAACAAAACTTTATTTTATATTCATTCTTATTATATAAACTACTATGTATACATATTTTACATTAGTTCAATATATTTATTTAACATATATTTATATATGCACTCCATCATAATTAATTATCAATAAAAACTGCCATATAGTTAATCTGACCTGTTTTATAAATTTCAAAGACAAAAGGGAGCATCACCAGCTTCCTTTAGATTAAGTAATCTATCTGTATCACACACTAAGTGTGACTACGCAGTACTAAAGTTATATTCATTTTGCATCTTACATCCTACAAGAGAAGAAAATTTGAGTCCTTCATTCTTTGAGCTAAAATTTTCTCCCATATTAAAATTCCAATTGTTTTCCATGCCAAGTACCCATAAAACCTATTTATATGGATTACTACAAAAATTTTATTAAAAGGTAGATACTATTAGTGGAAACTCATGAAAGTGATTACATAACTTGACTTACAAAATCATCTTGAAAAGATTTGTGGAAATGCATATGATAAAAAAAATGAAAATCAACCTAGTTTTTCATCAAAATACACTTTCTTTTATTTCCAATGTCACAAGTTTTTCAATGACTTTTGTATAACAAGAAGTAAACTCTGAAGTCATTAAACAGTAAAAATAAAATATTTATTTAAAAATCCTTCCATGTACAAAAGCCCATGGTTCCATTGCTAAATATATGTCTATTAATAGAGATGTAACAATACAAAGTCTTAACATTGTATTCTCTTCAACATGGCTTTATAAATATTGTTTTGTGCATCTGCTTTTAAATCACATAGAAAAAAATAATTAACCACCAAAAGGAATGAGTAATGGCTGTTATAGCTGTCGGTTTTGTTATCAAAATCTGTGATTTTATTAATTTATATCAGTTTTAGTTACTGCATTTTGTCCTTCATTTCAGCCTGACAAATTCACTTGCTCACTATGGTAGGATTGTTCTATTAACACAACCACTTCAATTTTATCTCACCATGTTTTAATTTTGCCTGATATGGAACTCATATCTGACAGTTGTAGTCATTTTCCTTCCAGTGATTTAAATGTGTCTTCCCACTTACCTCTGACTGCCATTTTTGTCAGAGGAAATCAGCTGTTAGTCACTTTAAAGATCATTTTTGTATCAAAAATCATTTGCCTCTTATTCCTTTTGAGATTATTTGCTCATATTTTGTCAGTAATTTGAAAAGGAATATATCTCAGTGTGCTTTTGCAGCCCATCCTCTTGAGTTCACTCTAGATCTCACATCTGTAAATCAATGTATTTTGTCATATTTGGATATTTCAGCAATAATTTTCCAAGTATTCTGTATCCCTGTCTTCACTCCTAGTGGGCATCCCATGACGGCAATTTTAGGACAATCAATGATGTGCTACAAATGTCTTGGGATCTGTTTACTTTTTTCATTTATGTGTCTTCTACTCAGAAGACATAGCTTCATTTGTCTTCTAGTTTACTGATTCATGTGCCTCTTCAAGCCTGTTACTGAACTTGTTTTGTAATTTTTGGTTCAGCTATTTCTTCATCTCCTCAATGTCCTTTTGCCTCCTTCTTCATGATTTTATGTTTTAAGAATATTTTTATTAATTTATTTTATAACTTTTTATTAAGAAGTAACAATTGTTCAGGTTTGTGGGGCAAAGTATAAAATCCCACAGTATTAACTAGGTAGCTTTTCTTATCAATTTTTTTGTGTTTGGAGCCTTCCAGATTCTCTCTTTGTAACCCAGCCATCCCACCTGTGGGTTTATATGCAATGACATATAGAAGAGATCCCTGCAGTCCCACATTCACTGCAGAATTATCTTTTTGTTCACATTCCTTGCTGTATATCTTACCTATGTTTTCCTTAATTCCTTGTCAATGTTTCCTTTAAGCCCCTGGGCATTTGTAGGACATTTACTCAATGCTAAATAATTACAATTAGTTGATTTTTGTAGAATGTCGAGCAGTTGGGGCTTGTCTGATATATTTTTGGCAAGAATACCACAGAACTTGTATAACCTCAGTATAGAATATTAGGGGACCAGGTGTCCAAATCTCACATTACTGGTTGACTCTGAGCAATTGGTTCAGGTGGTGTCTGCCAGGTTTCCCTAAAGTTACTATTTCCCCCACTGTAATTAGTATCTTGTGGTGAGAAACTTTGAAAGACAAAAAAATCTGTTTCTTTTCATCATAATTTTAGTCATTAATTTATATAATCCACAGATGATTCTTGCTTACACATAAATATTATGGCCTGTGGTATTAACCAGTTAGTGATTTTCTATTTCCATAATTCCTTCTATATTTATTTTACTATACTTATACTTTATACTTATTTTACTATAAGGAAAACATATTCCTACCCCCCTCATTTATTTACTTGTTCAATTATTCATTTATGTATGCATGGACTCATGGACACCTATGAGTTAATAATTTGTTACTACCATTTTTAATATGTTACCCATATTGTTCCCAAGTTGGCTTCTTAATGTGAATGGAATGAGAGAGGGAGCAGGAGTTGGGAGGGTTGCATGTGGTAGGGAAGTTATGGGGGAGAAAATCCACTGTAATCAATAAGCTGTACTTTGGAAATTTATATTTGTTAAATAAAAGTTAAAAAAAAAGCTAGTGATGTAACCACAAAAACAATGGTTAAATTTGTACAAATATTCATCTTAATGCAAGCTATACATGTGTATTCATGTAAAATTAAGAACAGAGAAATCATGGGAGCAGGTGCTATCCAAATTATTCAATTGACAAACTTGTCAAAACATAATTAAGCAATAGTACTGTGGCATATTTTTAATATCATATTTTGGATAGGGTTGGTGCCTCGTTTAATTTGCAATTCAGTCTTTTCTGACAAATTGAATGAGTTCAATTTGGCAGTAGATGAACAAAATTGTTGTGAACAGAATTACCAAAATCATATGAACCATAAAATTAATTTTAGTTTAGCAGAGTTTGATACCAAGATATCAGACATTTAAAATGACATTTCTAATATCTGAAAATATTAATTTACATTTAAAGCATTTATTTATTTATTTTTGACAGGCAGAGTGGACAGTGAGAGACAGAGAGAAGGCCTTCTTTTTCCATTGGTTCACCCCGCAGTGGCCACTGCTGCCAGCATGCTGTGGCCAGCGCACTGCGCTGATCCAAAGCCAGAAACCAGGTGCTTCTCCTGGACTCCCATGTGGGTACAGGGCCCAAGCACTTGGACCACCATCCACTGCACTCCCAGGCCACAGCAGGGAGCTGGCCTGGAAGAGGGACAACCAGGACAGAACTGGCGCCCCAACTGGGACTGGAACCCGGTGTGCCAGCACCACAGGCAGAAGATTAGCCTATTGAGCTGCAGCGCTGGCCATTAAAACATTTTATTTTGAGCCGGCGCCGTGGCTCAATAGGCTAATCCTCCACCTTGCGGCGCCGGCACACCGGGTTCTAGTCCCGGTCGGGGCGCCGGATTCTGTCCCGGTTGCCCCTCTTCCAGGCCAGCTCTCTGCTATGGCCAGGGAGTGCAGTGGAGGATGGCCCAGGTGCTTGGGCCCTGCACCCCATGGGAGACCAGGAAAAGCACCTGGCTCCTGGCTCCTGCCAGGATCAGCGCGGTGCGCCGGCTGCAGCGGCGGCCATTGGAGGGTGAACCAACGGCAAAGGAAGACCTTTCTCTCTCTGTCTCTCTCTCTCACTGTCCACTCTGCCTGTCAAAAAAAAAAAAAAAAAAAAAAAAAAAAAAAAAAAAAAAAACATTTTATTTTATCTTATTTTATTTTTTGACAGGTAGAGTGGACAGTGAGAGAGAGAGAGAGACAGAGAGAAAGATCTTCCCTTGCCATTGGTTCACCCTCCAATGGCCACCGTGGCCGGCGCGATGCAGCTGGCACACTGTGCTGATCCAAAGGCAGGAGCCAGGTGCTTATCCTGGTCTCCCATGTGGGTGCAGGTCCCAAGCACTTGGGCCATCCTCCACTGCACTCCTGGGCCACAGCAAAGAGCTGGCCTGGAAGAGGGGCAAGCAGGACAGAATCTAGTGCCCCGACCAGGACTAGAACCCAGTGTGCCAGTGCTGCAAGGCAGAGGATTAGCCTATTGAGCCATGGCGCTGGCCCATTAAAGCATTTTAGATAAATAATAGATTGAATTTATTTGAAAGTCAGAGTAAGAAAGAGAGAGAGGGGGAGAGAGAAAGAGGTCCTCTATCCATTGGTGTACTGCCCAAATGGACTCAGTGGCCTGATCTAAGCCAGGCCAATGCAAAATGCATGGAGCTTCATCCAGGTCTCCCATATGATTGGCAGGGATCCAAGCACATAGGTCATATCCCATTGTTTCCACAGCCACATTTTCAGGAAGCTGGATTAGATGTGGAGCTGGTGGCCTCCAACTGGTACTCACAGGATGTCAACATCAGGTGCCTTGGCTTTATCTGCTGAGCCACAGCACTGGCCCCAAACCACAAGTAATGTATTTCAAAATTAAACTCTGGAAATGATTAAGAATCTATTCATACTGTCTATTCTCTGTCACTCTGCCTTTCAAATAAATAGATAAAATTTATTCATCACAATGAAATGAGCTATCACTTGCAAATTCCAGCTGCTCCACTTTTATTCCAGCTCCCTTTTAAGATACCTTAAAAAGCAGTGGAAGATGATTCACATACTTGGGTGACTGCCACCCTTTGGGTGACTCATATTATCCAGTTCCTGACTCCTGAATTCCACCTAAAAAACACCAGTGTTACAGCCATTTGAGAGTGAACCAAATGTTGGAAGATTAATTCCCCCCCATTCCCTCTCCATCTTTGCCATACTACTTTTCAATAAATAAAGTGATTCATGTTAAAAGGAATATGTTATTTGGGATGGCATTGTGGTCCAGCTAGTTAATCTACTACTTGCCATGTGAGCATCCCATATCAGAGTGCCAGTTTGAGTGCTGGTTGCTCCACTTCTTATAAGGTTTCTTGCTAATTCATCTGGGAACACAAAGATGACCCAAGTATTTGAGCCCATGCCACCTGTGTGTGGGAAACCAAGCTTGAGTTTTTGCCTCCTGGCTTCAACCAGGCCAAACCCTGGCTATTGTATCCATTTCAATTGTGAATCAATGGATAAAAGATATCTCTTCTCTTCTCTTCTCTTCTCTTCTCTTCTCTTCTCTTCTCTTCTCTTCTCTTCTCTTCTCTCCTCTCCTCTCCTCTCCTCTCCTCTCCTCTCCTCTCCTCTCCTCTCCTCTCCTCTCCTCTCCTCTCCTCTCCTCTCCTCTCCTCTCCTCTCCTCTCCTCTCCTCTCCTCTCCTCTCCTCTCCTCTCCTCTCCTCTTCTCTCTTTCTCCCCTCTCTCTCATTATAATTTTTAAATTATGTTAAAATGAATATCAGTTTTTGTAAAAATCATGGCTCTATTGAAAACCATCCACGTTCAAATTATGGGTTCTGGCGCTGTGGTGTAGCGGGTAAAGCTGAAGCCTGCAATGCCAGCATCCCATATGGGAACCAGTTTGAGTCCCGGCTGCTCTACTTCCAATCCAGCTCTCTTCTGTGGCCTGAGAAACAGTAGAAGATGTCCCATGTCTTTGGACCCCTGGACCCATGCAGGAGATCTGGAAGAAGATCTTGGCTCCTGGCTTTTGATTGGCAGATCTCCAGCTGTTGTGGCCAATTGGGGAGTGAACCAATGGATGGAAGGCCTTTTTCTTTCTCTCTGCCTCTCTTTCTCTCTTGGTGTAACTCTGACTTTCAAATGAATAAATAGATCTTTAAAAATTATCTAATTTTGAATATCTATGACTACTAAATTACTTGTATTTATTCTTTACTTCTAAGTAAACATAATGCACTCTTAATGACTAACATGCGGCCAGACCTGTGGCTTAATAGGTAAAACTGCAGCCTGCAGTGCTAGCATCCCATATGGGCACTGGTTCAAATCCCGGCTGATCCACCTCTGATCCAGCTCTCTGCTATGTCCTGGAAATCAGTAGAATATGGCCCAAATCCTTGGGCCCCTACATACAAGTTGAAACATGGAAGTGGCTCGTGGATCCTAGCTTTGAATTTGTGCAGCTCTGGGCATCGTGGCCATCTGGAGAGTGAACCAGCAGATGGAAGACCTCTCTCTCTCTCTCTCTCTCTCTTTCTCCCCCTCTCTGTAACTCTACCTTTCAAATAAATAAATGTCTTTTTTAAAAAGACTAACATATCTGTTGTTGTATATAATATATGCTCCAATAATCCCATAATATATGCATACTACCTATAAGTAAAGCTGCCATAACCAATAAATAAGAAGTTCTAATTGTTCAGCATTATGCACAGCTGTAAATTCTAGTAGCATAGCAGTAGCTTTAATAAAGCTTTAACAGGCCAGTGCTGTGGCTCGCTAGGCTAATCCTCTGCCTGTGGCACCAGCACTTTGGGTTCTAGTCCCAGTCAGGATGCCAGATTCTGTCCCCTCTTCCAGTCCAGCTCTCTGCTGTGGCCTGGGAAGGCACTGGAGGATGGCCCATGTGCTTGCGCCCTACACCTGCATGGGAAACCAGGAGGAGGCACCTGGCTCCTGGCTTCAGATCAGCAAAGTGCACCAGCAATAGCAGCCATCTGGGTGATGAACCAACAGAAGGAAGACCTTTCTCTCTTACTAACTCTGCCTGTCCAAAAAAAAAAAAAAAGAAAAAATGCTTTAACAAAGGAAGATAAAATTTGCAAAATGTTGGAGAAACATTCATACAGTAAACAAAAATACACTTATTTCTAAAGGTGTAGGTTTTGAATATTTAGAACAGGAAAGCTAAGTATCCCATTGCCAGATTAAGGCATACTGTGGACAGAATAGAGCTCATTTTCCATCCCAATACAACAAAAGATTTGGGGTTATAAGGAAAAAGAAGTTCACACATGCAGAAATTTTAAGAAAAACAAAGTATAAAAGGTGAATTAGTGTCATCTAAAATACATAAGAAATGACAGTGTTCCACCAATCTCTGAATATTTTAACTATAATTTTAACTATAACTTTTCTTTTCATTTATATAGCACAGTAGTTATTCTATTTTCCATAAAAGTGAAAAGGAAATATCTAAAAACTAAAGAAATTGATGAAGTAATTTTATAAAAAATATTAATGTTATTTGCACACACAGAGACACAGAAAATAAGTACATTTAAACCTTATAAAGGTCATGATAGTACAGAATCTGGTGTACTGCACACAAGATCCAGGATTTTCTTACAATCCCAATTCAATTTACATATGTAATAATTTTACACATTAAGAATATTCTACCTGTGTAACACATAGCTTTAGCTTCCTGAACTACCCTAATATTTTTCTTACTTACCCAGAGTCTAAGCAAATATAGGAACATTTCTGTGGAATTGTTTGCTTTCTGAGTTTTCAAAGATCAAGGAATTAATGAATGTAGACAGTTGTACAGTAAAGACCAAGAATATCCAAGGGAGGTCAGAAAAGTCAACTTAGCAAGTGAAAATATTACTAATATGTATCCTGGATTCTCTATCCCTTAATACATCTTTCATGCTAAAAAAAGAGATCAGAATATTCCTGATGTAGCAATGAAGTAGAACAAATATAAAATTAAAAAAAGAAAACTCAAGTCAGAGTAAGAGATTTTTACCAATGTTCTAGTACAAATGATTAAAAAATATCCAAACTGATGGAATACATAATTACATTATTTAGAAATCAGAAAAGAGAAAGAATATTTAAAATCTACTGTGATACTTCACAGAAGAAATGGAAAATCATGACCTCAACTAGCATAGTAACAGAATAAAAGCTGGAGGAAATATTACCAACAGAGTTGAGATGAATCAGTACTGAAAAATTTGAAAGAATTTGAGTGTAAGGAACGCACACACAATTAACTGAAATAGTGGAGAGAGAAAAGTCTGAGGAAAGGAAAAACATGATTTGTTAAGATATATTAATGAAATAATTACATATAAACTTAAGTAAACAATAGAAAATAGATAGTTAGAATTAAAGTTAGAGCTAAGATCAGTGAGAGGGTGACAACATTGTACTCAATATTCTGACCTTTGAAATTCCCATAAATTTGCCATTCTTTTTATTCAAGGTTTCATGACATTTCAATACAAACTAATATATTTCCAATCTAAGTTTTATATATTGTCACATATTTCTGAAATTAGGATGTGCTTTAAAATGATGACATGGTATAATAGAAAATGTTTACAATCTTTGTATTTGAGAAATTGTGTATTTTACCATAATGCCATCATAAAGTTGATAAGATCATCTTGGATAATCCTGAAAACACTAATATTTCAGTTCACAATGTATTTTTCAGTTAATGTCACTTCATATATTTCTTTCAAAAATGTATAAGGAGAGTGTGAACTAACACAAGAATATGACAAATAAAATCTTTTCTAGAAAGAATGAAAACAAGCATTATCATATTACTTTATAACATTATACCTAGGAAAATGCTCAAATTAATGATATTTTAAGAGAAATTCATGGTTATTTTCCAAATGTTGGAATGGCATTGGCTTTAATAAATAGGAAATGCATCAAAACATTTATACATCATAGGTAAAAAAAAAAACTAAAAAGTAATCTATTAAAATACTTTGGCTGGGTCTGTTGCTGTGGCATAGCAAGTAAAGTCGCCACCTGCAGTGCTGGCATTCTGTACAGGTGCTGGATCAATTCCTGGCTGCTCCACTTCTGATCCAGCTCTCTGCTATGGCCTTGGAAAGCTGTAGAAGATGGCTCAAGTCCTTGGGCCCCTGCACCTGCATGGGAGACTTGCAAGAAGCTCCTGGAACCTGGCTTCCGATCAACATAGCTCTGACCATTGTGGCCATTTGGGGACTGAACCAGCAGATGGAAGAGCTCTCTCTCTTTCTGCCTCTCCTCTCTCTCTATACTTCTGACTTTCAAATAAATAAATAAATCTTTAATAAACAGAATAAATAAAATGTCTTGGCTATCTGAAATTATCAAATGGCCAAAATGAGATCATTTAAGTTTAGAAGTCTACCAAAAAGTCTTATTTGTTTACAGTTTCCTATTATTAGAGAAATACATTTCAAACTAATAAGTAGAAGGAAAACTCAAATCTTCACAAAGACACACATACACACACACAAACACACACTCAGGCATTTTTTAACTTAAAACAAAATTTGTTAACTAAGAATACTTTTAAAAATGCTTTCAAAGTTTTTTTTTAGTTTAAAAGTAAATTTATTGATTCTAAATGTTATTAATGTCCATAAAAATGCCCCCTGAGTAAAGGACATAAATGATAACTAGAAAGAAAGGAAAAAATGAAAATGATAGAAGCAATGGGAGGAATGGATTAAGGTGAAACCAAAAAAATTAACTAGAAAATGCAATTTCAAAAAGGCACAAGAGATGGAATCACTGGAAATGATTATCTAAATTTTCTTTGAAAAATCATTTCCCCAGCCGGCGCCGCGGCTCACTAGGCTAATCCTCCGCCTAGCGGCGCCGGCACACCGGGTTCTAGTCCCGGTCGGGGCGCCGGATTCTGTCCCGGTTGCCCCTCTTCCAGGCCAGCCCTCTGCTGTGGCCAGAGAGTGCAGTGGAGGATGGCCCAGGTGCTTGGGCCCTGCACCCCATGGGAGACCAGGAAAAGCACCTGGCTCCTGGCTCCTGCCATCGGATCAGCGCGGTGCGCCGGCCGCAGCGCGCCGGCCGCGGCGGCCATTGGAGGGTGAACCAACGGCAAAGGAAGACCTTTCTCTCTGTCTCTCTCTCTCTCACTGTCCACTCTGCCTGTCAAAAAAAAAAAAAAAAAAAAAAAAAAAAAAAAAAAAGAAAAATCATTTCCCCTATAAAATCAATAAGAATACTCTTGAAAGTTTCAATGTATACCTTTCCAGGAATCTGGAAATTACTTAAAGGCTTGCAATAACTAAGGGAATGGTTACTCAAGAAGAGTGGGAGAATTTTGTTGAAAGTAGTGAGATTTGGGGCAATGGATACTTTCCTATTCAGATCTCCCTCTCCCCTCCTGCTTGGTAGTAAAAAATTTGCCTTCATTTATCCAAACATCAGAACTCCTAAATTCCAAAGTCTGAAACTTGTGTGCTCATCACAAGAGGAAAATCCCACACTAGATCTCTTGTGAAGAGTTATGGTCAAAATGCAGGCACATTACAAATATTGTATAAAATTACATTCAGGCTATGAATTTCATGTTTAGACTTGAGCCCCATCTCCATGACTTCTAATTATGAAATCTATAACTATTTCAACATCTAAAAATTGCAAAGTCCAAAATATTTTCAGATCTTTCACCTGAGGGATACTGAACTTCTATTAAAAGCCAGCAAGTACATATTCACAGTGAAAATGAGTAGCTGTGCAGACACCAGAGGAAAC
The DNA here is from genome assembly GCF_051225735.1 of Oryctolagus cuniculus. Classification (NCBI taxonomy): domain Eukaryota; kingdom Metazoa; phylum Chordata; class Mammalia; order Lagomorpha; family Leporidae; genus Oryctolagus; species Oryctolagus cuniculus. The sequence continues at coordinate 12,859,445 of NC_142889.1, forward strand.
AGGACAGTTGTGCAGCAACATTAACATAGAGCTTCCATTATTTAACCAGCCTACCTCTTCCCTGGAAACTCCAGTAGGAGGGCCTGTCAATATTTGACCTAAATCAATCAATTCATTGAGAATTAGAGGCAGCAATACTTTCAACACTGAGGCTACCAGAAATGATAACATTTGGAGAAAATGTGCAGTGGACAAAAACAAATTTGAAAAGAAAAGCTGAAGAATGTGAAGTTGGTAGGGAGTGCATTTTCGTGCCCACACCAAACTCATATTTTGAATATGATATCTAATATCAAGGGTGAATGAGACATAAGAGTGAGTACACAGTCCAATAGGCAAAGGCTACTCAATTAATTCACTGGTTCCAAATATGTAAGGGACATTCTGTCTAATTATTAGTTGACCACTAAGCTAACCAAGCAGAAACTTCAGTGGTCATACATAAAAATAGGCTATAGAATTAGTTCTGAAAAGTCATTAGTCATTAACCAAATAGTAATCCCCTCATATACACACACAAACTAGCATGAAAGAGAATCTGAATACTCATTTTTATTATATCAATATCCAGTTTTGAACAGAAATATTATACAAGATACAGAGATGGGAGAATATAATGAAAGATGCAAGTATGTCCCTAGTGCAGGAAAACATCAGCCAATGGAAACTCTCCCTGAGGAATTCAAGATAGACTTACTAGACAAAGAGTTTAAATCACTTATTTAAACCATTCACAAAGAACAAAAGAAACATTATCTAAAGATAATAAAGTATGAGGTCAAATTCTCCATGCTGCTCAGAATATCAATGAAGATAGAAACTAAAGAGCATTTCAGGTTACCCAATCTATGGAAAAATGAAAAATGAATAAATAAAAATGAACAAATCCAAGGGGATCTTTGGAAACTAATCAAGTATATCAGGATACACATGCATGTCCCAGAAAGGAAAAGCAACAGAAATAGAATATTTGAGGAGCCAGCATTGTGGCATAGTGGGTAACGATGCAACCCACAGTGCTGGCATCCCATATGGGTGCCAGTTCGAGTCCTGGTTGCTCCACTTCCTATCTAGCTTTCTGCTATAACCTGGGAAAGCAGTAGAAGATGCCCAAGTCCTTGGGGCCCAGCACTCACATGGGAAACCCAGAAAAAGCTCCTGGTTCTTGGCTCAGATCAGCCCAGGTTCAGCCATTGCAGCCATTTGGGGAATAAACCAGCAGAAGGAAGATTCTCTCTCTCTCTCTCTCTCTCTCTCTCTCTCTTTCTCTCTCTGCCTTTGCCTCTCTGTAACACTGCCCTTCAAAGAAATAAATAAGTCTTTAAGAAATTAATATCATATGTTCCCCCTGATTGGTGACAACTAACTGAGCACCAAAAAGGAAACCTGTTAAAGTGAAATGAACACTATGAGAAATGGTGACTTGATCAGCCCTTGCCCTGACTATTGATGAACAACTTAATATGTTATCCCTCTTAGTATTTTTTTTGTTTGTTCTACTTAATATTATGGGTTGAATTCTGTAATCAATACACAGTTATTCTTAAGTGTTGAAACTTAACTGAAAAGTGATCGCTGTTAAATATAAGAGTGGGAATAAGATAGGGAAGAGATGTGCAATTTGGGACATGCTCAAGCTGACTTACCTCAAACGGTAGAGTTAGAAACATACCAGGGGATTCCAATTCAATCCCATCAAGGTGGCATGTACCAATGCCATCTCACTAGTCCCAGTAATCAATTTCTGTTCACAATTGATCATAATGGTAGGGCTAAGAACCAAAGGGATCACATAAACAAGACTAGTGTTTGCAAACACTAGCTGATAGAATAAAAAAGGGAGAGAACCATCCAACATGGGAAGCGAGATACACAGCAGACCCATAGAATGGCAGATGTCCTAAACAACACTCTGGCCTCAGAATCAGCCCTTAAGGCATGCAGATCTGGGATCTGGCTGAAAAGCCCATGAGAGTATTTCAGGCATGGACAGCCAAAACACTCTGGCAAAAAAAAAAAAAAAAAAAAAACCTACATGAAAGATCTCCGTGAGTGAGATCCCAGTGGAAAGAACAGGTCATCAAAGAAGGAGGTACCTTTCTCTGAAGGGAGGAGAGAACTTCCACTTTGACTATGACCTTGTCTAAATATGATCAGAGTTGGTGAAATCAAAAGGCTTCCATAGCCTTGGCGACTCATGACAAGAGCCTAGGGTGATTACTGATGCCATAAACAAGAGTGTCAATTTGTTAAATCAACAACAGGAGTCACTGTGCAGTTACTCCTCATGTAGGATCTCTGTTTTTTATGTGCTGTACATTGTGATTTAATGCTATAACTAGTACTCAAACAGTATTTTTCACTTTATGTTTCTATGTGGGTGCAAACTGTTGAAATCTTTACTTAATATATGCTAAACTGATCTTCTGTATATAAAGAGAATTGAAAATGAATCTTGATGTGAATGGAAGGGGGGGAGGGAGAGGGAAAGAGGACGTTGTGTGTGGGAGGGAAGTTATGGGGGGGAAGCCATTGTACTCCATAAGCTGTACTTTGGAAATTTATATTCATTAAATAAAAGTTAAAAAAGATAAAGAAAGGAGAAGGGCTGAGCTGGAAAGGATGAACCTGGCAGAGGACAGCAGAGCGATGACTTAAGCAGGAGGGGAGAGCAAGGATCAGAGAGGTCCTTGAGTCTAGAGCCAGCTCAAGCAGAGAGCACAAAATTCCAGATTAGAAACCCCCTAGATTTTAGTTTATGTTCCTTGGTCTTCATATTTCTCAGAACACCTAGCACTGATTATAAATAAATTGTTATTAACTTGTCTAACACTTTATTTGTCCTCTCATTTAAGCTGTTTTTATCTTGAAATCTTTTCTTCACTTAATTTATAAAGTTCCAGTATAATTTCTTTCCCTTCACAATAAAAAAGGAACCATTACCGTTGCTGCACACCTTTGTCATATATGACTATACAGATAACCTGTTATTTCCCTACTTAAAAATCTGTTACCCATATTAATAAATCTTAATAAAATCAGTTATGTTCCCATTAATCTATTGAGTGCTTATATCATGATCTTACTTGGATAAATGAAAAAGTTACCCAGGACCACCTTTTGGGATTGTTACTTTTCCAAGTCTTCTCTGATATCCCAAGGTGCCTGTCTTTAAATAAATATGGTCACCATTTGCCAATTTTGGCAAGATTCTACTCATTCAACAGTATTGGAAAATCTCAAGATACAATCTAAGCCCTCATTCTCTGTTTTTACCCTATTTTATCTTTGTTCTTTGATGCATGTACTTAATTTCTTCAACTGTACCTATTGTTAACACCATCATTGCAATATCTCATAAAGCAAGTAAGACACCTACAAGTTCTAATTTCTAATTTTGTGTTTTTGAGGGCTCAAATAAAATCGGAGTGAACAAAAATTCTCTACTCCCACTTGTCTCCTATTTCCTGGCCTGACATGAGGTACAGGATATTGATTTAATGGTGGTTTCAATGTCAAAGTTGTTTGCTTTTTCAAGAATTTTTTAAATAGTTGTTACTGTCATTTCTTTTCTTTATTTTCTGTCATTGTCTTTGGGACAGTTAGACACCAGGAGGTGCCTTGTCTGCCCTATTTTTCATCACTTCATCAATCTGATCATCTTCAGTCAGAAACCTCTTGCTCCCACCAAAATGACCCACCTTGGGCAGCTGCTTGTTCTCCCTGTGCCAAAGTTGTTGGTGACCTCCAGGTGGCATGATATCTCACCTGAATTGTGCTATCACTTCAGGACAGCACCTCTGACATGGTCACATCTGGGAGTTCTGTGACAGTGTGTCCATGTGGGGCTGGGGTGGGGGATGAAGGCAGGCTCCCATGGTGCTGTGGGTAGGCTGAGATGACTAGGATGAGCTTGCACCTCCTGCACTACAGACACTGGGAGGGCCCAGGACATGGATGTGTTGCAATTTCTCTAAGGGCATGAGTGGCTGCTGCTCTGGCAGAGGCCAACAGGACTCATGCTATCTGTGCACTCTGGGTCAGATCCGGGTAAGGACAGTGTCTCTGCAAAACCACGGAATATGTAACAGATGATGAGGCCCTGGGAGCCTCAGTTTGTCCTGAGGTGGGGGCAGCCTGTGAGGCTGACTGGGGAGATACTTGTAGGGGTGGTGGGCAGATGGATGGAAAGAGGTGAGTAAATGAGTAGGACAGGGTTAGGACACTGGAGGGATGGGGCGATGACAAGCAATACAGAGCCAGGGAGGCTGAAGAGATTGTAAGCCAAGAGAGCAGAAGGTGAAAAAGGGGAGGGACCAATCTGGAGGGGAAGGGCCTGGAAGAAGCAAGCAGAGTGGAGACATGAGTGGGAGCCAGAGAGCAAGGACACTATAGGGAAGGGGTGGGGGAGGCAGGGTGCTGAGCCAAGTTCCAATGTGTCACCTCCCATTTTTGTCCAATTTATGTTCCTTTAACTTCACATTTCAGGAGCTGCTAATGGATCAGAGAGAGCCTTGAGATGGCTCTGCTACCAGACACTACAAGTACTATTTAAACTGGTATAGAAGACTTTAAAACAATGTGATTAGGATGTTTGATTACTCACTGAAAACTGGATTTCCTTGTTTTCCCAATACATTAATAAATAGTATGAAAAATTCTTTATTCATACCAAATTCAAATTTACACTTGGAAAGTCCTTTTATATCATTTGTTTTATTATTTTATAGAAAAGTCTTACTGATGTATTTTGCCTATATACCAAAGTGTATAGCCTTTTAAACATATCTGCTCTTTGCTAAAATCTAGAATTTACCAATAACAGACATACCCATGTATCAGTTTTGCCATTTTGGAAAAAGGTGAAAGATTTATATGTTTTGAAGAGAAATCAGAGTATAGTTTTGCCATTTTGAATGTAGCATAATACATAATATTCTATTTACATTTTATGAACAGTAATAATTGTTCTGAATTAGAAACTGCTAAGGATCATCACACTGTTTTATTATTTGAAGATAAGTGTGTTTATATAGTTGGTCTGAATATTTTTCATAAGGTGGGAATTATTCTTCCACCTAACAGATATAATACACCCAGATTAGCTTCCCTTTTAAAATAGATGAGTATTTTCTTTAAAGCATATCTGAACAAAAAGATGTTCAGATGTTGACAGAAAAATGTGTTCTATTTATTTAACTTTACCTTCAATGCTGTGTGTGTGTGTGTATGTGTATGCACACTATTTTTCACAGGAAAGATGAAGCATAATACAAATTATCATTTGAAGATAGCAGGTAAGTATAAAATAAGGTAGTTCAGAAATTAGGGACCAAACTAGTGTAGATTCAACATTGAATAAATTATAAATAGAAGGAGATAGATTTGGGAATTTTGAAACTGAAAACTTTAAGGTCAACTTTAAGAAAAATAAAATGTATCAGTACAAAATGGGCTAGTGCAAGGGAGGCACCCAGAAACTGTGGTGAGCAAAACTGCTTGCACCATTGCACTAAACAGTGGATAACTGGGGAAGAAATCATTCATGACTGATCTATAAATAAATTGGGTTCTTGAAACATCTTTTGTGTTTTGAAAGCTATTTTTTAGACCCTAATGTAGAAAAGTGTGTAACTTCTCCTTGTCCAGTTTTTCCTTTTTTCCTTTGGTTGCTGCATATCATGGGGCCAATTAGACATGTTGCCATAATAGGATTATCTGCAATCTACCAGTGCAAAAAGATGTCTTCTAAGTATGTACACTTCTGTGAAAGAAGCATAATTTTAATGAGTTTTCCTGTTCCAGAAAATACTTGCGTATCACTTTTATGCTGCACTCTGTAATTGTCAGGTGGAAAAAGTTGAATGAGAGGAAATCCAGTTTTGTTCTTCCATGTATTCTATAGGCAAAGATCCAGTAAATAAATGATAGTTCTATTTAATATGTGGCTAAGTATGACTTGTGCATTTTCTTTATTATACTTTCATTATACTTTTATTATACTTTATTATACTTTTTATATTATATGCTTAAATATTAAAATATAAAACTCATTGCTTATATTTAACTGGAACATTTTTATTTTTGTGCTTATGTAGTCTCTTATATGATAAACCACTTGCAATTTTTCACTTTGAAGTATTTTAAAGATCAAATACTTGAAGGTATTTGACAAGTAACCTGGGTATCAACTCCTTTAAATTTAATACATTTTCCATCTACTGTATTGCTTGATTCATATCTGATTTGTCAGTTTTGACATTCAGATTCACTGTTATTCTAAAATGTTCAATTTTTATAGGAAGTATTTTTTTCTTTTCAGACTAACTTTTTATTAGTTTAGATGATATTTTACTATATAATGATCATAATATACTCAGAGAATGAAATAGGTCTTTACACACAAAAAAACTGACACATGGAAGAATGTAGCTCTTATTAGAAGTGGTCATGAGCTTTAATTCTATAGAATGTTTAACTTACAAAGCAAATGAGGATTTAAAATTAATGGCAACAAAATGTGCTTTTGCCAATGTAAAGGAGATGGTAACTTCTTGAGCAGATCCATCCTTGAAGAAGCAGAAAATGGCAAACATCAATTTGTCACATCTGTCTTCTCTGTGTAACAATTAGAAAGTTATTTTGACATCAATTATAGGCAATATTTCAGTCCTGCACATATTGTTTTAACATACATGTTTCTTAGAATTGATTTTTTGCAAAGCATGAGATGATTTATAACATATTAGATTTTATTTTTAGTTAATATTTAGGACACTTGCCATTATAACACCAAGTCATATAAATTTGTTATGTACAATTATTCACTATGAAGATTTTAAATTTCTGTAATGTTACAAATATATTTTAGGGAGGTCAATCAGTGGAGAAGCAGCAGGCCAGATCCTCACAATGTGATACATATCTGATAAACACATGAAATGCAAGGCTAATGGATGAATTACTAAATAGTTACAGTGATTACATTCTTTTTTTCCATTTTCAATTCTTTTTATATACAGAAGATCAGTTTAGCATACATTAAGTAAAGATTTCAACAGTTTGCTCCCACACAGAAACATAAAGTGAAAAATACTGTTTGAGTACTAGTTATAGCATTAAATCTCAATGTACAGCACACTAAGGACAAAGATCCTACATGAGGAGTAAGTTCACAGTGACTCCTGTTGTTGACTTAACAAATTGACACTCCTGTTTATGGCATCAGTAATCACCCTAGGCTCTTGTCATGAGCTGCCAAGGCTATGGAAGCCCCCTGAGTTCATCAACTCTGATCATATTTAGACAAGGCCATGGTCAAAGTGGAAGTTCTCTCCTCCCTTCAGAGAAAGGTACCTCCTTCTTTGATGACCCATTCTTTCCACTAGGATCTCACTCGCAGAGATCTTTCATTTAGTTTTTTTTTTTTTTTTTTCCCAGAGTGTCTTGGCTTTCCATGCCAGAAATACTCTCATGGGCTTTTCAGCCAGATCTCCATGCCTTAAGGGCTGATTCTGAGGCCAGAGTGCTGTTTAGGACATCTGCCATTCTATGGTTCTGCTGTGTATCTCACTTCCCATGTTGGATCATTCTCTCCCTTTTTTACTCTATCAGCTAGTATTTGCAGACACTAGACTTGTTTATGTGATCCCTTTGGTTCTTAGTCCTACCATTATGATCAATTGTGAACAGAAATTGATTACTGGGACTAGTGAGATGGCATTGGTACATGCCACCTTGATGGGATTGAATTGGAATCCCCTGGTATGTTTCTAACTCTACCGTTTGAGGTAAGTCAGCTTGAGCATGTCCCAAATTGCACATCTCTTCCCTATCTTATTCCCACTCTTATATTTAACAGCGATCACTTTTCAGTTAAGTTTCAGCACTTAAGAATAATTGTGTATTGATTACAGTATTCAACCAAAAGTGTTAAGTAGAACAAACAAAAAAAAAATACTAAGAGGGATAACATATCAAGTTGCTCATCAACAGTCAGGGTGAGGGCTGATCAAATCACCATTTCTCATAGTGTTCATTTCACTTTAACAGGTTTCCATTTTGGTGCTCAGTTAGTTGTCACCTATCAAGGAGAACCTTTGGCTAAGATCAAGTGTGATTACATTCTTAAAGGATTATATATTTAGAAATAGTCATATTTGAGATTCAGTATTTCTAATTTATTTTGGCTTGAAGTTCTTTTTTCTAGTGAAATGCAGGTACACATAGGAGATTATTGATTTTTCAGATATTTGAATTCTAGAATGAATGTTTGTTACAAGTGGAGTTTGAGAAAAAAAAAACAGAAAAAATACTGGAAATAAAGGAAAACTTAAGGATGGCACAATACTTAGGACTGTGCAATATTTTCATATTTTAGGAAATGTTAAATTTAAAATTTTCTGCATTTGACAAATTAAATATTGCATTTGAACAAATGAGAACTTCCTTTTTTAAAGTAAAAAACAAGTTTTATTTTATTGCAAGCCTTTATGAAATCCTAGCTGTGTCCTCATTATTGCTTGTTAAAGAGTTTGGCAAACTATTAAGGAAACGAACACCACAATGATGTGACATCTCTAGTTGGCAAGAGAATTCTCCCTGGAACTGGTGCTGCAGTGCCAGCATTCCATATGGGGGCCTATTCATGTCCCTGATACTCCTATTCATTTGCCATAGCTCTCTGCTATGGCTTGGGAAATTAATAGAAGATGACTCAAGGTTTTGGGCCCCTGAACCCACATGGGAGAGGTGGAAGAATCTTCTGGATCCTACATTAAGATCAGTCCAGCTCCAGCATTTGTGGCCATTTTGGGAATGAACTAGTTAATGTAAGACCTCTCTATGTCTCTCCCTCTCTGTAACTGCTTCTCAAGTAAATAAACAAATTGTTAAAAAAGAGGATGTACTTAATCATGCAAAGATGTTGAATTAATGAGAAAATGTTAACTGCTTTATTATACATTAAAATGTTTTCATCCAGGGCCAGTGCTGTGGCATAGCAGGTAAAGCTGCCACCTGTAGTGGTGGCATCCCAAATGGGCACCACTTCCAGTCCTGCCTGCTCCACTTCCAATCTAGCTCTCTGCTATGGCCTGGGCAAACAGCAGAAGATGGTCCAAATCCTTGGGCCCCTGCATTTGCATTGGAGACCTGGAAGAAGTTTCTCACTCCTGGCTTCAGATCGGCTCAGCTTCAACTGCTGCAGCCATTTGGGGAGTAAACCAGTGCATGGAAGACCTCTCTCTCTCTCTCTGTCACTACCTCTTCCTCTCTGTAACTCTGCCTTTAAAATAAATAAGTAAATCATTTTTTAAAAAAGGTATTTATTCTTTCTGAATATTTATTTTATTTGAAAGGCAGAGTTACAGAGAAGCAGAGGCAGAGAGAGAGAAAGGTCTTCTATCCACTGGTTCACTCCCCAAATAGCCACACCAGCAGGAGCTGTGCCAATCTGAAGCCAGGAGCCAGGATCAAAATCTACTACCTGGTACCATCAAATTACTAGATGAGAATACTAAGGAAACACTGCAAGTCATTGGGGGTATATGAATACTTTTTGGGTAAGACCCTAGAAGCATAGGCAATCAATGAAAAAATAGATTGTATTACACAAAGCTAAGAAGCTTCTTAACTGCAAAGGAAACACTGAACAAAGTGATGAGGCAACTGAGAGAATGGGGGGAAATATTTAAAATGGTGCAACTGATAAAGGGTTAATATCAAGAATCTATAATGTGCTCAAGAAATTCAACAACAGGGGCCAGTGCTGTGGGATAGTGGATAAATCCACCACATTTAGTATTAGCAATCATATGGCACTGGTTCAAGCCCCAGCTGCTGCACTTTCAATCCAGCTCTCTGAAAGTGGTCTAAGAAAGCAGTGGAAGATGGTTAAAGTGCTTGGACCCCTGCCTCCACGTGGGAGACCCAGAAGCCTCTCCTGTCTCCTGGCTTCAGATAGGGCCTTTCCAGCCATTGAGTCCATTTGGGGAGTGAACCAATGGATTGAAAACCTCTCTATCTTGCTCTCTGCCTCTCTGTAATTCTGAATTCAAATAAATAAATGAATCTTAAAAAAGAATACATTTGGTAACAACTAAATAAATAATCCAGTTCAGAAATGGGCAAAGGACTTAAAAGGGAATTTTTGAAGAGTAAATTCAAATGGCCAACAGGCACATGAAAAAATACTATTAAATGTGAATTTATATGATGAGATATTGGACAATGCCATTTTACAAATGACTCTGATCTCTTCATATCAAACTCTGCTAAAATAAACTTCATTATTAATGTTACTTTAGTAATTCTATTCTACTGCCACATTAAACTCATTTAGTTTGTCAGAGAGGAATCAACCACAAATTAAAAGCAGCATCAACTCTATCACAAAGATGATATAGGAAAATGCTTATTAGATTTTTTAAACTTATTTTAAAATTTAAAATGTAAATTTAATTTGTTTAAGCAATATAACTTCATGGATTTAATTTATGTTGATTTGGGAACAAGAAAGTTCTCTCCCCCACCTCCCTCCCACCCACACTCCCTCCCTTCTTTCTCCTCCCTTTTCTTTTCCAATTTTTTATAGAGATTAGTTGTTCAGATAATTAACCCTGCCCTAAATAGAGTTCACCGATTAGTATGAAGAGAAAAGGAAAAAGAAACCATATTGTTGTTCAAATGGCAAGGCAAAGGCTATTCAAAATCAATGCATCCTAAAATGTCAGTGTCAGTTTTGCTCCTGTAGATTACATTTAGTACTCTATTAGTTACCAAAGATCAGAGAGACCCTATGGCATTTGCTTTTTGGTGATTGGCTTATTTCACTAAGTACAATGGTTTCCAGTTGTATCCATTTTATTGCAAATGAAAGGATTTAATTTTTATCACTGTGTAGTATTCTGAGTGTATATATATCATAATTTCTTTATCCAGTCCTTAGTTGATAGACATCTGTATAGATTCCAAATTTTAACTATTGTAAATTGAGCTGAGATGAATGTAGGGATACACAACACCATTTCATATGCTAATTTCATTTCTTTAGGATTAATTCCAAGGAGTGGGATGGCTGGGTTATATGGCAGGTCTATGTTCAGCCTTCTGAGATATTTCCATATTGTCTTCTACAGTTGCAATACAAGTTTATAATCCCTTCAACAGTGGGATCCTCCTCCCCACATCCTCGCCAGCATTTGTTGTTTATTGATTTCTGTATGAGGACCATTCTAATGGGGGTGAGGTGAAACCTCCTTGTGGTTTTGACTTGCATTTTCCTAAAGGACATTGGGAAATGCTACAAGATACTGATATAGGGAAAGACTTCTTGGCAAAGAGTCCAGAAGCACAGGCAATCAAAGCCAAAATTAACAAGTGGGGTTACATCAAACTGAGAATCTTTTGCACTGCAAAAGAAACACTCAGCAATGTGAAGAGGCAACCAATATAATAGGGGAAATTATTTGCAAACTATGAAACTGACAAAGGATTAAACCCCAGAATCTATAAATAGGTAAAGTAACTAATCATACACAAAACAAACAACTTAGTCAAGAAATGGGCAACAGACCTGAACAGATATTTTTTGGGAGAGGAAATTCAATTGGCCAAAAGACACATGAAAAAAAAAAATGCTCAGGATCACTAGCCATCAGGGAAATGCAAATCAAAACGATAACTATTAAGTTTGACAAGTTTGTCAGTTGAGTCATTAGGATAGCACCTGCTCACATGATACCTTTACTCTTAATTTTATGTGGAAACACAAGCATTACTTGCATTAAAACAGATTTGTACAAACCTAACCATTTTAATCAGGTATATATTGCAAGCAGTATAAATTTCTGGACCTGTTAAGAAAAGTCGGTTGCACCAAAATCAACTTAGCATCAAATGTTAATGCATTAATTATCCCCAAATGTTGAAAGTGGTATTTATAAATTTGAATGTGTGAGTTCTTTTATATTAGTTCTAGCAAAAGTTCAAAATATATGGGTATATAAGAATGTAATCTTTGATTTAAATTGTGATTGATACATGAAAACACCTCTTTGGAAATCCTTGAAGTCTATATTGAGCGTAAATAATCTTACACAAACCTCATTTTGCACAAAAGTACGCTAAGTGCTAATGCCCGGAGAAGTAAAGTGAGTTGTTCAAAGTCATGCAGGTAATTTGTAGCAGTGAAAATTCTATTAAGAATCAGGCATCCTGAATGTAGGCCATCATTCTATCAATATAGCAATCCCTCTTAAGTTAAAGATTATAATTTGTGGAAAATTAATGTTGGAAAATAAATACTTGCTTTTTTGTTATGGTGCAAAATTTCTTTGTATACTTATTCATGAGTTGCATGAATTTTTTCAAGATATTTTTCGAGTATGTTTGCTATTTACTTGAAATATGTAATAAGTAACTACATCTATTTCCCAAAAGAATTTTAGAAGCTAATACATATATATGCTTAAAATTATTTGCTGATTTACTGGGAAATATGAAATAGCAATGCATATTTGAAAACCTTGAAGGGTCCTGTGTCACTTGCATTTTAAGATACAATGCTGTATTTTAGGTCTCTTAATGTTTTGAGTAATGATCTTTAAAGACTCTTCCTATTTTATCAAAAATAATAATGATTTTTCTTTTTTGGTAATCATTATATTTTCTTTTAAAACAATATATTAAATAAGAATCCTCAAGGGAGTAATTCCATAATGAATCCTAATACATTAATATATTTTAAGATGAGAAAATAGAATTTCTTTGAAATCTCATAGAATGATAGTGAAAATTGAAGATATCTACAGTGTTTCATAATTTTGTTTAAAAATTGTCAAATTGATAGTTTTTAGGTAAGTTTTTAGTTTTTAACAGATTCAATAGGTTTATAGATAGAATTCTAAGAAATAATGTATACCCATCCTTACTCGTTACCACCTTCTTTCCTTCATTGTCTTTTTAGTTTTTGAGACAACATTTTAAATTTACATTATGATTAAAAAAAGCTTAATACTTCAGGGAACTAGTTTAACAAGTATAAAGCAAAAAAAAAAAAAACAACCTAGTTTAGTGAGAAAAGACAATGGCTATAAACAATATTTGAAAAAAGAAATAGAAAAGATTAAATGATAAAATCACTATTTTAACTCCTTTACTAAAAGACTCAGAGAAAGTCATTATTTATGTCTGTGTGAAAATGGATGTAAAAAATGAATTATTTTTGTGTAATAAAACGGAACTTCTCTGAAGCTTTCCTGACAATCTCACAGAAAAAATTTTAATAAATTTAAACAAAGTTTCCCCCTCCTTGTAAATTTTAGAAATCATCTACACTGTTTATACTTAATATTATATATTAAAAATAATGGGATATTTCCTAGACAGTTACACAGAAAGGTCAGGTCATGGAACTGAGGCCACTCTTCCACATGAGAAGACAGGAGGAAGCGAGGACCGATAAATGACAGCTCCTCACCTGCCTGAGCCCCACACACAGCCCAGCTTCTCTGTAGTGGCCACCCGGTCCCAACTGCACAATCAGGGGAGACACAGCTGCCCAGGGATGACTCTGGGCCCAGAAGTCTCTGTCAGCAGGGAAAGGGCAGGACACCGGGGGTCCCAGGTGCGAGTCCAGGCCCCACCTTGTCTGTCAAAAGAGACCCAGGGAAGTGCTGTGCCACCTGTGAGATGGGGCCAAGCATTGCTCAGACACCTCTGGGAGCCCTGCATCCTGCCTTAGCTCCACCTTCCCCCACTCTAGACCCCGACCCCACACACTCACCATTTCCCAGAGTCCTAAGTGTGTGGTTTCCTGTGCTGAATAGGGTCAGAGAACAGTGTACACTGGGACACCTTTCGGAGTCTCCCAGCAGCAAAGCCCCCTCCTCGGACCCTTTCTCCCCATAGGAACTGGACTAATATGGTGTCAAGATCCTGTGCAGTTATGCAGCATTTACACCACCGGGCCTGATTGGACAGCTTGCATAGCCGTCAGCATGCCTGAACCAAGACTCAACGAATCAGCATTCTAGGTATCAGTTATATAACTGCAGGCCACTCCAGATGGGAGAAGTGGCAGGGAGGCCTGTGTTCAGGTCGCAAACTGCAGCCTCTAGTGCTCCACCCTCCTTGCAGTGGGAAGGTCTTTCATGCCACCTACCTCCCCATGGGTTTTCCTGCGCCTATCCTACCTAAAAGTTGTAGTGACCTGCTTAAGATGAGTTAAAGTCTAATGGTGTTTATTGGCTTCTGGGCCTTTTCATTTTCTTCATATTTCTGACTCATTTCTCTGTTGGGTCATTTGAGAGTTTTTTTATATCAATCTTAAGGATGTTAACATATGTTAAATAATCATTTTGTTGCAGATACTTGTTTTCTAGTCTGCCTCTTGTTCTTAAATATGATAACTGTTTCTTGCTGGTACTGAATAATTAGCGGATTTTATATATTAATCTTCCCAGTAATCTTATTAAACTTATCAGTTGTATTTTAGATTTTATGACTTATCACTGTGTTAAAGTGTTATCCTACATATATATAATATTATGATCTATATAAACAATATATTCCTTCAAAATATATCTTTACCCTTTATATTTTCTTTTTGCTTATTTACATGATTAACCCTCCACTATGAAGTTGAAAAAAAATAGTGTTGGCATCTTATTCTAGGCTTACTTCCAAGGAAAAATCTCTCAAAGCTTAAATGTGTTATTTGTTTTAGTTTCCTTTTGATCTTGATCAGATTGAGGACATTACTTTTTGTTTGTTTTTACTGATAGCAAGTTTTTTTTTAATAGAAACTTAATTCTATTAAGTGTGTTTAAACATTCACTCAAAATGATCATGTGATTTTTTTTTTTTTGTATGTTCACCTATTTGGGAATCTTTCAACTCCTGTATTTTTTATTTTCTCTTGCTTGTAATTGATCTATTGCTTTCATACATGATTTAATTTATTATCATAACACCTTGCTTAGGATATTCATATCTCTGATTATAAAAGGGATGCTTTAAAAATTCTTTCAAATCCGGATCCACTTCCATCATCATCAATGTGATATTGGTTTTCCAAGAGAAATTTAAGAAATATTCTCTGCTTATTTCCAATTTACATAGATCTGGGAAACATACGTTTGTTCTTTCTTCCTTAGAAGTTTGGAGTATGCCTACAAAGATTGACCTGAAATTTCGATTATGTAACTTTTTCCTTGGTTGGTTGGTTGGTTGAAGTTTTAAAAATGTCATTCAACTTACTTGATTTATATAGGACTTCTTCTATTTTGTGTTATATATGTGTTTTGGGAATTTGATTTTCAAAATGTGGTGGATTTTAATCTCTCTAGTCAGAATTTTGCTCCTAAGAATTTCACAGATTTCTCTTAGTATCTTGGTAAAGGCTACAAAAGAATGGTCCTGTTTTAATTCCTGAAACTGGTTATTTGTGTGACTTTTCTCTTTGTTTCCTTAATAGCTTTTACTAATGTTTTATTAACTTGTTAACATTGTTTTTTTTAATCATTGTATCCTTGTTTATTTGCTTATAATTTTTTGCAGCTTTTCATAAGGATTGCTGTTATCTTCTTGCTTTAATACTTTCAGTTTCTCATTATAATTCTTAATAAGCTATAATGATTGATTTTCATTGTTTCATTCTAACATAATCATAAAAGGCTGTAAATTATCTTTTTACTATGGTTTACTGCATCCTCTTTATTCCCCCATGTTTTTCTAACCCCTGTATGTACAAGTCCAGTGTTTCTCCCAGTATCTCCAATCACATGTACCTGAAGCAATTACAGTCTACATATGTCTTAATTTCTGTACCTTAAACCTATATATTCTGGTTGATAAATCTGTGCTTTAACTATCCGAGATCCATTATTTATGCTTACCTGCCCAGGTAATCACAGTGTGTCAACTACCCCTTTCATGGCTGCAGAATGGCTGTGGTGCTGAAGAGAGCACCACAATAGAACAGTGTCTACAATGATTACAATAGAGAAGCAAGTATAATTTCCCAGATATCCTAAGGTAGGCATTTACTTGTGTACTGCTGACTACATGCAATTTGTTCACTTCTACATTAATTTTCAAAATAAAAGACTGCTGAAGAGAGAGAACAATGTGGGTGTATAATCAAAGGATAAAAGTTGATATTTTTTACTTACTGGACATTATGTTTAGTGATGCATTAAGCCTGTGATTACAAAGTGCACTGAAATTACATTTTTGCAAAAATTTAAAACAGTAAAGGAAACAAAAGGGAGGAGTTGAGCAGGGGAAAAGAGTGTTGGAAGTAGGCTTATGTTCTTAGAATTGTGCATGAAAATACAAGAAATCTGTTCTTATATTATTAAAATTTAAACAAATGCAGTTTTAAAAACTTAATTGACTTTAATTAACAAAAATGAAGGGGGATGGTGCTTGTGGTTTAGTGGTTAAAGTGGCCACCTGCAGTGCCAGCGTCCCACATGGGTACCAGTTCAATTCCTGGCTGCTCCACTTCTGATCTAGCTCTCTGCTGTGGCCTGGTAATACAGTAGAGGACGGCCCACATCCTTGGGCCCCTGCACCCATGTAGGAGACATGGAAGAAGCTCCTGGCTCCTGGTTTCATGTTGGTGCAGCTTCAGCCATTACAGCCAACTGGGGAATGAACCAATGGATGCAAGACTTCTCTCTCTCTCTCTCTGCCTCTCCTTCTTTATGTGTAACTCCAGCTTTCAAATAAGTGAATAAATCTTTAAGTAATGACAATGAATTCTATTATTAAAAATTGTTGAGAAATAGATTTAAGGAATTCTAACTTAAAATATATGCAAGGTGATCAGTATGTTAATTCACTTTCTTTAGCCATTCCACAATGCATACACATTTCTAAACAAAATATACAGTGACACTCCAAAATTTTTATAAAGTGAAACCAATAATTATTGGTTCAAAAAACTTGAAATCCATATATATATATATTTCATAATACACATTTTCAATGAGCTTTTAAAGACACTCTTATATGCATGGGTCTCAAATTTTCTTGCACCAAAAATAAAGTTACCTTTGAGCCATTCTTTACGAACTTTTTGAAATACAAATTATACATAATAAATGAATATACAATGTTTGTATTTTAATTTTTAAGTAAAATGTTTTAGTTAAATGTTTTAGTTAAATGTTAAATGTTTTAGTTAAATGTTTTAGTTAAATAAATAAATAAATAAATAAATAAATAAATAAATAAATAAATAAAAATTTAGTTAAATAAATAAATAATAAAATCAGGAAGTATTGGTAAATTTTGTCTGTGGTATTTTAAAGAGTTCACTTATCTTGTTGCGACTGGATAGTATAGATGTAGTAATAAATGGTGAGACCCAGTTGCAAGACTAATCTTGCTGGATGAACAATCATTGACTTACCTAATACTTTTCTAATGACGTTTTCATGGTTATCCTCCAATTTTTCCATTTATTTGTTGACTGATTGCTATTATAAGCAACACTGTGACAAATATCATGTGCAGCTGTCTTTGTAGTTGGTGCTTTTGATTCCTTTGAAGAAATTCCTAGAAATGAAATTACTTTGTCAAAAGGTGTGACCAGTCTAATTCTTCATCACACAAGAAATAATATAATAATATATAATAATATAATAATAATAATAACTATATAATTATATATAATTATATAATTATATAATAACTATATAATATATATATAAACTATATAATAATAAATATATATATATTATATTATATATAAACTATATAATAATAAAATAATAATAACTATAATGATACAGTATAGGCAGCAGTTTGTCAGCATTGCTTTGGTTAATTAGAGAAACTTTTATATGTCATTTGAATAAAGTGGTAAGCTTTAGAAGGAATGAGGGAACCCTTGGTTAAATTTGAGTTTCAGTTAACCAGCACATGAATTTTAGTTTTGGAGGCCATCACTGTGGCAGAGAAGGTTATGCCACCATCTGCAGTGTGAACCAGTGCATGGAAGATTATCTCTTTTTCTATGCCTCTCCTTTTCTCTCTCTTCCTCTCCCTTTCCCTTCACCCTCTCTCCCCTGGCTCTCCTTTGTAACTCTGGCTCTCAAATAAATAAATAAATCTTAAAAAATAAATTGAGTTTGATCACATTCCAGGCAGTATTAGAGTGCCCTGTATTGGGAGCCAAGATGGCGGAATAGTGAGGGCGCGCACCGATAGTCCGGGAAAATTTAGTTTAATAAAAGGGGAGTTACGGTAGCCGCAGAAAAAAAGAACCAGGAAAAAATTGCACGGGAATCGTGAATCGGAGGACCTACTGGGAGAACAAGGTCGCCCACCGCGCGGAAGCCAAGTCGCGGGACCGAGCCGCAGAAGCCCCAGGGTCGGCACGCCAGTGCTCCAAGGGGAGTGCACGCCACACAGACAACAGTGGGGAGACTTGGGACGCTCAGGGCTCCGAGTCCACACATCGGCGCTGGAAGGGGAGGTGAGCTCAATAACCCGAGACATTGGTGGGGAAACGGGGGTCAGAATCTAGAGGGGGGCCGGAAAGTGCAGCAAACTCACTACCGGAAAGAAGGAAAAAAAAAGCTTCGGGGTTTCTCTTCCCCCTAACCTTGCAAAGGTTACAAGGCTGCAAGGCTTGAAGAGACAAAGAGCAGGCCTCCTCTCTGGATTTACATTTCAATCGGGGAGAGCTAAGGAACTGAGTCCCTACAATTCAGTAGCCTAGGCAACCCAGTGGGAGTCCAGAGGAGCCAAAGACTGGAAGCTAAATACCATCAATGCTGCACAGCCCTGCCCTGCAGTGTTACTTACCCCCTGAATAAATAAAATAAATAAATAAATAAAAAGAGAGAGATTTACCACGCATAACCTGAGGGTGTCACCTTTGCACACCCTTAACCAGGAAGAACCAGGCAGAGCTCTCAGGCCGCACCCATCTCAAGCCTCCAAGGCTCCTCCAACAGCAGGCAGTCCACTTAACACGGACACAGTATAAAATAAAAAAAAAAAACGCACAGTGACGCAAGAAGAATTAACTATGCCGAGTAACAAACACAGAAATAGAGGGAGCAAGATCAACGATGACACTATGATGCCTCCAAATAAGCAAAACACCCCAAGCCAAGAGTATGAAGATAATGAGATAGAAGAAATGCAAGATACGGATTTCAAAAAATTTATGATAAGAACATTTGGAAGTTTTCAAAAGCAAATCCTTGAACTACAGAAATCCTTAATGGACAAGATTGAAAATCTCTCTCGTGAAAACGAAATTTTAAGGAAGAGTCAAAATGAAACTCAGAAACTAGTAGAACAGGAAAGTGTTATAGTGAAGAGAAATCAAAATGAAATGAAGAGCTCAATAGATCAAATGACAAACACATTAGAAAGCCTTAAAAACAGAATGGGTGAAGCAGAAGAGAGAATATCGGACTTAGAAGATAGAGCACAGGAAAACATACAGTCAAACCAAAGAAAAGAAGAGGAAATAAGAAACCTAAAAAATATTGTTGGGAATCTACAGGATACTATTAAAAAAACCAACATTCGAGTTCTAGGAGTTCCTGAAGGCATGGAGAGAGAGAAAGGATTGGAAGGCCTTTTTAGTGAGATACTAGCAGAGAACTTTCCAGGTTTGGAGAAGGACAGAGATATCCTAGTACAGGAAGCTCATAGAACCCCCAATAAACATGACCAAAAGAGATCCTCACCACGACACGTGGTAATTAAACTTACCACAGTGAAACATAAAGAAAAGATCCTAAAATGTGCAAGAGAGAAACGTCAGATTACTCTCAGAGGATCTCCAATCAGACTCACAGCTGACTTCTCATCAGAAACCCTACAAGCTAGGAGGGAATGGCGAGACATAGCACAGGTGCTAAGAGAGAAAAATTGCCAGCCCAGAATATTATATCCTGCCAAGCTCTCATTTGTGAATGAAGGTGAAATAAAGACCTTTCATAGCAAACAGAAATTGAAAGACTTTGTGGCCACTCGACCGGCCCTGCAAAAGATACTTAAAGATGTGCTACACTCAGAAACACAGAAACACGGCCATCAATATGAAAGAAGGGAAAGGAAGAACACCTACCAGTAAAAGAGCATGGGAAGCTCAAAGCATAGACTAGAAAATATTTCCGGGAAAATGGCAGGGCAAAGTCACTACATATCAATAGTCACATTGAACATTAATGGTCTGAATTCTTCAGTTAAAAGACACCGTTTGGCTAACTGGCTCACAGAACACAACCCAACTATTTGTTGCCTACAAGAAACACATCTCTCTAACAAAGAGGCATGCAGACTGAAAGTGAAAGGTTGGAAAAAGATATTCCATGCCAACAGAAACCAAAAAAAAGCAGGTGTAGCCATATTAATATCAGACAAAATAAACTTTAATACAAAAACTGTTAAGAGAGACAAAGAGGGACACTATATAATGATTAAGGGTTCAATTCAACAGGAAGATGTAACTATTATAAATGTATATGTACCTAATTACAGGGCACCGGTCTATTTAAAAGATATGCTAAGGGACTTAAAGGGAGATTTAGATTCCAATACAATAGTACTGGGGGACTTCAATACTCCACTCTCAGAAATAGACAGATCATCCGGACAGAAGATCAACAAGGAAACAGCAGATTTAATTGACACTATTGCCCAAATGGATCTAACAGATATCTACAGAACTTTCAACCCCACATCTACAGACTTCACATTCTTCTCAGCAGCGCATGGAACCTTCTCTAGGATTGATCACATACTAGGCCATAAAGCAAGTCTCAGCAAATTTAAAAGAATTAGAATCATACCATGCAGCTTCTCAGACCACAGCGGGATGAAGCTGGAAATTAGCAACTCAGGAAACCCCAGAAAGTATGCAAACACATGGAGACTGAACAACATGCTCCTGAATGAACACTGGGTCATTCAAGAAATCAAAAGAGAAATCAAAAACTTTCTGGAAGTAAATGAAGACAACAACACAACATATCAAAACTTATGGGATACAGCAAAAGCAGTATTGAGAGGCAAATTTATAGCAATAGGTGCCTATACCAAGAAATTGGAAAGGTACCAAATAAATGAGCTTTCAGCGCACCTCAAGGACCTAGAAAAACTGCAGCAAACCAAACCCAAATCTAGTAGGAGAAGAGAAATAATTAAAACCAGAGAAGAAATTAACAGGATTGAATCCAAAAAAACATTACAAAAAATCAGCCAAGCGAGAAGCTGGTTTTTTGAAAATATAAACAAAATTGACACCCCATTGGCCCAACTAACTAAAAAAAGAAGAGAAAAGACCCAAATCAATAAAATCAGAGATGAAAAAGGAAACGTAACAACAGACACCACAGAAATAAAAAGAATCATCAGAAATTACTACAAGGACCTGTATGCCAGCAAACAGGAAAACCTATCAGAAATGGATAGATTCCTGGACACATGCAATCTACCAAAATTGAACCATGAAGACATCGAAAACCTAAATAGACCCATAACTGAAACAGAAATTGAAATAGTAATAAAGGCCCTCCCAACAAAGAAAAGCCCAGGACCAGATGGATTCACTGCTGAATTCTACCAGACATTTAAAGAAGAACTAATCCCATTTCTTCTCAAACTATTCAGAACAATCGAAGAAGAGGGAATCCTCCCAAATTCTTTCTATGAAGCCAGCATCACCTTAATCCCTAAGCCAGAGAAAGATGCAGCACTGAAAGAAAATTACAGACCAATATCCCTGATGAACATAGACGCAAAAATCCTCAATAAAATTCTGGCCAATAGAATACAACAACACATCAGGAAAATCATCCACCCAGACCAAGTGGGATTCATCCCTGGTATGCAGGGATGGTTCAACATTCGCAAATCAATCAATGTGATTCACCACATTAACAGACTGCAGAAGAAAAACCATATGATTATCTCAATTGATGCAGAGAAAGCATTTGATAAAATTCAACACCCTTTCATGATGAAAACTCTAAGCAAATTGGGTATAGAAGGAACATTCCTCAATATAATCAAAGCAATTTATAAAAAACCCACAGCCAGCATCCTATTGAATGGGGAAAAGTTGGAAGCATTTCCACTGAAATCTGGCACCAGGGAGGGATGCCCACTCTCACCACTGCTATTTAACATAGTTCTGGAAGTTCTAGCCAGAGCCATCAGACAAGAAAAAGAAATCAAAGGAATACAAATCAAGAAGGAAGAAGTCAAACTATCCCTCTTTGCAGACGATATGATTCTGTACTTAGAGGATCCAAAGAACTCCACTAAGAGACTATTGGAACTCATAGAGGAGTTTGGCAAAGTGGCAGGATATAAAATCAATGCACAAAAATCAACAGCTTTTGTATACACAAGCAATGCCATGACTGAGAAAGAACTGCTAAGATCAATCCCATTCACAATAGCTACAAAAACAATCAAATACCTTGGAATAAACTTAACCAAGGACGTTAAAGATCTCTACGATGAAAATTACAAAACCTTAAAGAAAGAAATAGAAGAGGATACCAAAAAATGGAAAAATCTTCCATGCTCATGGATTGGAAGAATCAACATCATCAAAATGTCCATTCTCCCAAAAGCAATTTATAGATTCAATGCAATCCCAATCAAGATACCAAAGACATTCTTCGCAGATCTAGAAAAAATGATGCTGAAATTCATATGGAGGCACAAGAGACCTCGAATAGCTAAAGCAATCTTGTACAACAAAAACAAAGCCGGAGGCATCACAATAGCAGACTTCAGGACATACTACAGGGCAGTTGTAATCAAAACAGCATGGTACTGGTACAGAAACAGATGGATAGACCAATGGAACAGAATAGAAACACCAGAAATCAATCCAAACATCTACAGCCAACTTATATTTGATCAAGGATCTAAAACTAATTCCTGGAGCAAGGACAGTCTATTCAATAAATGGTGCTGGGAAAACTGGATTTCCACGTGCAGAATCATGAAGCAAGACCCCTACCTTACACCTTACACAAAAATCCACTCAACGTGGATTAAAGACCTAAATCTACGTCCTGACACCATCAAGTTACTAGAGAACATTGGAGAAACCCTTCAAGATATTGGCACAGGCAAAGAATTTCTGGAAAAGACCCGGGAGGCACAGGCAGTCAAAGCCAAAATCAACTACTGGGATTGCATCAAATTGAGAAGTTTCTGTACTGCAAAAGAAACAGTCAGGAGAGTGAAGAGACAACCGACAGAATGGGAAAAAATATTTGCAAACTATGCAACAGATAAAGGGTTAATAACCAGAATCTACAAAGAGATCAAGAAACTCCACAAAAACAAAACCAACAACCCACTTAAGAGATGGGCCAAGGACTTCAATAGACATTTTTCAAAAGAGGAAATCCAAATGGCCAACAGACACATGAAAAAATGTTCAAGGTCTCTAGCAATCAGGGAAATGCAAATCAAAAGCACAATGAGGTTTCACCTCACCCCGGTTAGAATGGCTCACATACAGAAATCTACCAACAACAGATGCTGGCGAGGATGTGGGGAAAAAGGGACACTAACCCACTGTTGGTGGGAATGCAAACTGGTGAAGCCACTATGGAAGTCAGTCTGGAGATTCCTCAGAAACCTGAAGATAACCCTACCATTCGACCCAGCCATCCCACTCCTTGGAATTTACCCAAAGGAGTTTAAATTGATAAACAAAAAAGCGGTCTGCACCCTAATGTTTATTGCAGCACAA
This sequence comes from Oryctolagus cuniculus, assembly GCF_051225735.1. Classification (NCBI taxonomy): domain Eukaryota; kingdom Metazoa; phylum Chordata; class Mammalia; order Lagomorpha; family Leporidae; genus Oryctolagus; species Oryctolagus cuniculus. The sequence goes on from NC_142889.1 coordinate 12,883,203, forward strand.
TTCACAATAGCCAAGACCTGAAACCAACCTAAATGCCCATCAACGGTAGACTGGATAAAGAAATTATGGGATATGTATTCTTTAGAGTACTATACCGCAGTAAGAAACAACGAAATCCAGTCATTTGCAACAAAATGGAGGAATCTGGAACACATCATGCTGAGTGAAGTAAGCCAGTCCCAAAGGGACAAATACCATATGTTCTCCCTGATCGGTGACAACTGACTGAACACCAAAGGGGAAACCTCCTGAAGTGAAGTGGACACTATGAGAAATGGTGACTTGATCAGCATAGCCCTGACTGCTGATGGACAACTTAATACATTATCCCTCATAGTATTTTTTTTTGTCTGTTCTACTTGATATGACTGGTTTAATTCTGTAATTATCACACAGTTATTCTTGAGTGTTGAAAATTAACTGAAATGTGATCCCTGTTGAACATGGTGGTGGGAATGGGAGAGGGAAGAGATGTATAATTTGGGACATGCTCAGGCTGACTTGCCCCAAGTGGTGGAGTTGGAAGCATACCAGGGGATTCCAATTCAATCCCATCGAGGTGGCATGTACCAATGCCATCTCACTGTTCTAGGTGATCAATTTCAGTTCACAGTTGGTCATGGTGAAGGGACTGGGAGTCAAAGGGAGCACATAGACAAGTCTAGTACCTGCTAACGCTAACTGATGGAGTAAATAAAAGGGAGAGTGATCCAACATGGGAAGTGAGATACTCAGCAGACTCATAGAATGGCAGATGTCCTAAATAGCACTCTGGCCTCAGAATCAGCCCTAAAGGCATTCGGAGCTGGCTGAAAAGCTCATGAGAGTATTTCAGGCATGGAAAGCCAAGACACTCTGGCAAAAGATCTCTGCGAGTGAGATCCCAGTGGAAAGAACAGGGCATCAAAGAAGGAGGTACCTTTCTCTGAAGGGAGGAGAGAACCTCCACTTTGACTATGACTTTGTCTAAACAAGATAAGAGTCGGAGAACTCAGAGGGCTTCCATAGCCTTGGAAACTCATGACTGGAGCATAGGGAGATTACTGATGCCATAGACAGGAGTGTCAATTGGTAAAGTCAACAACAGGAGTCACTGTGCACTTACTCCTCATGTAGGATCTCCATCCTTAATGTGCTGTACATTGAGATTTAATGCTATAACGAGTACTCAAACAATATATTTCACTTTGTGTTTCTATGGGGGTGCAAACTGTTGAAATCCTTACTTAATGCATACTAAACTGATCCTCTGTAAAAAAAAAAAAAAAAAAAAAAGAAATTATCAATTCCCAACTTGACTCTCACTGGGATTAAACATGACAATAGGTCTGCTCTGATTTCATCATCATTTGAAAAAAATCATCTATTATTTTTCACTTTATGTTTCTGTGTGGGAGCAAACTGTTGAAATCCATACTTAATGTATACTAAGCTGATCTTCTGTATATTAAGATAATCGAAAATGAATCTTGATGTGAATGGAAGGGGAGAGGGAGTGGGAAAGGGGAGGGTTGTGGGTGGGAGGGACGGTATGTGGGGGAAGCCATTGTAATCCATAAGTCGTACTTTGGAAAATTATATGCATTAAATAAAAGTTAAAAAAAAAATAAAAAAAAAAGAAAATTAACTGAAATGTGATCCCTGTTGAACGTAAGAGTGGGAATAAGAGAGGGAAGAGATGTGTAATTTGGGGCATGCTCGGGCTGACTTGCCCCAATTGGTAGAGTTGGAAACATACCAGGGGATTCCAATTCAATCCCATCAAGGTGGCATGTGCCAATGCCATCTCGCTATTCCAGGTGATCAATTTCAGTTCACAATTGATCATAATGAAAGGACTGAGAGTCAAGGGGAGCACATGGGCAAGTCTAGTATCTGCTGACACCAACCGATAGAATGGATAAAGGGGAGGGTGGTCCAGCATGGGAAGTGAGATGCTCAGCAGACTCATAGAATGGCGGATGTCCTAAATAGCACTCTTGCCTCAGAATCAGCCCTGAAGGCACTCGGATCTGGCTGAAAAGCCCATGAGAGTATTTCAGGCATGGAAAGCCAAGACACTCTGGCAAAAAGATCTCTGTGAGTGAGATCCCAGTGGAAAGAACAGGTCTTCAAAGAGGGAGGTGCCTTTCTCTGAAGGGAGGAGAGAACCTCCACTTTGACTATGACCGTGTCCAAACAAGATAAGAGTCGGAGAACTCAGGGGGCTTCCATAGCCTTGGAAACTCATAACTGGTGCATAGGGAGATTACTGATGCCATAAACAGGAGTGTCAATTTGTGAAGTCAACGGCAGGAGTCACTGTGCACTTACTCCTCATGTAGGATCTCTGTCCTTAACGTGCTGTACACTGAGGCTTAATGCTATAACGAGTACTCAAACAGTATATTTCACTTTGTGTTTCTATGGGGGTGCAAACGATTGAAATCTTTACTTAATGTACACTAAACTGATCTTCTGTAAAAAAAAAAAAATTATCAATTCCCAACTTGACTCTCACTGGGATTAAACATGACAATAGGTCTGATCTGATTTCATCATCATTTAAAAAAATCATCTATTATTTTTCACTTAATGTTTCTGTGTGGGAGCAAACTGTTGAAATACTTACTTAAGGTATGCTAGGCTGATCTTCTGTATATTAAGATAATCGAAAATGAATCTTGACGTGAATGGAGGGGGAGAGGGAGTGGGAAGGGGGGGTTGTGGGTGGGAGGGACGGTATGGGGGGGGAAGCCATTGTAACACATGAGTCGTACTTTGGAAATTTATATTCATTAAATAAAAGATAAAAAAAAATAAATAAAAAAAAATAGAGTGCCCTGTATTTTATCTGGCAGACCCGCTCTTATAGCAATGTAATGTGTAACACCATATTGCATATACACATTGTCTTCCAGTCAACATGTTACATAAAATAAATATTTAGCTTTAAATTTGTATTAATTTGTATTCCTGAAGGATTTTCAGAGCATAGAATAAAAATATTTAAGGACAATCTAAGAGAACCGAGGCAAAAAGATGATGATGAGGTAGAGTTTTAAGCAACTGGCCTTTATTTCCATTAGGTTAATGAAATGTTAAAGGGAAAGTGTAACACTAAAAGAAATGGGCCAAGAACATATCCAATCATTTGCACTGCTTTGTTACTTGGACATGTCTGACATGTGGATGAATTAAATTGGATAGAAATGCATTGATGAAAAGTAAGTATTCATCAGGTCCAGCGCTGTGATGCAGCGGGTTAACCCCCTGGCCTGAAGCACGGGCATCCCATATGGGTGCTGGTTCGAGTCCTGGCTGCTCCACTTCCAATCCAGCTCTCTGCTATGGCCTGGGAAAGCAGATGGCCCAATTACTTTGCCCCTGCTGCATGAGAGACTTGGAGGAAGTTCCTGGCTCCTGGCTTTGGATTAGCGCAGCTCTGGCCATTGTGGTCAATTGGGGAGTGAACCATCTGATGGAAGACCTCTCTCTCCCTGCCTCTCCTCTCTCTGTGTAATTCTGACTTTCAAATAAAATAAATAAATATTAAAAAAAATAAAAAGACGTACTCATGAAATCAGGTAACTGTGACACATAGAATGTTCTCATATAAGAAAAATGTAATACTGTATTTCCATGATGAGATTTTGGATTATATAAGTATTAAAATTGATGGAAAGTATGCACTATGAAAAAACTGTGCATGGATTTAATGTTTTTGCACAAAATACTTACTTTTAAGTCCATTTTCCAAAATCTTCTCAGTGTGCCCTTGTGTATATATGCTAAACAATCTCATACAACCCATGTTGTTTTTGTACAACCCAGTATATTTTAACTTACTTGTTCTAAGGTTTTAAATTCTTACTAAAAAGAAATAATGCATCACATATGTGGTTGTTAAATTCTGAACATTGCTTTTAAAGATTTATTTATTTGAAAGGCAGAGATAGATTAGATAGATAGATAGATAGATAGATAGATAGATAGATAGATAGATTCAATTTGCTAATTCACTCCCCAAATGGCCACAATGGCCAGAGATGGGCAAAGCCAGAGCCAGCAGCCAGGAGCTTCTTCTGGGTATCCCATGCAAACATAGGGGCCCAAGTACTTGAGCCATTTGCCATTGCTTTCCCAGGTGTATTAGCAGAAAGCTGGATCAGAAGTGGAGCAGCTGGAACTCAGATCAGCACCAATATGGGATGCCAGGACTACAGGCAGCAGCTTTACCTGCAATGCCATAGTGCTTGCTCCAAAATTTTAGACTTTTAAATAAGAAATTACACTGATTGGAGGTTAAAGATATTGGTCTTCCATTCTCTTATAGACACTTGGCACTTTATGCCACTAAACTGAGAAAGCCCAAATTCACTATTGTCTATAATGAAATTCATACATTGTCAGTTGTCTGTTCCTTGTGAAATTTAGTCTTACCTAAAAACAAAGCAAAAGCAATTACAGCACTGCTTACAGACATGAAATTTATTGTAAAATAAATAATATATAAACCTTCACCTGCAGCAGTCTGTAGTTTCCTATGGTTTCATGGTATAGATTTTCAAAATATAAAAAGCCAACACTACTAAATGAGGAATATGACTCAAAGTAAATACTTACTAATACTGCTAATGTCAATAATATTAACATTTTAGTTACATGCCATATACTAATTACATTTTTCAGTTTATCTAAGTGTTTCAGAATATTATAACTATGCCAATAACTGGAAGCATCTGGAAATATTCTTCAAAATATTGCAGGCATATGACCAGCAGTTCAGTTCCCAGGTGATCCTCTTGTGATCTCTAATGGCCTGGGAAAATAGCAGAAGGTGCTCCAAGTGCTTGGACTCCTGCTGCCCACATGGGAGACCTAGAAAATGCTCCTACCTTTGGACAGGCCTGTTGCTGCTTGGGGACTGAACCAATGGATGGGAGATATTCATTCTCTCTCTCTCTCTCTCTCTCTCTCTCTCTCTCTCTCTCTCTCAACTCTGCTTTGCAAATAAATAAAAATAAATATTTAAAAGGAAATCTGAAAAGCTGGCCCACTCTTGCAGCCACCTCAAAATGTCATGAGTTATTTCATGGGATAAAACAGAAGTGATTGAAATTATGGATCATCTTGAAATCCAGGGAAATAAAAATCCCTATCAAAAGTGAAATCTTAATCCAGAAGAGAAATTTTGTGGGGTGACTTAAGAAAAGCTGAAATCAGGGAGCATGGGTTAAGCATTGCTGGTTTAGTTGAAGGTTCATTGATGCTGGTGTGGCCTAGGAAGACAAAGCTCACAAAAGTCAACAGCACATGCTTTTGTTTTGGAGCATAGATCTACAATGAGGAAGGTCCATTGGAAATGGGATTAAGTGTCAAAGGGATTACATAAATAAGACCAGTGTCTGCAAATAATTGATAGAACTAAAAAGGAGAGAATGATCCTACATGGGAAGTGGGGTAAACAGCAGACTCATAGAATGGCAAAAGCCCTCAACAGCACTCTGGCCTCAGAATCAGCCCTTAAGCAATTTGGATCTGGCTCAAAAGCCCATGAGAGTTTCACAGGCATGGAAAGCCAAGACTTTGCAGCAAAAAAAAATGACCTAAATGAAAGATCTCTTTGAGTGAGATCCCAGTGAAAAGAACAGGCCATCAAAGAAGGCAGTACCTTTCTCTGAAGGGCAGAGAGGACGTCCACTTTGAATATGGCCTTGTATAAATAAGATCAGAGTTGGTGAACTCAGGAGGCTTCCATGGACTTGGCAGCTCATGACAGTGCTCTATACCTTGTGTGTCTTTGTGGGTGCAGTCTGTTGAAATCTTTACTAGTATATACTAAGTTGATCTTCTGTATACAAAGATAATTGAAAATAAATCATGATGAAGAATGGGATGGGAGAGGGAGTGGGAGATGGGATGGTTGTGGGTGGGAGGGAAGTTATGGGGGGGAAGCTGCTATAATTCAAAAGTTGTACTTTGGAAATTTATATTTATTAAATAAAAGTTGAAAAGAAAAAAAGAAATGCAATGAATAAATAAATAACAATAGGAGAAAAATTGACGCATATTGAAGAAAAAAAAAGAAGAGGAAGCCAATGTTAATGTCAGGAAAACTAAAAGTGAGGAAAGGAGAAATTTCAAATATATGAAAGAATATCAGAAAGGAAGCTTCCAGAAAATAGAGTGGAGCTATATTTTAGCAGAATTTGTATACAACATAAGAAAGCTTAGAATCATGAAGCTACAAGATTCTTTTTTGCTTGTCACCTAAAATCTACATGGAAGCCTCCCTATAAAATAGTATAAAAGTCACTGTGCTCAAACATGAACATAGAATAGGTGCAATTGTTATTCACCCAGAGAGCAACAGAGAATAAAAAAAGACATGAGACACAAAAAAGATAGGATCAAAAAATATGAAAACCAAAATTTAGCACTACAAAATGGTCTGACATAAATAACACGTTAGATATGTCAAAGAATAAATTTGTCACAATCAGAACAACTCAAGTATGAATAATTAAACAAAAGTAGAAGTATCAGAGGAAATTAATTAAAATTCTTTTAAAATAATTATAGAATAAAAATGACTGTAGAAAGAAAATTAAACTGAAGGTAATACAAGGGTGAATAGAAAGAAATAGACTTGAGAGGAAACAGGATATACAATTGGGTAAGATCATCCAGCTATAGTGACAGTACAGAAAGCTGAAGCAATGGAACAAATTTTGGAAATTTATACTTAAAGTACACTTTAAGTGTAGAGTATATATTTATATATATTTACGTGTACATATATTTAAGTATAAAATATAAATGTACATATATTTAAGTAAAAACTATATACATGGATTCAAGTATTTTTCAACAAAAATAATCTCTTAATTTTTAATATGAACTATTTGAAGTATCATTGTCTACATTGTTCTAAAAGATGTACACTTTGTAGAATGGCCAAAGTGAATTAATGCATATATCATCTTGCACATTTTTAAGAGGTAGTAGTCCTTAAGTCTATTTTTTTCAACAATTTTGGAGAATACAATACATTGTTAATAACCATAGTCACCATGTTTCACATTTTCTTCATGTTCCAGCTCAATCATCTTCTATCTTTGATATTCACCCACATTTTTCTTCCACTAATTAAGATGTTTAATTTTATTGTCTATTGAACTTAAATGTTCTTTTCCTAGCTCTCTTAAAGTTATCCTTTAAAGTTAAGCTTTAACATTAAATATTACCAATTAGTTAGGTATTTCAAACTATTATAGCTAAACTAACATTTTCCCCTGTGCTAGGACCTAACTGTCATATTACAACATTTTATTTTTTTCTCTAGCACTCTTTAAAAACATAAACTATTTTTACACAAAGTTTTATTTTGTACCACCTTCTTGAAATATGCTCTATGTGTACAGAATTTTGACATTCAGCCCACTCCAGAATGTGGAGTGAATTATTGAAACTTCATATATATGAATTTCATTATTATCAATACAAGTTAGCAATTAATAGGTAGCCACATAAAGTAAAAAGCAAACTAAAACAAACAAAAAACTCTGAAAATCAGAGCGATTATATTTGTTATGAAAGAATGATTTATAAGCTGACAATGCAGAGGTAGTCAGTAGTACATAAGGAAATGTCTACCTTTGAATGTCTGGGAAAGCTTACTTTCTTCTCTAAAAGAAAACAGGAGAGACATGGCTCAATGAGGATGTGATATATTTTGAGGGGCTACAGTTCTTTTGTAGACATGGAACGAGTAGTTGATGGGCTGCAACTACCTGAGCATATAAGTGTAAAGAATGAGTGAGTCTCTGATGGTTGAGGCATTAATTCACCAATCAGAATAGATGGATTTCATGAACAAAAATGGAGACAAGTATAGCCTGTGATGGTTGCAGACACATCTGGGTAGAGATACTGGGAGTCAGACAGGGCCTGCACAGATAGGGTTTGGCAATATGAGATGTAATAAAGTAGATGAAAATAAACCATTGCTTAGAGATAATTTATAATCTTAGATAATTATGTTAGAATAAAACACTGAAAAACAATCATTATAGCTTACTTGTCAAGAATTAAAAACAAAAAATAAAATATTGAAAAAAGGAAAGAAAAAATAAAAGTAGACATCTATCAAATGCCATTAAAAATACCACACATAATAAAGGATCCAATGATTTTTAAAGAAAAATGTTAATAAAGTTAATAAACCACTAATAAAGGCAATTAAGGAAACAGAAGAAAAAGTATCACAAATAATCAATTTCAGTAATTAATACAGAATCATCCTTTTGTAGGGTTATAGCCTTTACCAAGATACTAGGGTTAATGTGTGAAATTCTTAGAAGTAAAACTTTGACTACAGAGATCAAAATCCACAATATTGGGGCCAGCTATGTGGCACAGCAGGTTATAAACCCTGGCCTGAAGTGCCATCATCCCATATGAGTGCCAGTTCGAGTCCCGGCTGCTCCTCTTCCGATCCAGCTCTCTGCAATGGCTTGGGAAAGCAGTAGAAGATGGCCCAAGTCCTTGGGCCTCTGCACCCATGTGAGAGACCCGGAAGAAGCTCCTGGCTCCTGGCTTTGGATCGGCACAGCTCTGGCCATTGTGGCCATCAGGGAAGTGAACCAGTGGATGGAAGACCTCTCTCTCTCTCTCTACCTCTCTCTGTAACTCCATCTTTCAAATAAATAAAATAAATCTTTTTAAAAATCCACCATATTTTGAAAATTGAATTTCCAAAACACAAGTATAACATAAAAAAGAAAAACTCTTATATAAATCCAGTAAGTTGAATCACATTTTGAAAATCCCAAACAACCAACCAAGAAAAAAGTCACACAGTAAAAATTTCAGGTCCAGACTTGCAGAATACTCCAATGTTTTAAGGAAGGAAAAAAAAAAAAAAAAACAGATCTACATTTCATTTCCCAGACCTACCCAAAGTAAAAATAAGCAGAGAACATTTTAAATTTCCTTTGGAAACTCAATATTACTTTGATGATGAAGCAAGTGGACCAGACTGTGAAATAAAAAAAAATAAGTTTTTTAAAAGCATCCTTTTCATAAACTGAGCTAGAGGTATCCAAAGCAAAGTAATAATGTAATAAATTAAACCACATAAGAAAACATCAATAGCAAGCAAGATATAATAAAAAATGAAACAGTCGTTAAAGTTATCAGACAAGTCATCCAGGTAGGTAAAAATTACAGGAAGAAAAAACTTACATTACCATGTAGGTTACATGTTGTAAAGCATTTAATAAGGTTCAGCATCTAGTAAAAAAATTAAAAATCGCTAGCAGAACATTGAAATAATAAAAACCAGAGACTTCATTACTCTGATCAAGATTGAAAGGAACTTACAAAAACAGTGCAACTAGTATAGGATCACTGTATTATCCCCCTCCTGGGAGTAAACCTAGACCATGATACCTGTACTATCTCTCTTCAACTTTCTATTGCAGGAGTAGTCAGGGAAATAAAACAGGAAAAGAAACTATAAGGTGCAAAGATCAACTTCTAAGTAACAAAATGTGACAATATTGGATGTTGCTTATACACAGAGATGACCTATGAAGTCTAAAAACACATACAAGGGATAAATCAAATTACTGGAAAAATCAATATATAAATAATACATAAAATATATAAAATCCACTGGATTACTAAGTACAGCAAGGAATAGAAAATAATATTAAAGGGCAATAGGCAGACTAGAAAAAAGTCGCAAGAGAAATGGAATAAAATGACTAAAGTATTTGAAATCTTTAAATATTCTTAAAATCAAAGTAAAAAAAAAAACTACTCAAAAAAAAAAAAATGTTCCCCATATATATATCATGAAAAGCAAAGGCTCGTATGTCAATAAACTGCCTCTAAATTGTAACTGACCTGAATGAAGTAGGCTGCTGCAACCCCCAGGCAGGATCCTCTCAGGAACAGGGACCAGGGAGGCAGGAGGGGCCAGCAGGTGGCAGGACCGGGAGGTGAAAACCCCTCCTGCTGCTTGGCAGGTGATGTGAGGACTCTGTCAGAACTAACCCGGGACCGGCCCCTACTTTTCTCCCCTGTGATCCCTGAAGATACACGTCTGCGCTGTGGAGGGTGCTGATTGGCTCCGTTCTGTATTACTTTGTGTTTGCCCTCGGCTACACAAACTGTCCAATCAGGGGCGCTTGCGTAAACAATACATAATCACGCGGGATCTTGACGCCACAGTAGTCTTCCGGTTTTGCGGTGGAGAGAGGTCCAGGAGGAGTTTTCACGGATGGGAACCTGAGAAGGTGAGGAGCGTCCGTTCGCTGTTTTCTGATCTTCCTTCACGCAGGACGCCTGGCAGAGGTGAGTGTGTGGGACAGGGAGTGCGCGGAGGGGTAGGGGGGAGTTGGCAGAAGTTGACGTTCTGCCTGGCAGGACTCGCAGGGCTCCGGAGGTTGTCCCCAGGCCTCATGTCACTGCTGGCACCTCACTTCCTTCGCCCCCCGCTGCTCCGCGGTGTAGGACTGGACTGGCACCTGGGACTCCGGGCTTCCTGTCCCTTCCTCACAGAGACTTGTCAGCCCGGAGCCATCTCTGGACAGCTGTGTAGCAGCAGTCGCCCATCTTCCCCGATTGTGCAGTGGGGATGAGCGGTCGTTTGGGAGAACTCGTGCTGGGGGTGGGAGGGTGCATGGACGTGGAGCTGTCCTCTATTGGGTCCTCGGTTCCCCCTCTCATCCCAGGGCTGACCCTACTCTGACTATGTCAGAGGCAGGGTCTGTATTCGCAAACTCTGACCTCTCAGCATAGCTCGTTCTGGGAGTCTGATATCAGTGTTATAGACTAGGCAAGTTAAAATGAAAGCTGTTTTATTTGGCTCAAGGCTTTTGGTCCAGGTTTTAGTGGGGCAGGAGGACACTGTGTTTGATACTTGAATGTCATTTTATCACTTAAACATTCCCTTAACAGGCTGTCATCTGTGTTTTAACTTTCAAAGTAGAAACTTCGGTTACATTTATGAGTGTTTTAAAAAAGATTTGTTACATGATAACCTTCCCAATCCCAAAGATCTAAAATAAAACTTATATTTCTCAGTTATTTTTAATTTGTATTTCAACAGGGTAATTTTTCAACATTATTTGAGTACAATTGACAAAATTTGTTTTTATTGAAGCCGTGCAACCTGGTCTTTTGATACATTACTGGAATTTCAAAAATATATGGAAAATTCAGATTATTTTTAAACCCATTTTCACTAAACTTTTGGAGTCCCCTTGTGCGTATATATCATAAAATTATTAGGACAATCCAACTTACATATCTGTCAACTTGCATAGTTCTTAAAAGAGTACTTAAGATATTAATAAGTTATATCTAATGCTGTATTCATCTCGTTATTGTGTTGTATATTATATCTCAAGGAGTTAATTTATCCCATAATTGTAAATGTGTATTGTTCAAGTAACATCTTTCCATTTCCTCCACTCTCAGGCCCCTGGTAACCACCATTCTGTTCTGTCTTTAATTTGACTTTATTATATTCCACATATACATGAGGGTATGTGGTATTTATCATTCTCTGTGATATTTCAAATAGTGTAATGTCCACATCGATACTTCTGGATCCAAATTGTGAAAAATGTCAGAATTTCCTTTTCTCCACATCTGATTCAGTATTTGGCACTTTTGATTTTATTTTCCTTTTTGATAAAATCTATTTTAGCCTATGTGAGGTAGTAGACATTATGGTCTTTATTAGCATTGCTGAGCCATTTTTCCTATGATTGCTTATATGTGTTGATTGGAAAAACTATTCAAATATTTTGTCCATTTCTATAACAGTATTTTCTTTTGCAATATGTATGTTCATTATATTATTCCATTAATCATACTGTCATCTGCCAAGATTTTCTCCCATTTCTTTCTCTTTTAATTTTTTCTGTTAGCATGCAGAATCTCTCTTCAGTTTTTAAAAATATTTATCTATTTGAAAGGAGAGTTACAGAGAGACAGAAGCAGAGAGACAGCAAGAGACGTCTTCCATCTTCTGATTCACTCCCCAGATAGCTACAATGGCCAGAGCTGGGCTGATCTGTATCCATGAGTCAGGAGTTTCTTCTGGGTCTCCCAAACAGGTGCAGGGGCCCAAGCACTTGGGCCATCTTCTACTGTTTCCCAGGCCATAGCAGAGAGCTGGTTCAGAAGTGGAGCAGCCAGGACTCAAACCAGTGCCCATGTGGGATGCCAGCACTGTAGGTGGCAGGTTTTTTGGTTTGTCTGCTATGCCACAGTGCTGGTGACATCTTTAGCTTTTTTTTTTCCTATAAGTCTTTTATTTAAGACAAACAATCTTCTTGCATTTCATAAATACAAATTTAGGAACATAGTGATCCTACCCATCCTGCCCTCTCTCTCACCTGCAGCCCCACCCTTCTTCCTCTTCCCCCTCCTATTCCCATTCTTATTTTTTGCTAAGAATTATCTAAGATATAATTTCTATTAACTTTAAACAAAAAAGATTAGCCCTAAACTAAACAAAGAGTTCAACAAATAGCATGCCAGGAAAAAAAAAAAAAATTGTCCCTCAACAGTGGAGACAAGGACTATTCAAAGTCTTTACATCTCAAAGTGTCACTTCTACTTCTATAGATTACCTTTTAGGCATTCTTTAGTTACCACAGATCAGGGAGTCCATTTGGTATTTGTCTTTCTGTAACTGACTTATTTCACTAAATATAATATTTTCCAGTTGCAAATGAAAGGATTTTCTTTTCTTTTCTTTTTTTTTTTTTTTTGCAATCCTACTTCCTTGTTTTTGCTTTTGTCACCTGTGCATTTGGTTTCATATCCAGATTATTGCTGAGGCTAAAGCCAATGAATTTGCTCCCAGTATTTAAGGAGCTTTAAGTTCTGAGATCTTCTGTGTAAGCCTTCAATCCATTTGGATTGATTTTCAGGCATGGTGTAATATAATGATTCACTTTCAGATTCTGGCATGTGGATGTCCAATTTGCCCCTGCCTCCAATGCTGGCCCCCAAAATGTCCAGTGAGTACACTTGGTGAACCCAATCTCACCTGCTGGATCCAGCACCCCTGAGGCTGTGCCTGGAGCTGGGCAGTGATAAAGTAGAAACTGGCAGAGTCCAGTTTTGCCCTCACTTGATGTCTCATCTGCCTGGCCCATCTTACTGTGCTCTGCTGCTCTGCCCTGTCTGTATTGGGATATGACAGAAGGGGAGCATTCAGGGAGAAGTATGTGAGAAGAGTTTGTAATGTTGGGGAGAAACAGACTGCACAGTGATGGGGTTGGGCTCATGGGGCTGTGTCCCCTCTCTGCAAGTCAGAGATGTGGAGGTACTTCAAAACTTTTCTGGAGGAATGACATTTGTCATTTTGTTACAACCCTGCTCAGGATGCCCACATCCCATATTGGAGTATCTGGGCTAGAGTCACATCTTCCACTTCCAGCTTCTTGCTCATGTGTGTTCCTGGATGGGGGGGGGGGGAGTGATAGTTGTAATGAATCCTTGCCACCCACCTGAGAGACCAGGTTGAGTTCCTGGCTTCAGCTTGGTCTGGCACAGCCATAGCTGTATTGGGCATTTGTGTAGTGAACAAATGGATGAGGGTGTTCTCTCTTCCTCTGTCTCTGTGCATGTCTATTTTCCTTCTGAACTAATTCTTTAATAAATTTATAAAAACTACTTGGAGTGTTGATACCAAATCAGAGTTAAATTATAGGAGTGAGTTCCTAGTGTTACATAGCATTTTGGGGTAACTATAGTCCATAATTTTATTTTATATTTTATGGACAAATAGAAGAATGGAACATCAAGGCTCCCATTGTGAAGTGTAATGTTAGAGAAGGGAAAGTGTTATTTACCGATTTGATCAATACACGTGAAATAAAAGCTCATACTGTATTCCATAGATCTGTACAATTATTGTCAATAAAACAGTAAAACTCCATTTTGCTTGGGTTCTTGAAATATTTAAATTAGTATCACAATTAATATGATCTTTGGAAGTAGCTTATTAATACAAACATAATCTAGAACACATGTACTGACACTTTGTCCTGCTAAGTGGAGCAGTCAGGAGGCAGTGTTTTACCTTAAATTAATGATTAATATTTTAAACTGCTTCATATAAGAAAAAATAAATTATTTCTTAAAGTGTACATGGAATTAATTAAAATTAGGGCAATATCAAACAAGAAATATAGAATTAAATGTAAGGTTAATTTTGATGCAGAAACTTCTGGAGGCACCGCCGTAGCTCAATAGGCTAGTCCTCCACCTGCGGCGCTGGCACACTGAGTTCTAGTCCTGGTCGGGGTGCCAGATTCTGTCCTGGTTGCTCCTCTTCCTGTCCAGCTCTCTGCTGTGGCCAGGGAGTGCAGTGGAGGATGGCCCGAGTGCTTGGGCCCTTCACCCCCATGGGAGACCAGGAGAAGCACCTATCTCCTGGCTTCATATCAGCGCAGTGTGCTGGACGTAGCACACCGGATAGGGCGCCAGCCACAGCAGCCATTGTGGGGTGAACCAACGGAAAAGGAAGACCTTTCTCTCTGTCTCTCTCTCTCTCACTGTGCACTCTGCCTGTCAAAAAAAAATAATCAAGAAACTTCTGGAAACATATGTATTGTTCTTTCACACAAAATATTGTCTATGAATTTTAAGGCCCCTCATATTCATGGTTTCGAATATGTTTTAACTAAAATGAACGTATTTTAATTTCATGTTCCACAAAATACTTGAAGCCCCCTCATATATATTGGTTTTTAATTTCTTTTGTGAAGCCCAAACTCATGAACCTGTCTGTGCAGTCCTAACTGTCCCAAGTTTTCAGTGTATGTTCCATGCTTTGTACTATTTTGGGAGTCATATAATCATAAGCACAGTATAAGATAAGCCCATTTTAATTAATCCCACAAATACTTCATATTATTTACAGTACCTCTTCGTTGATTATCAGTCTCAGACAGTTTTTTTTTTAAATTTTATTTAATGAATATAAATTTCCAAAGTACAGCTTATGGATTACAATGGCTTCCCCCCCATAACGTCCCTCCCACCCGCAACCCTCCCATTTCCCACTCCCTCTCCCCTTCCATTCACATGAGGATTCATTTTCGATTCTCTTTATATACAGAAGATCGGTTTAGCATACATTAAGTAAAGATTTCAACAGTTTGCTAACACACAGAAACATAAAGAGAAAAATAATAGATGATTTTTTTAAAATGATGATGAAATCAGATCAGACCTATTGTCATGTTTAATCCCAGTGAGAGTCAAGTTGGGAATTGATAATTTCTTCTTTTTTTTTTTTTACAGAAGATCAGTTTAGTATACATTAAGTAAAGATTTCAACAGTTTGCACCCCCATAGAAACACAAAGTGAAATATACTGTTTGAATACTCATTATAGCATTAAGTCTCAATGTACAGCACATTAAGGACAGAGATCCTACATGAGGAGTAAGTGCACAGTGACTCCTGTTGTTGACTTTACAAATTGACACTCCTGTTTATGGCATCAGTAATCTCCCTATGCACCAGTCATGAGTTTCCAAGGCTATGGAAGCCCCTTGAGTTCTTCGACTCTTATCTTGTTTAGACAAAGTCATAGTCAAAGTGGAGGTTCTCTCCTCCCTTCAGAGAAAGGTACCTCCTTCTTTGAAGACCTGTTCTTTCCACTGGGATCTCACTCACAGAGATCTTTCATTTAGGGTTGGTTTTTTTTTCTTTTTTTTTTTTAGCAGAGTGTCTTGGCTTTCCATGCTTGAAATACTCTCATGGGATTTTCAGCCAGATCAGAATGCCTTTAGGGCTGATTCTGAGGCCAGAGTGCTGTTTAGGACATCCGCCACTCTATGAGTCTGCTGAGTATCTCACTTCCCATGTTGGATCACTCTCCCCTTTATTTATTCTATCAGTTAGTATTAGCAGGTACTAGACTTGTTTATGTGCTCCCTTTGACTCTTAGTCCTTTCATTATGATCAATTGTGAACTGAAATTGATCACTTGGAATAGTGAGATGGCATTGGTACATGCCACCTTGATGGGATTGAATTGGAGTCCCCTGGTATGTATCTAACTCTACCATTTGGGGCAAGTCAGCTTGAGCATGTCCCAAATTGTACATCTCTTCCCTCTCTTATTCCCACTCTTATGTTTAACAGGGATCACATTTCAGTTAATTTTCAACACTTAAGAATAACTGTGTATTAATTACAGAATTAAACCAGTCATATTAAGTAGAACAGACCAAAAAAACTACTAAGAGGGATAATGTATTAAGTTGTTCATTAACAGTCAGGTCTATGCTGATCAAGTCACCATTTCTCATAGTGTCCATTTCACTTCAACAGGTTTCCTTTTTGGTGTTCAGTCAGTTGTCACCGATCAGGGCAAACATATGGTATTTGTCCCTTTGGGACTGGCTTATTTCACTCAGCATGATGTGTTCCAGATTCCTCCATTTTGTTGCAAATGACTGGATTTCGTTGTTTCTTACTGCGGTATAGTATTCTAAAGAGTACATATCCCATAATTTCTTTATCCAGTCTACCATTGATGGGCATTTAGGTTGGTTTCAGGTCTTGGCTATTGTGAATTGAGCTGCAATAAACATTAGGGTACAGACCGCATTTTTGTTTGCCAATTTAAATTCCTTTGGGTAAATTCCAAAGAGTGGGATGGCTGGGTTGAATGGTAGGGTTATCTTCAGGTTTCTGAGGAATCTCCAGACTGACTTCCATAGTGGCTTCACCAGTTTGCATTCCCACCAACAGTGGGTTAGTGTCCCTCTTTCCCCACATCCTCTCCAGCATCTGTTGTTGGTAGATTTCTGTATATGAGTCATTCTAACCGGGGTGAGGTGAAACCTCATTGTGGTTTTGATTTGCATTTCCCTGATTGCTAGAGACCTTGAACATTTTTTCATGTGTCTGTTGGCCATTTGGATTTCCTCTTTTGAAAAATGTCTATTGAGGTCCTTGGCCCATCTCTTAAGTGGGTTGTTTGTTTTGTTTTTGTGGAGTTTCTTGATCTCTTTGTAGATTCTGTTTATTTACCCTTTACCTGTTGCATAGTTTGCAAATATTTTTTCCCATTCTGTTGGTTGTCTCTTCACTCTCCTGACTGTTTCTTTTGCAGTACAGAAACTTCTCAATTTGATGCAATCCTAATAGTTGATTTTGGCTTTGACTGCCTGTGCCTCCCGGGTCTTTTCCAGAATTTCTTTGCCTGTGCCATTATCTTGAATGGTTTCTCCAATGTTCTCTAGTAACTTGATGGTGTCAGGTTGTAGATTTAGGTCTTTAATCCATTTTGAGTGGATATTTGTGTAAGGTGTAAGGTAGGGGTCTTGCTTCATGCTTCTGCATGTGGAAATCCAGTTTTCCCAGCACCATTTATTGAATAGACTGTCCTTGCTCCAGGAATTGGTTTTAGATCCTTGATTAAATAAAAGTTGGCTGTAGATGTTTGGGTTGATTTCTGTTGTTTCAATTCTGTTCCATTGGTCTATCCATCTGTTTCTGTACCAGTACCATGCTGTTTTGATTACAACTGCCCTGTAGTATGTCCTGAAATCTGGTATTGTGATGCCTCCAGCTTTGTTTTTGTTGTACAAGATTGCCTTAGCTATTCGAGGTCTCCTGTGTCTCCATACAAATTTCAGCACCATTTTTTCCAGATCTGAGAAGAAGGTCTTTGGTATCTTGATTGGTATTGCATTGAATCTATAAATTGCTTTTGGGAGAATGGACATTTTGATGATATTGATTCTTCTAATCCATGAGCATGGAAGATTTTTCCGTTTCTTGGTATCCTCTTCTATTTCTTTCTTTAAGGTTTTGTAATTTTCATCGTAGAGATCTTTAACGTCTTTGGTTAAGTTTATTCCAAGGTATTTGATTTTTTTTGTAGCTATTGTGAATGGGATTGATCTTAGAAGTTCTTCCTCAGCCATGGCATTGTCTGTGTATACAAAGGCTGTTGATTTTTGTGCATTGATTTTATACCCTGCTACTTTGCCAAACTCGTCTATGAGTTCCAATAGTCTCTTAGTAGAGTTCTTTGGGTCCCCTAAATAAAGAATCATATCATCTGCAAAGACGGATAGTTTGAGTTCTTCCTTCCCAATTTGTATCCCTTTAATGTCTTTTTCTTGCCTAATGGCTCTGGCTAGAACTTCCAGAACTATATTGAATAGCAGTGGTGAGAGTGGGCATCCCTGTCTGGTCCCAGATCTCAGTGGAAATAAATGCTTCCAACTTTTCCCCATTCAATAGGATGTTGGCTGTGGGTTTTTCATAGATTGCTTTGATTGTATTGAGGAATGTTCCTTCTAAACCCAGTTTGCTTAGAGTTTTCATCATGAACGGGTGTTGTATTTTATCAAATGCTTTCTCGGCGTCTATTGAGATAATCATATGTTTTTTCTTCTGCAGTCTGTTAATGTGGTGTATCACATTGAGTGTCTTGCGCACATTAAACCATCCCTGCATACCAGAGATAAATCCCACTTGGTCTGGGTGGATGATCTTTCTGATGTGTTGTTGCATTCTATTGGTGAGAATTTTATTGAGGATTTTTGCATCTATGTTCATCATGGATATTGGTCTGTAATTCTCTTTCAATGCTGCATCTTTTTCTGGCTTAGGAATTAAGGTGATGCTGGCTTCATAGAAAGAATTTGGGAGGATTCCCTGTTTTTCAATTGTTCTGAATAGTTTGAGAAGAAATAGGATTAGTTCTTTAAATGTCTGGTAGAATTCAGCAGTGAATCCATCTGGTCCTGGGCTTTTCTTTGTTGGGAAGGCCTTTATTACTGTTTCAATTTGTGTCTCAGTTATGGGTCTGTTTAGGTTTTCAATGTCTTCCTGGTTCAATTTAGGTAGGTTGCATGTGTCCAGGAATCTATCCATTTCTGATAGTTTTCCCTGTTTGCTGGCATACAAGTCCTTGTAGTAATTTCTGATGATTCTTTTTATTTCTGTGGTGTCTGCTGTTACGTTTCCTTTTTCATCTCTGATTTTATTGATTTGGGTCTTTTCTCTTCTTTTTTTAGTTAGTTGGGCCAATGGGGTGTCAATTTTGTTTATGTTTTCAAAAAAAACAGCTCCTCATTTGGTTGATTTTTTGTAATGTTTTTCTTCATTCAATCCTGTTGATTTCTTCTCTGATTTTAATTATTTCTCTTCTCCTACTAGATTTGGGTCTGGTTTGCTGTAGGTTTTCTAGATCCTTGAGGTGAATTGAAAGCTCATCGATTTGGTGCCTTTCCAATTTCTTGATGTAGGCACCTATTGATATAAACTTTCCTCTTAACACTGCTTTTGCTGCGTCCCATAAGGTTTGGTATGTTGTGCTGTTATCCTCATTTACTTCCAGAAAGTTTTTGATTTCTCTTTTGATTTCTTCTATGACCCATTGTTCATTCAGGGGCATTTTGTTCAATCTCCATGTGTTTGCGTATGATCTAGGGATTCCTGAGTTGCTAATTTCCAACTTCATTCCTTTATGGTCTGAGAAGCTGCATGGTATGATTCTAATTCTTTTGAATTTGCTGAGACTTGCTTTATGGCCTAGTATGTGGTCAATCCTAGAGAAAGTTCTGGGTACTGCTGAGAAGAATGTAAAAGCTTTATGTGTAGGATGAAAAGTTCTATAGATATCTGTTAGGTCCATTTGGGCTATAGTGTCATTTAAATCTACTGTATCCTTGTTGATCTTCTGTACTGTTGATCTATTTCTGAGAGTGGAGTATTGAAGTTCCCCAGTACTATTGTATTGGGGTCTAAGTCTCCCTTTAAGTCCCTTAACAAATCTTTTAGATAAACTGGTGCCCTGTAGTTAGGTGCATATACATTGATAATTGTTATATCTTCTTGTTGCATTGATCCCTTTTTTTTTAAAGATTTTTTATTGATTTATTTGACAGTTAGATTTACAGACAGTGAGAGAGACAGAGAGAAAGGTCTTCCTTCTGTTGGTTCACTCCCCAAATGGCCGCCACGGCCAGCGCTGCGCCGATCTGAAGCCAGGAGCCAGGTGCTTCTCCTGGTCTCCCATGCGGGTGATCCTCCACTGCACTCCCGGGCCACAACAGAGAGCTAGACTGGAAGAGGAGCAACCGGGACTAGAACCCGGCACCCATATGGGATGCCGGCGCTGCAGGTGGAGGGTTAACCTAGTGTGCCACCGCACCTGCCCCGTTGCATTGATCCCTTAATCATTATATATTGCCCCTCTTTGTCTCTCTTAACAGTTTTTATGTTGTCCGATATTAAGATGGCTACGCCCGCTCTTTTTTCATTTCTGTTGGCATGGTATATCTTTTTCCAGCCTTTCACTTTCAGTCTGTATGGATCTTTGTTGGAAAGATGTGTTTCTTGTAAGCAGCAAATAGATGGGTTTTGTTCCTTAACCCAATCAGCCAATCTGTGTCTTTTAACTGGACAGTTCAGGCCATTCACGTTCAATGTGACTAATGAAAAGTGGTAACTTTGCCCTGCCATTTGCCAAAGATAAGTTCTAATATATGCTTTCAATTCCCTGTGATCTTTTGCTGTGAGCTTTCCTTCCTTTACCTTCTTTCATATTGATGACCGTGTTTCTTTGTTTCTGTGTGTAACACATCTTTAAGCATCTTTTGCAGGGCTGGACGAGTGGCAACAAATTCTTTCAATTTCTGTTTGCTATGAAAAGTCTTTATTTCACCTTCATTCACAAATGATAGCTTTGCAGGATATAATATTCTGGGCTGGCAGTTGTTCTCTCTTAGTACCTGGGCTATATCTCGCCATTCCCTCCTATCTTGTAGGGTTTCTGAAGAGAAATCAGCTGTGAGTCTGATTGGAGATCCTCTGAGAGTAATCTGACGTTTCTCTCTTGCACATTTTAGGATCTTTTCTTTAGGTTTCACTGTGGAGAGTTTAATTACAACGTGTCGTGGTGAGGATCTCTTTTGGTCGTGTTTATTAGGGGTTCTGTGAGCTTCCTGTATTAGGATTTCTCTGTCCTTCTCCAAACCTGGGAAATTTTCTGCTAATATCTCACTAAAAAGGCCTTCTAATCCTTTCTCCCTCTCCATGCCTTCAGGAACTCCTAGAACCCGAATGTTGGGTTTTTAATAGTATCCTGAAGATTCCCGACAATATGTTTTAGATTTCTAATTTCCTCTTCTTTTCTTTGGTCTGACTGTATCCTTTCCTGTTCTCTGTCTTCTAAGTCCGATATTCTCTCTTCTGCTTCACCCATTCTGTTTGTAAGGCTCTCTATTGTGTTTTTCATTTGATCTATTGAATTCTTCACTTCATTATGATTTCTCATCACTATCACAGTTTCCTGTTGTACTAGTTGTTTCGTTTCATTTTGATTCTTCCTTAATATTTCATTTTCACAAGAGAGATTTTCTATCTTGTCCATTAAGGATTTCTGTAGTTCAAGAATTTGTTTTTGAGAACTTCTTAATGTTCTTATCAATTTTTTGAGATCTGCTTCTTGCATTTCTTCTATGTCATCATCTTCATAATCTTGAATTTGGGTGTCTTTTTCATTTGGGGACGTCATGGTGACTTCCTTGTTTTTATTACCTCGGTTTTTGCGTTTGTTATTTGGCATATTGGAGATATTTGGTTTCTTCACTGTGGTGCTTTTTCTTGTTATACTATGACTCTAGATTAAGTGGACTGTCTGTTTTTGATGGAGCCTTAGAGGCTTGAGATGGGTGTGGCCTGAGAGCTCTGTTTGGTGTGCCAAAGGTGACATTCCCAGGTTAGGCGTGGTAGATCTCTCTCTCTCTCTTTCTTTTTTTGATTCAAAAGGGAAGTAATTCCGCACAGCTGAACGAAGTTGGAGGTAGTTAGCAGGCAAATGATATACCCACAGGAGCCAGAGATCGGAAGCTCTTTCCCAAGGACCACACAGGGTATCTGTTCTGCCCTCAGAGTGGGCTCAAATTCCCCTTCAGTCTCCCACTGGGTTGCCAAAATTACGGAATTGTAGCGTCTCTGGAGAGTGCTCACGTGAATTCCGTGAGTTCTCTCCCCCACCGTCCCTTTTTTCACAGTCTCAGTTCAGTAGCACCACAAATTTACTAGGTCCTAATCTCCTGTTAATTCGCCCCGGCCAGAGTCAGGTTTTTCTGCTAGGCTCAGGGCCGGTGCAGACCTGAGGTCACTCTGCTTATGACGTATGTCCAAGATGGCGCCTGCTCTTTGTCTTGCTCGCCTTTGAGAGGTGAGTGGAGAGAGAGAAACCCGTGTCCATACCAGTCACTTTTCTCTCTCTCTCTCTCTCTCTCTCTCTCTCTCTCTCTCTCTCTCTTCCAGTTAGCCTGGTGAACTTCCCCCCACTGGGGTCGTTCCCTCTAGTTTCCTCTCTCCGCTTGCCTGCCGGTTTCTCGGGCTATTGAGGTTCAACTCACCTCGCGTTCCAGCGCTGGTGTGTTGAGTCTGCCGCTGGTGTCCCGAACTGTGGGCTCCCACGCTCTCCACGCAGGTCCACTGTGAATCACTCGTTCCGGAAGAGTTTCTTCTGCTGTTTCTTCCCCTACTCTTCCTTGAACCTGCAGTATCTCCACTTTTATTAAACTGTCTCTCTCCGGAATATCAGTGTGCTCCCTTCCTATTCTGCCATCTTTCCTTCTCCACCCTCAGACAGTTTTTAATCCAAATTCTATCTCCAGAGATCAACCTTTTATGGACTGTCCCATAATTGGAATCAGATAGTGTTACAGTATGGGCTGTTTTTTGTTTTGATTTCTTTTCTCTCTTTTTTTCCCTTTTTGAGTTTCATTACTTTTGTTGTCTGTCTTTTCATAATTATTTTTGATTTCTAAATAGTATAGTATTATAAAAGATATACTACATGTTGTTGTTTTTCCACATTACTATTTGGGTTGCTTTCACATTTGGCTTTCATGAATATTGCTGAAGTGCGTATTTGGGTGCATGTGGGCTTTGTATCTTTTAGTTGCATACCAGGGGGAAAATACTGCTGAGACATTAAATAATCCCATGTGGAGCATGCTGAGAAACTGCCAAATTATTTTTCCTAGTGGCTGGAAGTTTGTGAGGGTTCCAGGTTCCCCATATCCATGTCGATGTTTATCTATGGCTGAATCAGTCATTTTACTGAATGTGAAGTTGGATTGTCCAGAGACTTTGATTTGCATTTCCACAATGACTAATGTTAAGCATACCTTTTTTGAAATATTAAAATCTCCTACTGAAATTACTGCTCATTTTATTGTGTTTTTAATTATATTTTATAATTTTAGTATAAAATTCAAGGTCTCATTTTAATTTCTTAGTGCTATTTTCATTCTGTGATGCTACATTGAATGTTATCATTAATTATATTTTCAGAATGTTCATTGTTACTGTATAGAAATATGATTGATATTTGAATATTTTATATTTTTCAACATTACTGAATTGTACTTTCAATGAGTTTGTAGTAAGTTCCTTAGGATATATTTTGCATACAAGATTATGTGTTAATGTCCACTCTGCCCATCAAAAAAAATTATGTATTAGGCATTATAAGCCAAGTTTGCACTTTTATTTCTAATTTGGAAAGTTTATTTTTTATTATTTTTTTTTAGTTTTTTTAACTTTTATTTTATAAATATAAATTTTTGAAGTACAACTTTTGGATTATAGTGGCTTTTACTCCCATAATCTTCCTCCCACCCACAACCATGGCATCCCACCCCAATGGCCATCACGGCTGGCACACCGTGCTGATCTGAAGGCAGGAGCCAGGTGCTTATCCTGGTCTCCCATAGGGTGCAGGGCCCAAGCACTTGGGCCATCCTCCACTGCACTCCCTGGCCAAGGCAGAGAGCTGGCCTGGAAGGGGGGCAACTGGGACAGAATCTGGCACCCCAACCTGGACTAGAACCCGGTGTGCCAGCGCTGCAGGTGGAGGACTAGCCTATTGAGCCACAGCGCTGGCTAGGAAAGGTTCTTTGAAGCAGTAGTGTTTGGGCTGGGATGTGTAGGATTATATAGTGTTATTTTATATACTGATGGGAGCTTTGTGTAGGCATGAGAATGTTCACAGCACTTCCTTTGAAGACATTTAACAATGTACAAGAGAAACTCAAATGTCCATTTCTCAATTTGAAACAAGTATAAGAGGGTAGAATTTAGAAAACATTCAATTTGACTCCTTGGCTTCATTTTTTTCTCTTATGTAATCTCACATACACCCAAGAAGTCACAGGGAAAATCCATAATCAATGTTCTCTTTGAAAAAAATGGAAAATCACAATTTCATAATGAATGCTATTGAGTGACTGTGTTTTACTGAGACAGTTTCATTTCAAATTTTTATTTTTTTATTTTCTAGGCAGAGACAGTTATTCCATGTACTACTTTTCTCCCAAATGTTGCTTGGGCCCAGCTGTGGCTGGGCCAGGCCTAAGCTGGGAGCCAGGAAATAATTCAGGGTAGCAGAGGGCCAAGTAGGTAGGCATTACCGCCTGCCTCTCAAGGTGCACATTAGCAGGAAGCTGGAATCAGAAGCGGAGCTGTGACATGAACTTCAGTACAGGATGCGACCCACATCCCAAGCTGTGGCTTGCTCCCAAACTTGCCTTTCAAATGTTCAAGAGTATTTTACACAGTAAAGCTAATGGAAATGTAGGAATAAAACATAATTTGCTTGCTGCAAAAAAAAAAAATCCTGAAAACTGTGCATAGATATTTCCTTTCTTTCTTTCTTTCTTTCTTTCTTTCTTTCTTTCTTTCTTTCTTTCTTTCTTTCTTTCTTTCTTTCTTTTTCTTTCTTTCTTTCTTTCTTTCTTTTTGACAGGCAGAGTTAGACAGTGAGAGAGAGAGAGAGAAAAGTCTTCTTTCCATTGGTTCACCCCCCAATGGGGGTGCTTCTTCCTGGTATCCCATGTGGATGCAGGGACCAAGGAATTGGGCCATCCTCCACTGCCTTCCCAGGCCACAGCAGAGAGCTGCACTGGAAGAGGAGCAACTGGGACAGAATCCGTTGCCCTGACTGGGACTAGAACCCAGGGTGCTGGCACTGTAGGCAGAGGATTAGCCTAGTGAGCCATGGCGCTGGCTGATATTTTCTTTTTTTAAAAGATTTTTATTTATTTATTTGAGAGGTAGAGTCACAGACAGACAGAGGCAGAGAGAGAAAGGTCTTCTGTCTGCTGGTTCCCTCCCCAAATGGCCACAATGGCTGGAGCTGAGCTGATCAGAAGCCAGGAACCAGGAGCTTCTTCCAGGTCTGCCACGCAGGTGCAGGGTCATCTTCCACTGCTTTCCCCGGGCCATAGCACAGAGCTGGGTTGGAAGAGGAGCACCTGGATCTTGAACCAGCAGCGCCCGTTTGGAATGCTGGCACTGCAGGCAGAAGCTTAGCTTACTACACCACAGCACTGACCCAACATAGATATGCTCATAATGTGCATTTCACATGGACTTTTTGAAGATGTCTTATCTTTTTTATGCCTGCTATTTGTGTTTGAGGAGCTCAGTGAAGCAGGGAATTCTAACACTACACTTTTTTCTTTTTAAGATGTCTGTTTATTTGAAAGGCAGAGTTGGTGGGGGCCAGGGGAGAAGGGGACAGAGATTTTCCATCCACTGATTCATTCATTAAATGACCACAACAGCCAATGTTGGGCCAGGTTCAAGCCTGGAGCTTCATCTTCCATGTGAGGGGCAGAAACCCAAGTATTTGGGCCATCATCAGCTGCTTTCCCAAGACATTAGCAGGGAACTGGATTGGAAGTGGAGCAGCCAGCACATAAACTGGCACTCCTTTGTGATGTGGGCATTGCCTGCAGCAGCTTAATGCTCTGGCACAACACCGTGCCCCTTTACTTCCATTTCATGGAGATCATCTTTTAATTTCAGTACCCAAAGTAGAGTTGAGACCCAGGGCCTGCATCCAGGCTTCTGAGCATGTGAAATGTATCAAAGGATCTTCAAAAACTCAGTGCAAAATAAATATTATGGAAAAAGTGCACTGATTTTCTTTCTTTTTTTTTTTTTTTTTTGCACCACAATAAAATTGTGTCTACTTTTTTTAAATGTATTTATCTTTTATTTGGGTGGAGGAGGAGAGAGAGGGAGGGAGAGATTCAGACTGAGTGATTCCATCTGCTGCTTTACTGCCAAATACCTGTAAGGTGATGGCAGAGCTGGGAGTCAGGAATTCAATCCAAGTCTCCCACATGAGTGGTATTTACCAGAGCCATCGCTGCTGCTCTCAGCGTCTGCATTAGCAGGAAGCTGGAGTCAGGAGCCAGAGCAAGGAACCTAAGCACTCCACTGAGACATCAGTCACCTGCCCCGACCTAGCTCGTAATTCCATTTTCTATGAACTTTTTTCTTTTAAGAGTTACAGAGAAGGAGAGGCAGAGGGAGGGAAAGATGGAATGGGGTGAGGGACAGAGAAAGAGAGAGAGAGAGAGAGATTAATTTTCATCTGCTGGTTCACTCCTCAAATGGCCACAACATCCGGAGCTGGGCCACTGTGGAAGCCAAGAGCTTCATCCAGGTCTCCCAACAGGGGTGAAGGGGCCCAAGTACTTGGGCCATCTTTCAGTGCTTTCCTAGGCACATTAGCAGGGAGCTGGATTGGAAGTGGTGCAGCCAGGACTCACACCAGCACCCTATGGGATGTGGCACTGCAGATGGCAGCTTTACCAGCTATGCCATGGTGCCAGCCCCTCCACAAGCTTTTGTAGCTTCTTTTTATTACCAGGTCCATGCCCGGGTTCCCATGCTGTGTCACCAGGAGAGCTGCAATGCTTCACCTGCAGCCTGTTTACTGTGATAACCTGGTAGTCCTGGCCTTTGCTCTCTGGCTTCCCAGCCTGGCCTGCCAGTTCTGTGGACAGGCGTCACACGAGGGTTCTTTGTCATCTTACTCCCACTGGAGATCCAGACTCTGAAACATTTGTAGTATTTGTCCCTTATCTCTTAGTTCACGTGTTCCCTCACCTTGTGGATATTTATAGGTTACAAGTCCTGCCTGCCTTGGAAGACCTGTCTGGCAGGGCTTGGCACCTCTCTCCTCTTATGTGTGGGGCCCCTTGCCTAGCTCCCTTGTGGGGACAGAGGCGGGGCTGGCCCGGGAATGTGGGGAGGAACTGGCAACGGTGGGGGGGGCCTTCCTTTCCATTCCTTCCACCCTCTGCTTTCCACTTGGGCTAGCATCACAGCTCCATCAGTGTCCACTGGGACACTAAGTTGGTGGGGACACCTTGTCTGGGAAGGGTCCACCTTAGGTTCCCAGGGACAGGACTGTTGAGAAGAGAGAAGGTGTGTCTTGGGAAGCACAGCCTGATGGCAGAGTTTGAAGCTGAGTTCGCTTTCAGACAGCTTGCATGGGTGTTTTCTGTCTTTGCAGTGCAGTGAGCCAACTCTAGGCTCCACATCCTGGTCTCCTATCCTGGCTCTGTCATTGATTAGCAGTGCTGTTTTGGGCAAGTTACTGCATTTCTCTGAGGCCAGATTATTGTGTAAGTTGGGAATAAGATCTACTTATCTAAGTAGGATAAAATACTGATTATATAGACATTGAACCACAATAGAATTTAAATAATGTGCTCAACAAGTAGAAATCACACTACCAGTATTAGGATTATTATTTGGAAGGGGTTAGTGCTGAGACATGGAATGAGGACAGGTTATTGAGAAATTAGTCCATAAGCCCAGTGTTGGTGACGTTGGGAATTTAATTATCCATCAGTTCCTTAAGGAGCATGGTTATTTTGGATTCCTGACGAGTTCTCCACTTGTTGGCTTGGTGACCTTTAACCTCTCTAAATTTCAGTTGCTTCGTCTGTTGGTCAGAAGAAAATGAAGATAATTTCTGCTTGGTGGAATTGTGAGGATTGAAAGAGATGCGTGTAAGCTGTGGTGCCGTGTCTGGCACAGAATCTGATAAAGGCAGAAACACTTATGTTTACTTCATGCTAACCTTTTGGCCACAGTAAAATCAGTGTTCAGTGGTCATTCTGTTTCCAAACTTGTTGACACATCTATGTTTAATTATCCAATGAAAACACACAAGACATTGACATCAATCCATAATTAAATACAGACTCTTTAACCATTATTGCTTTTGCAGAATTTCTGTCTTCCTTTGGAAGCTGTGGGCTAAGTTCCTCAGTTTAAATCTAACATCTGTCACATGGGTCCTTGTCCCTCACTTGTCCAGGCACCTGGGATTTATATAAGTATTTTCTAGGCAGAATAATCTGTTTCTTTATCTCCCAGCATCTAGCAGGGTGGTTCACCTGTGAAAGGAGCTGAAATGGTGGGTCTGGATTAGATTTTCTGATTAATGTCTTTTCTTTCCATTGACAGACTGTGCCATAGCGATGGTTTTTGGTGTTTTATTTCACACTTGAACGTTGAGACAGATAGAACCCATTCTCTCTCTCTCTCTCTCAGTTTATTTATTTATTTGAGAGGCAGAGTTACCCAGGTAGAGAGAGAGAGAGAGAGAGAGAGAGAGAGAGAGAGGTCTTCTATCCAGTGTTCACTCCCCAAATACCTGCAACAGCCAGACCAAAGCCAGGAGCTTCTTCTGGGTTTCCCACACGGTACAGGGGCCCAGGCACTTGGGCCATCTTCTACTGCTTTTCCAGGCCATAGCAGAGAGCTGGATCAGAAGTGGAGCAGCCGAGACTTGAACCAGTGCCTGTATGGGATTCTGGTGCTGCAAGCAGCAGTTTAACCCACTATGGCACAGTGTTAGACCCTAGATAGATTCCATTCCCTTAACCAAGGAATTTTGGAAAGAATTGGTGTATTTGTCAAACACTTAGTATGTTCCAGATGTTTTTGTTCACAGTGTCTCATTGAATTCTTAGTAGAGTTCAGTGCAGAAAGCCAGTGGTGAGCCCCATTGCATGGGTAAAGGAAGAGCAGAGAGGGTGAGCAGCCCACCTGAGCACACAGCCCCCGTGTGAACCCAGACAGCTTCTGGCTCCAGAGGTGGCTGCTGGTGGTTTCCATCCTCATTCTGCTCCCCCTGGTCTCCTTTGCCAAGTGCCTGAAGGCGTCTCTCCCCCTTGGAATCCCCCAGAAGCCACTTTGTCTTGACTCTTGGGCTACTTTCCACATGGTAGCACTGAGGAAGTCAACAACAGGGTGAAATCTGTTGCTGGAAGACCTAGGAGATGTTGATGCTGGTAGTGTCATGTGGGAGGATGCTGTGTCTGGGTGGGGGAGGAGTCCCTGGTCATGTCCCAGCAGGAGGCCACACTGCCCTTGTGTTAATCAGGTTTCTTGCATTGAGACTCCTTCCCCAGGAAACAGCCATCCTTTTAATCTTGTGCTAGAAAATTAAAGTGAATGTGACATGTGGTTTATTTTTAAGTTTTCAAATATTAGTTTAGAGAAGTACCAGGCCTGTGGCTCCAGCTTCCCATGTTCCCTTGCTGCTTTCGCTGTTTAGAGGGAAGACTTTCCTTAGGAGAATTAGATTACCAGTTGGAGGCGTGTACAGCTTATCATCAAATCATGAGCATTTGGGGTCCTGCCCAGGGCAGCAGCTGAGTGAAGGCAGGCAAACAGTACTGCCTCAGATCCCAAGGCTGGAACAGTCTCGGCTACAGTGCCTGTCATCCTTTCCAATAAGGTCTGAGAGGACTTCTCATCTAACTTACAATGGTTGGTTTTCTGGTTTTTGTTTTTTTTCCCCTTGCTGTGTCTTTGGGTTTCTCCAGGTGTTTTGAGTTGCCTGGAGATCTGGCTCCCAGCCAGCATAAGAGCAGTGATCATTAACATTTTCTGGGTCATTGATCACTTTGAGAGTCTGAAACTTATGGACATAGTCCCCAACATGCATGCATGCACACACACCCGTGCACACGCATGGGAACAGTTTTGTTCATAACATCTTCAGTGCTCTAACCCATCAGAGAGTGCACCTGCTTACCACCTCTGCCCTTCTCTGTGCCAGCCTCTTCCTGGCTTGCCTGGCTCTGAAATTCAGATGCCCACGGCCTTGGGTGGGTTTCCAGCCTGATAAGCCCCTTGTAGGGTGATAGATCCTAGGGAAAGGCACTGATGACATCTGACCTACTGCCTGTCTTGCTCAGCAGTACCATGCAGTGCCAGCACCAAGCATGGCTGACTGAGAGATGCCCCACTGCCAAGAGTCCTGAGAGAGAGAGAGAGGATTGGGTGGCTGATTGACAACTTGAGGAAGATCAAAATCCAAGTTTTGAAGAAAGAACCCTGGCCACTGAATGTCCCACCTGCACCTCACACAGCAGGATAATATTTGCATTTGAAAGCCTCAGGAAGCGAGTTCCAAAGGGAAAGAAAAACTTCCCCTCAGACTCCATCAGCTATGGTCACCCAGGAGGGAAGTGTCCCTCCCTGCACCACACTGAATTCCACCGGCTCACTCACTCTGCTGTACCTTGGCACATCCTGTTCTCTACCTGGAATGCCCTTCCACTCTTCACCCCAGGAATGCCTGCTCATCTGTCAGCTCCCAGCTCCAGGCTTTGGGAGAATGACTGCTGTTTCATCTCTTTGAGTGTCTGTTTGCTGTCTGTAGGTTTGGGAAGCATGGGGTTGGTGCAGGAAGAGCACCTGAGAGAGAGGGTATGGCTGAGGGAGGATTATTGATTGAGTGTTAACCATCAAGATTGATATTGATTGATTTTAAAAGCATCATTACAGAGAGTTTTCTTCCATCTGCTGATTCACTCCCAAATGAGACATTGATTGACTAATTGTTGATTGACTATCTTCAACTGCTAGATCATTCCACAAATGGTTGCAACAGCCCGGACTGGGCCAGACCAAAGCCAGAAGGCGGGAACTCCATCCAGGTCTCCTACATGAATGGCAGGCACAGAGATCTTGAGGCATCCTTGCTGCCTCCCAGGTGCATTTGCAGGGAGCTCGAGGGAAGCTGAGCAGCCAAGGCTCCCCACTCTGATGTGGGATGCCAGTGTTGCAAGAGGTGGCTTAACCTGCCTCACCGGGACACAGTCCCAAGCAGTATTGTTATTTAGTGATGAGAAAGTAAAGACACACAGCATAATTAGAGGGCACCTTGTTTAGATTTAAGAAATTAAGTTCTGCTGTCCTCCAAGTTTAAATTCCAGCACAGATGAAATAAAGAAAAGTAAATTTATAAAGCCCCCAGAGAGGATTGGCCAGATGTTCTGTATGATCTACTGTGTATTCTTTATTCTGAAGCTAACTGTCACCTATGTGAGCCATTTATAGACGTAGGTGTGGGGCTGGTGCTGTGGTGTAGTGGGTAAAACCACCACCTGCAAGGCCGGCATCCCATATGGGCAAGAGTTCAAGTCCTAGCTGCTCTGCTTCTTTCTGATCTAGCTCTCTGCTATGACCTGGGAAAGCAGAGGAAGATGTCCCAAGTGCTTGGTCTCCTGAATTTGTGTGGGAGACCCGGAAGAAGATCCTAGCTCCTGCCTTTGGATCAGCTCCGCTCTGACTGTTGTGGCCATTTGGGGAATGAATCAGCAGATGGAAGACTTCTCTCTCTCTCTCTAGCTCTAGCTCTTCCTCTCTCTGTAACTCTTTCAAAGAAATAAAATATTTAAAAAAGTAGGTACTGGGGCTGGCACCGTGCCATAGTGGGTAAAGCACTTCCTGCAGTACTTGCATTCCATATGGGCACTGGTTCGAGACCCGGCTGCTCCACTTCCAATCCAGCTCTCTGCTATGGCCTGGGAAAGCAGTAGAGGATGACCCAAGTCCTTGGGCCCCTGCACCCATGTGTGAGAACTGGAAGAAGTTCCTGGCTCCTGACTCCTGGCTTCAGATCAGCTCAGCTGTGGCCATTACAGCCTTCTGTAGAGTGAACCAGTGGATGGAAAACCTCTCTCTCTCTCTCTATCTCTCTCTGTCTCACTCTCTCTGCCTCTCCACTCTCTAACTGTGACTTTCAAATAAATAAATAAATTTTTAAAAGCAGGTGCTGTGGAACTGTAAGGTTTTTTAGTTTTGTTTTTTTGAGTAAGAAGTACTGTATATACTATCTTAGTGTTAGGATTGAAATGTGGTACAAACCTTGTGGGTTTTTTTTTTAATTTTATTTATTTGAAAGAGTTACAGAGAGAGAATGAGGTCTTCCATCCACTGGTTCATTCCCCAGGTGACTGCAACGGCCAGAGCTGAGCTGATCCAAAGCCAGGAGCTTCTTCCAGGTTTCCCATGTGATACAGGGGCCCAGGCACTTGGGCCATCTTCTACTGCTTTTCCAGGCCATAGCAGATAGCTGGATTGGGAATGGAGCAGCCAGGACTTGACCTGGTGCCCATATGGGATGCTGGCACTGCAGGTTGGGTCTTTAACCCACTGCACCCCAGCACTGGTCCCAACCTTGTGTTTCTCAGAACACTTTCAGAGTAGTCCCAGTAAACTATGGGAAGTGGGTGGGGGTGGGAGTGGGGGATGTTACCACCATCTGTAATGTCAACAGTTCCATTCAACCCTGTGCTATTCCATGAGAAAAAGCACTAAGGCACTGTGGTGTAGTGGGTGAAGCCGCCTCCTACAGCGCCGGCATCCCATATGGGCAACAGTGCCCTGCTAATGCTCCTGGGAAAGCAGTAGAGGACTAACCAAAGTCCTTGTGTCCATGACTCCTATGTGGGAAACCCATAAGAAACTCCTGGCTTTGGCTCAGCCCCAACTATTGGGGCCATCTGGCAAGAGTGTGTGTGTGTCTGCCTATCTTTGTAACTCTGACTTTCAAATAAATAAATCTTTTGAAAAAAATATCACATAAGTGCTTCTATTCCTTAGACAAGTCAAAGAAAATGAGGAAGGGTACTTGGTGTATTTTACTTGTAAGTGGGATGGAAGTATCCTGCTGGGGTTATCAATGTAATAATGCAGTTTTAGAACCAGAATAGGACTTCATCACTCCGCCGCCTCTCCCTTCACTAATGAGGAAGCTGAGGTCCAAGTAGGTGGCAGCATTCTGAGGTCATGTCAGGGGTGTGGAGAGGGATCTGTGCCATCAGTCATCACGTGCATGGCCAGGTCACGGGCTGGGGACCCTGGAAGGAAGAGCTATCCGCTGTGTGTACAGAGTGAGTCTCTGTGTTCTGGCATACAGCCTCTAGAAAGCTTTCTCAGCTCCCTGGGTGGTCTCTCCTCTGTGCCTTCATAACTGAATTTGGCCTAATTTAAAAGCAGTGAAAGCCAAACCTGCTGAAAAGGTATTTGGTCTTCCCCTTTAACAAAACAAAGTAGAACATTGAAGCTAATGACAGTGTTGGATGCTTTAACCACTCCATCTGGTGATCGATATGCCTGTCCCAAGTTTTTGTAGTGAAATATAAAAACAGTGTGTCATCCAAGGGTAACCAGTTATAATAGGTCTCAGAAAGTCCTCTGCAGTTGGATCGTTGCATCAACCACCAAGATTCCTTTTATCAGCTTCTTTGCAACCGTGTCCTTTCAAGTTTCAGTTTCTTGGTGACTACAGTTTTCAAGACCAACAGCCTGGGCTGGCACCGTGGCTCTCTTGGTTCATCCTCTGCCTGTGGCACCAGCATCCCATATGGGTGCTGGGTTCTAGTCCTGGTTGCTCCTCTTCTAGTCCAGCTCTCTGCTGTGGCCCAGGAAGGCAGTGGAGGATGGTCCAAGTCCTTGGGCCCCTGCATTCACATGGGAGACCAGGAGGAAGCACCTGGCTCCTGGCTTTGGATTGGCATAGCTCCTGCCATGGCAGGCTATTGGAGGGGGGGGTGAAGAACGGAAGGAAGACCTTTCTCTCTGTATCCTTCTTTCCCTCTCTCACTCTGTCAAATAATAAAAAAAAGAAAAACAGCCCACCAAATCAGACTATTCCCTGCAGATTTCCAGTGTTTTAAAAATGCTCGGGCCGGTGCTGTGGCATAGCAGCTAAAGCTGCCACCTGCAGTGCTGGCATCCCATATGGGCACCGTTTGGAGTTCTGGCTGGAGTTATGGCTGCTCCACTTCTGATCCAGCTCTCTGCTATGGCCTGGGAAAGCAGTGGAAGATTGCCCAAGTCTTTGGGCCCCTGCACTGGCATGGGAGACCTGGAGGAAGTTCCTGGCTCCTGGCTTTGAATCGGCCATCTGGGGAGTGAACCAGCAGATAGAAGACTTCGTTCTCTGTCTGTCCCTCTATCTGTAACTCTACCTCTAAAATAAATAAAAATGCTGTGATTTGATAATATCCCCTTTAAAAATATAAGTCAGTTTGTGACTTAATTATTTTTTTTGACAGGCAGAGTGGACAGTGAGAGAGAGAGAAAGACAGAGAGAAAGGTCTTCCTTTTGCCATTGGTTCACCCTCCAATGGCCGCCACGGCTGGCGCACTGTGGCCGGCGAACTGCACTAATCTGAAGGCAGGAGTCAGGTGCTTCTCCTGGTCTCCCATGGGGAGCAGGGCCCAAGGACTTGGGCCATCCTCCACTGCACTCCCAGGCCACAGCAGAGAGCTGGCCTGGAAGAGGGGCAACCGGGACGGGATCTGGTGCCCCAACTGGGACTAGAACCTGGTGTGCTGGTGCCGCAGGCAGAGGATTAGCCTATTGAGCTGTGGTGCCAGCAAAGTGAATAATTTTTTAAAGTGAAAGAGGAAAAACAGTTTAGAAGAAATCAAACAATAGTAATTTTGTAATTAAATGCCCGAACTTAAACTTGAACTTATGTAAAAGTTATTTTTGTTGTAATCATACAGTTAACTTCTGAAGGCACCTAGGTCCTTTTGCCAGCTTTGGCTGTCTCAGACACAGTCATACTGATTACCATACACTTGAACTATCTCTGAAGGAGAAAACTTACCTGTCTCTTGATTCTGATCTGTTTGTGAGCCAAGAACAAAGAAGCAGCTTCATTGTAAGAACTTTGACATTTTTCCCCAGATATTTGAAAGTTATGATTTTTAAAAATACTATATTTTTTAAAGATTTATTTATTTGAAAGGTAGAGAGAGAGAGGTCTTCTATACGTTAATTCACTCTCCAGATAGCCGCAATGGACAGAGCCGTGCTGATCTGAAGCCAAGGGCCAGGAGCTTCTTCTGGGTCTCCCATGCAGGTGCAGGGGCCCAAGGACTTGGGACATCTTCTACTGCTTTTCCATGTCATAGCAGAGAGCTGGATTGCAAGTGGAGCAGCCAGGACTCAAACCCATGCTCATATGGTATACTGGCGCTGCAGGTGGCAGCTTTACTCTCTATCCCACAGCTCTGGCCCCCCAAAATACTATGCCTTATAATTCATTTATTCCACACAGACTTATTATGTGCCTACCATCTGCTGAGCACTGTACAAACTGCTAAAGTTTAAAATTAAATTAGGCCCTTTTTTCATTTGGCAAGGATGAGGAAGAGCTAGATGATTACAATGCAAGAGAATCAGTAGTTATCACTGGGTGTGATTTATTTTTAATCTATCAGTTAAAGCCAGTTTAAAGTGTATTCTTGATAGCCTCCATCACTTTGCATTTCCTTGAATTAAATGCAAGAGAAGAGTGTTTGTGGGGTGATAGGTTCACTGGAAATTGTACATTATTCTACTATCCATGTTATAGCTTTCTGCAATGCATATGGATCCTGGATTTCATTGTTTGGCATAGGGTTGTCACCTAGCTAGGTGCTATGTTTGGAATGTTTGTCCCCCAAAAGTCATGTGTTGGAATTGTAATCCCCAAAGTCAGACATTAACAGTGCTGTGTAGTGTGGTATTTTGGGAAGGTGATTGGATTTCAGGGTTCTGCTCATGGAATGATTCATCCATTCATGGATTCATGTTTTATCAAGGGTGTGGCTTTGTTAGAATAGCAAGCTGTCTTTGGCATGCTGGTTGTATCTGGCCATGTGATCACCTAGGTCACCCTGGAACTCAGCCATGAGTCCTTACTGAATGTAGCCCCATGACCTTGGACTGCTAGCCTCCAGAATGATAAGAAGCAAATTTACCCAGTCTTGGGTATTCTTTTTGTCTGTTTATTTGTTTTTTAATTTATTTGAAAGGCAGAGAGAGCTTCCATTGCCTAGTTCACTCCAAATGCCCACAACAGCTGGAACTGGGAGTGCTGAGGCCAAGAGTTCAAGAATTCCATCTAGGTCTCCCAGTTTGGTGGCAGTTCCCTGTGGATTTGGACCATCATCTGCTGCTTCCCTGGCACATCAGCTAGAAGCTGGAAGAGAAGCAGAGGAGGTAAGACTGAAATCAGCCCTCCAGAATGGGATCCAGGGATTGCAAATGATGGCTTAACCCATTGTGCCACAGCACCAGCTTTGGTCTTGAGTATTCTGTTACAGCAGCAGAAAACAGACCAACACATCAGAGGCCAACACAATTTAAAACATTTTAAAAACACTTATTTGAGAGACACAAAGAAGACACAAAGAAGAACGAGCTACACTCAGAAACACAGAAACACGGCCATCAATATGAAAGAAGGTAAAGGAAGAAAACCTACCAGTAAAAGAGCATGGGAAGCTCAAAGCATATACTAGAAAATATCTCTGGGAAAATGGCAGGGCAAAGTCACTATGTATCAATAATCACATTAAACGTTAATGAACTCAACTCTTCCGTTAAAATACACCGATTGGCTGATTGGCTTAAGGAACAAAACCCAACTATTTGTTGCCTACAAGAAACACATCTCTCTAACAAAGATGCAAGCCGACTGAAAGTGAAAGGTTGGAAAAAGATATTCCATGCCAACAGAAACCAAAAAAAAGCAGGTGTAGCCATATTAATATCAGATAAAATAAGCTTTAATACAAAAACTGTTAAGAGAGACAAAGAGGGGCACTACATCATGGTATTAATACTGATCTCTCTGGGGCGCTAGGAGCGAGCAACAGTACATGTGCTCAAGCATTCTTTCCACACCACTGGATGCACACAGCAGCTGTGATGGAGCCACCTGAACTTCTCCACAAAGTTTGTTTTTCCTTGTAGTCTAATACTTTCTGTTCTTTCCCTGAAGACTCAGGTTTTAAAAAGCTTTTTTGGGGGAATGGCGTCTTGCATTCGTAGTTTTGATCATTATGACTAGAACATTTTTAAAGGCCTCCCCAATCTGCATCGTGTACAACAAAAAGGCTCTATAGTACTTCCATAATGGTTTGGAGCCCAGAGTCCTCAAATTGCTGAAGTTCAAAATCATGGTCTCAACAGTTATCAGCTGCTTTGATCTTAGATTCCTTTACCCTCAGTTTGCTCATTGCAAAATGGGATTGTTGATACAAATCTACACTTTTTTATCTGAAGTCCTTGCAGGCTGATGTTCTTCAGAATATTTCAGAATTTAAAACATAGTATTGTAGTACATAACCTATAGGTAATCTAATACAGCAATGGCTAAGTACCTAATAATAGAGAATATTAATATTCCAGCAATGATACATGAGTAGTTACATTATATGGGATAGATTAAAATTAGCTTCACATCACATTAAGTCCAGTCTTGTCATCCAGTGGGGTTGCACACCTCCAGCCCCACCTGATACACAATGTCTGACTTTCAGAGTGTTTTTGGAACTGTGGATTAGAGAGGTGGAAATATATATTTAATCATTTGAACTGTGCCTAGTGTATAGTATGGACGGTATGAATGTTAGCTATGTCCAGAATAGAATTCTCCTTATACTTTGTGACTTTTGGATTGTCATTATTTAAAAGAATAATTAAATAAACACAGTTTATATCTAATTATCTGTGTGTAATTTTTCCTGTAACTGTGTCATTTGTTTTTTATAGCTATTCTTTTTTAAATTGTAGAAGAACAATAAAGAGAGGAAGGTGAAACAGAGTAGGTTCTATGTTCCTCTTAACTGCATCTTGTTGAGCCAACCAAGTGGCTCTCAAAGAACAACTTTTTAAAGAGAATGTCTGCATGCAGATTTAAAATTATTTCTACACTGTTTTCTTGTGCTGTTACTTGTCCTGTTTCTGCCTTGATTTGCCTCTAGTCTTAAGGGCACATTAAGAATGGAAAGTCACCCTGCCCTGTGTATCTTAATCTTTTGATCTACTTTGGTGCCAGTGGATCATTTCTGGAACATCTTATTGAATAGAATATTTGTAAAATTTAAGCAACTTGAGTGCTCCAAAGATTTTATCTTTCCATACCAAAGAAAGGAATAGTCTAAATTTAGAACTGTAGGGGAGATGTTTTCTGTGAACTCAACAGTGTTGGTTGGCCTCACAATCTAGTGATCTGGTACAGTTTAGCCTATGACTCCTTAAAATCTGTTGGAAATGGGTTGTAGCACATACTGAAGATAATTAGGTATCTTGGTTTTCATCTTTTTCACCTGGTACCTACATTTACCCAGTCCAAGCCTGACCAAAAGGATAATATGGAAATGTCTGAAAGAATAATGTATGCTTTTGAAAAGATAAACTATACAGTGGAGGTACATGCAATGGTACATGCAATGAAGTAAAAATTTCCCAAAGGGAAATCTTACTGTCCTTGTGTATGCAAGAAATAAGACACATGGGGAAACATTACAAAATATGTATCTGGACTATTCAGAAGAATAGTTTACTTTTACATTATTTTGTTGGTTTATATCTATTCTCTAAAGAACTATAAGTGTCACTTTTACCCAGAAGTCTATAATCCCATTGATTCTTAAAGAAGTGATTCTCTATAGAATGATAGCTGATCCTGGTGTTTATATATTTCTTCTTCCATCTCACTATTCATCATTTATCTTTAGTCTGACGGTAATTACATGAGGACTTTGCTTAGAAGAAGACAATGAAATCTGTTAAGACATACCAGTATGATAAATTAAAAAAAATCTTGAAATTTTCAATCAAAACTGCCAAAAAAGATCACTTTGTTGAAATAAGCCTTGTTTCTTTTTATAAATTTATCTCCATTAATACTTTGTACTCATGATGTGGGATGTTATTTTTAAAGATGATTTTATGGTTTATTATGGTTAATGATTCCTTCTAGTCATTTTTCCTTTATTGTGTTTCATCTTTGAAGTAGACTTAGTCATTTAGTACATCTTATTTTCGGCAGTCTCATGATATTTTAAATCTTGTTGTTTACACCTGTAACAAGTCAGAATTGGGTCTAACAATCATGGGTGAGGCTGTTCTTCAAAATTCTACTCGAAAAACCAAGATTTCTTAAGTAGTCCTGTTCTCTATTTTAACGCTTAATACACATAGGTTAATTTTTCAATCATCAATTATAATAAACTTAGCTTTAAAATAAGACCATATTGAATTAGAACACTAGACTAACCTTCCTGATTGAGTGCGTACCTGTGTAGTAAGATACTGACTGCCTGGACAGAAAAGCAAAATAATGTGGTGTCTGTTTCTCTCACATGGACGCTGAAAAGTGGTGGACTGACATTCATCAGCGACTTTGTGTTTTGATGCTCACTTAGCTGTCTTCTTTATGGTCTATTGATTACTGTTGGGGCTGGCCCCGTGGCACATCCTGACTGGGACTAGAACCTGGTGTGCTGGCGCCGCAAGGTGCAGGATTAGCCTATAGAGCCATGGTGCCGGTGCTATTGGTTTTTTAGATGAAAGCAACAGTGCATGAAGAAAAGAAGGTGACTGGAGAAATGTGTAAGAATTTGGAAAAACAGATAGCAGTGGGTAAAAATGGGTATAATGGTTGAAAGCTCTTCGAGTCTGGTCTTGTTCATGGCTGAAAGCTCGACTGTGTTACCTAGTTCTGCGACTTTGAGCAAGTTATTTCCTTAACCTCAGTTTTCCTCATCTATAAAATGAGTACAGAAATAGGACCTAATTTATCTAATTTATCTAGTTGGAATTGGGATTAAATAGGTGATGTGGATGGTAAAATGCTTGCCATGGCTCAATAGGCTAATCCTCTGCCTGCAGCACCAGCACACTGGGTTCTAGTCCTGGTTGGAGCGCTGGATTCTGTCCTGGTTGCTCTTCTTCCAGATCTTTCTCTTGTCTGTCTCTCTCACTGTCCTCTCTGCCTGTCAAAAAAAAATGCTTGCTAGTGTTTCACAAGTATTTTGTACTCTATACTGCCTACTTCTTGTCTGTAATCAGTTTATTGACACTATCCCCATAGGGAGCAGTGTTTTCATTTCTTTTATCTGTCATCCAGGACAACCTGCTAGACCAGCCCCTGAAGCTGAAGTCAGGCTTAGAAGCTTGGGAATCTGGGAATGCTACAAGGATAGACAGTGGTGAGAACAATGCTAATTCTCAGGCTATTGAATAGTTGACCATTTTGGCTGTTTTTTAAGGCTTTATTTATTTAAAAGGCAGAGTGATAGATTGGGGTAGTGGGGGGGGAGTAGGTGATCTTCCATCCACTGGTTTACTCTCTCTATGACTTAGTTCTGTGTTCTGTCCTCCTGAAGCAACTTGAATAAGTCCCACTTCTCTCCCCAGCTCTTACTTATCAAGGTTGGCAAGTGAAGCCAAAGCAAGCTCAGCACCTCCACCTCACACAAGGAAAAGGTAGGCCCAAGGGGCACGCTTTGGAGGAGCATTGTTGCCCATGTGAGACTTGAGGCCAGATTCTAACATTTTCTGCTTCTCTGAATCTCTGAGGCATTTTCTCTTTCTGGGCACTTTTCCATTGTCTTAAAAAGAAAGAACTGCAGGGCCGGATTCTAGTTTTATGGGTAGAATTTGATTTCAACAGAAAATTGTGAAAAATTACAATTTACTTTTAGTTACACTTCAAGTCAACTGGGATGTTCTGTTTAGAAGCGAGGCTCCAAGCCTTTTTAAAGAACAGTTTATACTTTCTTTTAAACAAATGGAGGTATTGCTGAAGGTACAGATTGAAGGCAGTTTGCCACATCAAAATAAATTAGTGCATGGTTTCCTTCTCTTAAATACACTCCTTCTTAAAGTGAGGGGATGGGAGAATGGGTCACAATTATAAAATTTTAGATTGTTGCATCTAGACCATTTGAAATCAAGGAGCACAGTGACTAGCCAGCATTTTAATTTGCCTAAAAGTAGACAGCTTTAAAAGCCCTGGAGGTAGCCTGTTTAGATCTCTTGCATGCTATTTCCTGAAAATTATTTTTTTTGGACAGGCAGAGTTGGACAGTGAGAGAGAGACACACACACAGAGTCTTCCTTCTGTTGGTTCATCCTGAAAATGTTGCTACAGCCAGTGCGCTGTGCCAATCTGAAGCCAGGAGCCAGGTGCCAGGTGCTTCCTCCTGGTCTCCCATGCAGGTGCCGGGCCCAAGCACTTGGGCCATCCTCCATTGCCTTCCCAGGCCACAGCAGAGAGCTGCACTGGAAGGGAAGTAACCGGGGACAGAATCCAGCACCCCAAGCAGGACTAGAACCTGGGGTACCAGCGCCGCAGGCAGAGGATTAGCCAAGTGAGCTTTGGTGCTGGCCAAGCATTAATACTTAAGCAATTCAGCATGAAATGAACTTCTGAATGGATCACCTTGGTTTGGTGTTCTCTGCCAGGTAGACTTGATTTCATACTGGTCAGAGACACTGGATGATTTTTAACATGATTGTCAGCTTTTACTCTTTATACACAAAACTGGACTTGGAGGAGTGAGGTACACTGCATCACTAAATAAATCTCTGCACATTCACACACCCTTGTCCAGTAAAGCTTCAGGCCACCAGAATATATGTTTTCACTCACACACACAGCCCCTCACATCAGCACTGGTGCAGTAGACTCTGTAAAATTTTTTCAGTCACACTTCTTATTTTTAAACTCGAGTCAATATAAACCTTGTTCAAAATGTTATGAAATAATGTACATGTTTATACAAGGCAGGCTGTGGCAGGACACTGAGGGTGCTCTCCCTCGAGACGCCCTGGGAGGAGGGGCTAGAGGTGCAGGCATCCTTGTCTCTGTCTCCTCTCCTCTCCTTCCATCACCCTTCCCACCCCCATCCCCAGGAACCAGCAGCACCCTGCCCCGAGGTGAGTACATTCAAACCCGTTCCCTGGGGAAGTAGCTAGGTGACCTTTGCCATTTCCCCTACACCCCAGGAGGAAGGAGCCAAGAGCAGCCAGGCCCTCTCTCTTGCAATTGTTCACCCCTCTGGGCTGGATCCAAAGGATGCTACTCTGTACAAGTAGAGTCCAAGCAGGTGTCAGCTCATCATGTCATTGCTGTTCATGCCATACGTGGGGCTCTTCATTGAGTTGTTGACTTCTCAATGGAATGCCAACAGGTTTTGGGTGAATTTGTCTGTTTTTGTCAGGAGATTTCACTCAATGCCTTCCATTAGGTTTTCAAAGCACAAGTGCATAGCCTGCTGCTTCTCTGGTGGCTGGCTGTTCACGATACTGTTCCTTCAGTCAGAAAATACTTTTCATTTGGTAGTATCAATCCAAACAGAGGTCAGGACATAGGCCACTGGTTCTTACAGTCTTCAAAGAAGATGGTGTTCAGCAGCGTGACCAGCATCTGCTGGATCATCTTTGGATGCTGCTGCATGAAATGCAGAAAGCAATCATTCTCCTGGATCAGGGGGGTCATTCTCTTCATGGTGCTGCATGACAGCTGCTTGAAGAGGTATGTCATGATGTGGTTCAGGCAGGAGCAACAACCTGTGCACACCGTGGTGTCAAGTGCAGTGAGTCCTTCAGAAATGGAAGAGATAATATACATGATGACATGAGGATCCAGGCTGGCAATGAAGTTCATATGGTCCTGGTTGAGGACTTTCAGTAGTGAATAGTAAGACTGGCTGAGCTTGGGGTAATCCAGGAGGTCTCTGTGCAAAATGGAGAGGAGCAGCTTGATGAAGATCTGCAGGGCATTGTCCAAGGCATCATTGTCATAGAGACAGAAGACCCTGAAGTTGACATAACTGCTGCTGAGGGGTGCCTTCAACACGAAGAAGCAGATGGAGATGACCTTCAGGTAGAGGGCATAGACCTGGTCCATGGAGACCTCACTCAGTGTCAGAATGTGATTGCCCTACATGGTTATCATCTTGCTAATTTCCCAGAAGAATAAGATGCCATTGGGAGGTAAGACATCAGACTGCAACTTGTGGGACCTGTTACGAATAAATTCTGCCATCACCTTGAGGGAAAGAACCCATGGAGCTTGCTCAGGTAACTGCCCTCCCATCCATGACCCATAAGACTTCCCAGGAACATTAGCTGAAGTGGATCAGAAGTAAATCAGCTGGGATTTAAATCAATGCTCCTATGTGGGATACAAGCAGTGACTTAACCCACTAAGCCACAATGTTTGCCTCCAAAGGTATTTAAATAAACTTGTTAAATAAAATCCTAGAGATACATCATGA
The DNA here is from genome assembly GCF_051225735.1 of Oryctolagus cuniculus. NCBI lineage: Eukaryota > Metazoa > Chordata > Mammalia > Lagomorpha > Leporidae > Oryctolagus > Oryctolagus cuniculus. The sequence continues at coordinate 12,926,460 of NC_142889.1, forward strand.
GAAAATATTTAAAGCATAGATTTTAATTATTTTTACTACAAGTTTAACAGTTACTTTTGGTGCAGATAGTATCACAAATTGATATATTTTTTAATAATGTAAATATACATATATATTCTATACAACTTCTATTATTGAAATATCTAGTATTAAATATATAGCATGTTATTTGAATATCTAACCAAAAATGAACCACATAGAATCCAGATGAAAGATAAAATAGGCATATTAACCTTAGAAATCACACACATGCATATACACAAATATGTGTGTTATGAAATCATTTACATGTTTCATCTGATGCACCTTCCTGTAAATAATTAGTAATGTGAATAATATATTCCTTCTTTCTTGAGTACTTTCATAATTTAGTCTTCTTCAAGATGAGACTCAGTTCTAACAGATTAAATTGAAAAGCAGAATTGAATCTTAGAATTTCTGACTTTAATAAATCACAGCATATTTATCATCTACCAATTCATTTTAGAAAATGATATACCCAAACACATAGAGTCATATATTTCCTGACATTTTCTAAAGCATTTATTTTCAATGCCAAGATAAGAAACTATTTACCATAGATAAAATAAAAATTCTTCATCCAAAATCCAAACTGTAGAAAGCCGTACAACTTTGCCATTAATCTGTACAAATTTGCACCAGTTCTTTTTTTTTTTTTTTTGAGACAGGCAAAGTTAGACAGTGAGAGAGAGAGAGAGACAGAGAGAAAGGTCTTCCTTTTTTGTTGGTTCACCCCCAAAGTGGCCGCAATGGCTGGCACATTGTGGCTGGTGCATTGCACCCATCTGAAGCCAGGAGCCAGGTGCTTCTCCTGGTCTCCCATGCAGGTGCAAGGCCCAAGGACCTGGGCCATCCTCCACTGCACTCCCGGGCCACAGCAGAGAGCTGGACTGGAAGAGGAGCAACTGGGACAGAATCCGGTGCCCCAACCAGGACTAGAACCCAGGGTGCCGGTGCCGCAGGTGGAGGATTAGCCCAGTGAGCCATGGTGCTGGCCACCAGTTCTTAATTTACCTAATAAAATGTGAATAACAAAATTAATGAAATAGATGGTAATTTGTGGAAAATACTGTTACATATTTAAGTCCAAGGGGAGTTACAAATCAGACCTCCACTTTCTAAAAGTTGCTTACTTAGTCTTAGAAAACTATAAACTAACAAATGTACAGAGAGCTGGCTGGTGCCTAGTGTCTTCGCAAGGGTCTATTTTTAAAGCCTGCTGCCATGGAAGAATTTGGTCACTTGCTAATTTAAAGGCAAAAAAAAAAACCTGCATTCAAGAACTGACCATTTCCTCAGGTCATGCCTACTAGTTTGTCTTTATGTACATTTATAGATATTTAAGTGCTAGCTAAAAGTCTTGTCATAAAATTTCCAGTACCATCATTTTAAAGATATTGATCTTTCTTATTGAGCTACAAAAATAATGATAATTTTCAAGTGTTAGTAGTGAAAACTTATCTGCAAGATATACTGCAGAGAAAGATTCATTGAAATACTGATTTTCATTAAAGGGACTGATATAAAACTTTAGGTATAATGCCTGGGAGAAACTGAAACATAGGACTTCACTCCCTAGGAAATAAAATGATAATTTCCTTGGTCTCAGAGGCTACTAAGTCATTGAAAGGGACTGTACAAACCATGGCTTTTGACACTTAAAAATTATTTTACCATTCTATCTTGTGCAAGATCTTCACAGCCGTGACATTAAGTTCCATAATGTATCCTCAAGAGGAGCTCACACAAAACAAAAATCAAATTTATAAGACATCTTTCCATAGCCTATATCTTAGCCTGATAATCATTATATTGTAATTTTTGGGAGTTTTCTTTTTCTACTTAAGAGAACCCTCCTTTGAGTAGATTCTTCTGTCTACCATTTGCACCTTGGTGCTGTTCTGAGTGCTGTCTCCTGCTGGCGAGGCTTCCTACAGCACTCTGGTGGAACCGTCCTGTCTGGCTCTGTAGGACACTTCATAGGGGTCAACCCAGAGTGCAAGTTAGTGTTCAGGGAGAAGCCTGAATAGCTCCTGACTGCTCAGTGCAATCAGATGGTCCAGTTTCTGGTTGAGGACCACAGGAATATGATGTAATGTGATCCCTTGCACAGCTTCTCTGGGAGCCAGTGGAGTGTGTAATGCTCTGCCCATGTCTCCTGCAGGCTCTGACTGAAGGTCTGCAGCTATCACTTGCTCGTAAGCCTCTTGTTGAGGAACATGGAGATGATGGAGTTGGTGGTGGCAATCTCGCCTATCATGGGGGTGGCCCAGGTGTAAAAGGGATGCCTGGGGTTGCTCCCAGGTGGCTGGGACTTACCCTGGGCTCCCTCACAGGTGAGAGAGCTGAGAGGGAGTGAAGCACTGATGGCTACTGCCCTCACCACTTCTTTGGAGTAAAAAAGTTATTTTCAAGAGAAGAGGTGATGGGAGAGAGGAAGAGAGGAGGGATGGTGGCCTGGTTACAGTTCTGGGAGCCCCCCAGCCACCTCTGCCTCCAGCTCTTTAACCTTCAAAACCTCAACAGTGGTGTTTCCACCTCTGAGCAGGCAGAGCCTGATTTGTATAGTGAAAAATATCTTCAGAGAAGTAGAGAGTATTCCAACTCATTAAAAATAGGCTTGTCTAGTGATATATAATGTTCTTGAGATGGCAAAATCATTTTATGGAGACAATTTCATTTTATAAATATTCGAGCTCCTTTACATTGCAGATATTTCTGAAGGGAAGCAAGCACATTAGTTGTAACTTTCGGATCCTATAAGGGTTTCAAAGTGATCATGAAATAAAAACATAAATAAAGGGGTTTTGTAAAGTATAGATTTCTGAGTACATTAATAAGTTATAAAAGCATGTCAAGTTGTTGAGAAATATAAAACATAAACAGTATGTACTTATGGTGTGCCCTGAATGACTTCCATCTGCCCAGCTGAATCAGTGAAATATCTCATGGCTGCCAAGTGTTAGTGCTCTTCCAATGCACAGCTGACATTGGAAAAAATTCTAACCACACAGAGTACTGTTTCACAGTTTGCATTTGTCAATAAGAGTGACAAAATAAATAAAATATTTGCATTTATTATTAAAGTATAAATGTGATAATTTTATTTCCAGAAATGCTTTTATAAATTATTAATGCAGTATATAAATGTCTGAAATGTAGGTATAGGTCAGAGAAGGATCAACCTCAGTTAGAAAACAAAGAAAATGTTGAAATTACTATTATGAGTCTTAGAAAAATATAATATATATAATACAATTATGGGGATACAGTATGTTACTACCTCATGACCAGAATCTATTGTTAAGCTGACAACATACTTTCCAGACATTTTCTATGCATAGTCAGATATTTTTATGTAACTGGGATTATACTAGAGAAACACATTTTTATCATTGATACAGTATCTGTCAATAAATGTTTTTAGAACTATACATATTAAAAGATATATATTACAAGATTAGATTTTTTATTTTTATAACTAGATCATGTTATTCATGCATCATTATAAATTATAGCAAACATGCAGGAGTTTAAGTGTAAAAATATTTTCAATTAACTACACACATATATTTCCATTTTGTATGTGATTCATTGAAAAATTACACTATGTGTAAGTGAACCAACCATCACTATGTTTCTCTATTAGTATGGCATTCAGAGAACATGCTAAATTATCACATGCCTTTAATCAATATGTAATTCATAGATATTGTGATTCATATTTACTTTGTTTACATTTGTAGGCAAAATAAATAAATTTCCATACTAAAACTCAAGATTGGATAACATTCAATGATTTCAAATATTTGTCTTTATGTTTTCCAGAGTATATGCAATTAGCTTCCAGTTTGCTTGCAACTGATTTATTATTTCCTTCTCTAACCCTTTTTACATAAAATGCAAGAAAATATGGATTAGTCAGAATTCTAAGGGTGTCATTCAAATGAGAATTTTGATAAAAATATGCAAAATGCTAGTTATGTAAAATATGGATTTGAATCAGATTCTCAGAGTTAAAGCTGAGCCTTAAGGAAAAATACTATATGCTTGATTATTGACATTAGTGTTAAGGATTTCTTAAGTGGAAATACACACAAGGTATATGTGTAACACATGGTAACAATTCATGTTGTGGAATATAAATGAGATAGACAAACTATCTCGAGTTCAATAAAAATGTATCTGAGATACTTATTCTTATTGATGCCATTATTTAGGCAGGAAGAAAGGTACCATTATAAAAAATCAGATTTCCAGGTAATAGATGGACAACAATTTATGGAAACTATCACAGATCTGAATAATTAGAAGGCATGCTTGAGGAGAAAAATAACAACAAGCTCATTGACTATGTATGAATAACTCAGTGTCATTGAATTCTACAATCTTTCAGTGATGTGTTGAAAACCCAAATGTTCTCTAACACAAAATAACCTCAAACAGAAAAAGTTACAATTCCTTGATTTCTTCTGGAGAAAAAGTGATCATCCGGATTATTGTTGTTCCAAGATTTCAGTTGTATTGAGTTCTCAGACTATGTAAGGGCTGCCTAAGTAAGCATCTGTGAATAAAATGAATCAGATGTTCATTGTGGCAGCTTGTCCATGTTTAAAGGGGACAACTGTAGATTGCAATTAGGATTCTTATTTTTACTTTCCTAAATCTTAAATGTAGATGAACATACATCTCGAAACACTGCAAAAATCTAACAGCAGCTGCTTGTTAGCTATGGAGTTCATGCATTTGATTACCAACGGCACAATGGCAACTAATTTCAGATATAGGAATTCATATAAATGTTTTTTTATGATTCAAGCTTCTGAAATTTTCTGATTTATCACTTAAGAAACACCCCACTTAATTTCATGATTAGGTCTGTTTAAGGATTTCACCTGCCATATTCCTCCCATTGCCAGTAGCAGAGAATAGTGTTCTTCACATAAGTAGCTCCTTGCTGTAGATTATATATTTAATTCCTAGTTGTGTGTTGTCTCTTACAAGTTCTCAGAGAAAAGCCATGTCCATTTTGGAGGTGGAAGAACTTAAATAGTGGCTAAATCTATAAAGTATGGAAACATTTATTTTCTTTTTTTACCCTTACATAATCAATGAAAAATTAATCTTATTGAAAATGCTTTTATATATTACCATTTAAAATGCCCACAGAATGCTGGAAGTTGTAGGCACAATATAGTGGGATATTACAAAAGTATAATCCTCATAATTTGGTGGATTCCAAGATGGCTGAATTGAGAAAAGACGTGCTGCTTTAGGCTAGGAGAAAATAGCAAAAGAAAGTGGAGGGGTTGTGTCCCCAGGGAAAGTTGGAGACAAAACTGCAGTAGAAATTCTGTAGATGCAAGAGTGATACTATGACATAGTGCAGAAGTTACAGCAATGAGCACAGACACAATATAGGATCTCACAGCCATGAGCAACAGGATATTGCCAGCTTTGGAGAGTGAGGTGAGAGCAGGCTGCATGCAGCAGCCTGTGCCTCTCGTGATATCACCAGAGGGAAAGCCTGGCAGACCACACTGTCTTTGAGTCTATAATGGGATCCTAATAGGAGCAGGGTATCCCTCTAACACAGTGAAGACAAACGGCATTTCTTTATCCCTATCCCCCAACAAGGGCACCCGGTGGGGGGAAGGTGCCATTTTGACAACAGAAGTGGATGCAGCAGTACATGTATGTGTCGGTGAGCCCAGGATGTTACCAGAGGGAAAAATCCATATTCCTCACAGACTTTGATTCTGGGTGGGGGCTGAACACCCACACAGGATTGTGAGATACCCTCAGCCTCTCAACATATTACAGGTTCTAGTGCTAAAAATGCCAAGGAGGATCACCCACAGGCTCTGGGAACATCTCTACTCTCTCTGTGGATGGGAAATGAAGAATAGGTTTTTTGAAAGAATAAACAAAATTGATACACCATTGGCCCAAATAACCAAAACAAAGAGGGAGAAGAAACAAATAAATGAAATCAGAAATGAAAAAGGAGGTGTAACAACAACACCATAGAAAAAAAAGAATAATCAGGAATTATTGTGATGAGTGGTATGCCAGCAAATTGGAAAATCCAGAATTGGATAGATTCCTGTACACATACAATCTACCAAAATTGAGTCATGAGGACATAGAAAATCTAACATTAATAACCAAGATTAAGATTGAGTCCATAATATAGACCCTCACAATAAAGAGAAGTCCAGGACCCAGTTGGCTTCACTGCTGAATTCTATTAGATATTTAAAGAACTACTTCCAATTCTTCTCAAGCTATTCAAAACATTTGAAAGGGAGGGAATCCTCCCAAACTCCGTCTATGAAGCCAGAATCACCTTATTTCCTAAACCAGAAAAAGACATAACAGAGAACTACAGACCCATATTCCTGATGAACATAGACACAAAAATCCTCAAAAAATACTAACCAATCAAATCCAACAACACATCAGCAAAATGGAACCTTTAGTTCCAAGTGGAACTAAAGGCTGATATGCAAGGATGGTTCAACATTCACAAATCAATAAATGTGATCGATCACATTAACAAACTGAACCAAAAAAAGATTATCTCAACAGTGGCAGAGAAAGCATTTGATAAAATACAACAAGACCTGGAACCAACCTAAATGCCCGTCAACGGTAGACAGGATAAAGAAATTATGGGATATGTACTCTTTAGAATACTATACCACAGTAAGAAACAACGAAATCCAGTCATTTGCAACAAAATGGAGGAATCTGGAACACATCATGCTGAGTGAAATAAGCCAGTCCCAAAGGGACAAATACCATATGTTTGCCCTGATCGGTGACAACTGACTGAACACCAAAAAGGAAACCTGTTGAAGTGGAATGGACACTATGGGAAACGGTGACTTGATCAGCATAGCCCTGACTGTTAATGAACAACTTAATACATTATCCCTCTTAGTAGTTTTTTTGGTCTGCTCTACTTAATATGACTGGTTTAATTCTGTAATTAATACACAGTTATTCTTAAGTGTTGAAATTTAACTGAAATGTGATCCCTGTTAAACATAAGAGTGGGAATAAGAGAGGGAAGAGATATATAATTTGGGACATGCTCAAGCTGACTTGCCCTAAATGGTAGAGTTGGAAACATACCAGGGGACTCCAATTTAATCCCATCAAGGTGGCATGTACCAATGCCATCTCACTTGTCCAAGTGATCAATTTCAGTTCACAATTTATCATAATGAAAGGACTAAGAGTCAAAGGGAGCACATAAGCAACTCTAGTACCTGCTAACACTAACCGATAGAATAAATAAAGGGGAGAGTGATCCAACATGGGAAGTGAGATACTCAGCAGACTCATAGAATGGCAGATGTCCTAAATAGCACTCTGGCCTCAGAATCAGCCCTAAAGGCATTCTGATCTGGCTGAAAAGCCCATGAGAGTATTTCAGGCATGGAAAGCCAAGACACTCTGGCAAAAGATCTCTGCGAGTGAGATCCCAGTGGAAAGAACAGGTCATCAAAGAAGGAGGTACCTTTCTCTGAAGGGAGGAGAGAACCTCCACTTTGACTATGACCTTGTCTAAACAAGATAAGAGTCGGAGAACTCAAGGGGCTTCCATAGCCTTGGAAACTCATGACTGGAGCATAGGGGGATTGCTGATGCCATAGACAGGAGTATCAATTGGTAAAGTCAACAACAGGAGTCACTGTGCACTTACTCCTCATGTAGGATCTCTGTCCTTAATGTGCTGTGCATTGAGATTTAATGCTATAACGAGTACTCAAACAATATATTTCACTTTGTGTTTCTATGGGTGTGCAAACTGTTGAAATCTTTACTTAATGCATACTAAACTGATCCTCTGAAAAAAAAAAAAAAAGAAAAGAAACTATCAACTCCCAACTTGACTCTCACTGGGATTAAACATGACAATAGGTCTGATCTGATTTCATCATCATTAAAAAAAAAATTATCCATTATTTTTCACTTTATGTTTCTGTGTGGGAGCAAACTGTTGAAATACTTACTTAAGGTATACTAAGCTGATCTTCTGTATATTAAGATAATCGAAAATGAATCTTGATGTGAATGGAAGGGGAGAGTGAGTGGGAAAGGGGAGGGTTGTGGGTGGGAGGGACGGTATGGGGGGGAAGCCATAGTAACCCATTATTCGTACTTTGGAAACTTATATTCATTAAATAAAAGTTAAAAAAAAATACAACATCACTTCATGATGAAAACCTTCAGCAAATTGTGTATAGAAGGAACATTCCTCAAGACAATTAAGGCAATTTGTGACAAACCCAAAGCTAGCATCCTACTGAATGGGGAAAAGCTGGAAGCATTCCTCCTAAGATCCAGAACTAGACAAGGATGCCCACTCTCATGATTGCTATTCAATATAGTCCTAGAAGTTTTAGTCAATGCCATTAGGAAGAAAAAGAAATCAAAGGGATTACAAATTGGAAGGGAGGAAGTCAAATTATCCCTATTTGGAGATAATATGATTCTAAATATAGGAGACCAAAAGACTCCACTAAGAGATTATTGGAACTCATTAAAAAGTTTGGGAAAGTGGCAGTATATACAATTAGCACACAAAAATCAATAGCCTTTGTATACAAAAACAATGCCATGAATGAGAAAGAAGTCTTAAGATCAGTCTCATTCACAGTTGTTGCAAAAATATTTAAATGCCTTGGAATAAATTTAACCAAGGAGGTGAGAGTTCTATGATTGATAATTTTTAAAAAAATAATGAAAAAATAGAAGAAGACACAAAAAATTGAAGCATCTTCCATGTTCATGGATTGGAAAAATCAGTATCATCAGAATGTACATTCTACCAAAAGCAATTTACAGAATCAGTGGGATCTCAATCAAAATAACAAGAACATTCTTATCTGACCTAGAAAAAATGATATTAAAGTTAAATGGAACACTACAGACCCTGAATAGCCAAAGCAATCTTATACATAAAACCAAATCTGGAGGCACTATGAAATCAAATTTCAAGACATACTACTGGCAGTTATAATTGAAACAACCTGGTACTGGCAAAAAAATATGAGTAGGCCAATGGAGCAGCATAGAAACTCCAGATTAACCCATGCATCTACAACCAACATATTTTTCACAAAAGAGCTAAAATCAATCCCTGGATCAAGGATGGTCTCTTCATCAAATGGTGCTGGTAAAACTGGATCTCCACATGCATAAGAATGAAACTAGACCCCCTCCCTCACCTTACACAAAAATCCACTCAAAATGATTCAGATACCTTAATCTATGACACAACACCATCAAATTATTATAGGAAAAATTCAGATAAACTTTGCAAGACTTTAGCATAGGCAAAGACTTTAATTTTTTAACATTTATTTAATTAATATAAATGTCCAAAGTACAGTTTATGGATTACAATGGCTTTTTCCCCCATTACTTCCTTCCCACCTGCAACCCTCCCATCTCCCACTCCCTCTCCCATTCCATTCACATCAAGATTCATTTTCAATTATCTTTATGTATAGAAGATCAATTTAGTATATATTAAGTAAAGATTTCAACAGTTTGCACCCACACAGAAACACAAAGTGTAATGTACTGTTTGAGTACTAGTTATAGCATTAATTCACATTGTACAACACATTAAGGACAAAGATCCTACATGAGGAGCAAGTGAACAGTGACTCCTGTTGTTGACTTAACAAATCGACACTCTTGCTATGGTGTCAGTAATCACCCTAGGCTCTTGTCATGAGTTGCCAAGGCTATGGAAGCCTTTTGAGTTTGCGGACTCTGATCTTATTTTACAAGGTCATAGTCAAAGTGGAAATTCTCTCCTCCCTTCAGAGAAAGGTACCTCCTTCTTTGATGGCCCATTCTTTCCACTAGGATCTCACTTGCAGAGACATTTCATTTTTTTTTTTTTTGCCAGAGTGTCTTGGTTTTCCATGCCTAAAATACTCTCATGGGCTCTTCAGCCAGATCCGCATGCCTTAAGGGCTGATTCTGAGGCAGAGTGCTGTTTAGGACATCTGCCATTCAAAGACTTTAATTTTTATCCCTCAAGCCTCCCTGTCTCTGATTATGAGAAATTACTATAATTGAATTGACTATGAATGTGAATTATGGTAATAAAAATAATGGCTAGTAATTTTTGGTAATAGAAATAATGGCTAGTAATTTTTGAACCCTTAACAAAGGGCAGATTTTGTTCTGGGGACTTGGCAGGTATACTACCATTAAATTTTCACAATGACCCTGTAAGGCAGAAACTATAACCTTTTTATATTTTGAAAAAAGAGGGCCAGTGCTGTGGCTCACTTGGATAATCCTCTGCCTGCAGCACCAGCATCTCATATGGGTGCCAGGTTCTAGACCTGGTTGCTCCTCGTCCAGTCCAACTCTCTGCTGTGGCCCAGGAGGGCAGTGGAGCATGGCCTTAGTGCTTGGGCCCCTGCACCCACATGAGAGACCAGGAGGAAGCACCTGGCTCCTGGCTTCAGATTGGTGTAGCTCTGGCCATAGCGGCCATTTGGGGTGGTGAACCAATGGAAGGAAGACCTTTCTCTCTGTCTCTATCTCTCACTGTCTAACCGTATCTGTCAAATAAAAAAAAAGAAAAAGAAAAAAGAAACTGAGGCCCAGGGTTTTAAGTAGAATGTGAAGGTCACAACTGTTTTTTTTTTATTCTCCAAAGAAAAACTATTGATAATAATGCATTTAGCATGGGGTTTAGAAGCTTAGAGATCTGGAATTATGCCTCATCCCTCTAAGTGCAGCCACAGTCATTTATCATTTGTTTTCCACAATTGGTGGAGAAATATAAATTTAAAGAAGTATATAGGTCTTCTTTATCTACTCTGAATATGTTTTGACTTACTGGAAGTTTAGCTAGTAATTAATGGATAGATACTGACACATGGGTGAGTGGATGAAGCCTTGTTATCTTCTGCCACCAGATAACACAAAAATGCCTAAACAAGTTGAAAGTCTCCTTTCTGGGAGTCACAAGCATATGCAATAGTAAATAAACACTAGACTTTAACTCTAACCACAGAAGATTACAAGGGGATTCTGCACTTTACAAACATAATGGAAAGATTAATTTGATTTCTTATTCTTTTGTCTTTTTCTATGTATTCAGTATAATTTTAAAATTTTCCCTTCATTATTTTAAAATACTTTTTCAATTATTTTTAATTTTCATTCATATAAAAAGAACAGCTTTAATATACTTCTGAGGTATAATTCTAGTGAGATAACCATAGTTCACTCCCGTCCTTCTCTCCATCAACCAATGCTCCTCCTTCCCTTCTTTTTTCTTTAATCTTTGCAAAAGCATAATTTTAGCCCATTGTATAATCACAGATTTAATGTAGCACTAGCAATAATAAGTTAAAGTTAGAAAGATCACAGTTTCACAGAAGTATAAACAAGGGCTAAAAACATCAAATTTCAAGATGTCCATTTCATTCCTACACATCTTTTGTACTTTATAATGACTACCGTATATCAGAGAAAACATAATATTTGTATTTGGGATACCAGCTGATTTCGCTAAGCATAATTGTTTCCAGCTGCATCCAATTCTTTCCAAAAGACAGGATTACATTAATTTTTGTGGCTGAGTAGAGTAGTATTCAATCATGTATATATACTAAAAATCTTTTTTTGAAGATTTATTTATTTATTTGAAGGTCTGAATTATATAGGGTGAGGGAAAGACAGAGAGAGAGAGAGAGAGAGAGAGGTTCTTCCTGCTGGTTCACTCCTGAAATGTCCACAGCTGGGCCAGACTGGAGCCAGGGGCTTCTTCCAAGCCTCCCATATGTGTTGTGGAGCCCAAGAACACAGCACATTTTCCATTATTTTTCCATGTGCATTAGCAAGGTGTTGCATCAGAAGTGGAACATCAAGGCCAAAACCGCTTGTCAGTATAAGATGCCAGCACTGCAGATGCCGGCTTAACCTACTGCAGCATAGCTCTAGCCCCAACATTTTCTTCATTGAGTCATCACTTGATGGGCATCTGTGCTGATTCCATGTGTTAGCTATCTTTAAATTGATATGCAATGAACATGAGGGTTCTTTCATAGGGTGATTTCATGTCATTTGGGTAAATTCCCAAGAGATGCATGACTGGCTCAAATGGTAGATCTATTTTCAGATTTCTGAGTAATCTCCCTATTATATTCCATAATTATTATGCTCATTTACATTACCATCAACAGTGTAGTAAGGTAACATTTTTCATACATCCTCGCCAGCATTTATTATTTTACAGATTTTGGGATGATTACCATTGTAACTGGGTGAGGAAATACCTAATGTGGTTTTTATTTAAATTTCCCTGATGGTACTACTTCTGAACATTTTTTCTAAAACTGAGACTATTATTGGTATTTTGACTGGGATTGCATTGAAATCTGTAAATTGTTTTGGGTAATATGGACATTTTGAGTATCTTAATTCTTCCAATTCACAAACATAGATATTTTTTAATATATTATTGTGCCTTCTTCATTTCTTTAATGTTTTGTAATTTTGGTTGTAGAGATCTTTCAAACTTTTGGTTAAATTTATTCTAAAGTATTTAAAATTTTTGTAGTTACTGAAAGTTGTACTGAACTTACAAGTTGTTCTCAGCCATGGCATTGTCTAGGTATAAGAAGGTTACTGATTTTTTTGTGCTGCTTTTATAACCTGCAACTTTACCAACTTTACTCTCTTATGAGTTCCAATATTCTCAATGAAGTCTTTTGTTTCCTTTATATACAAGATCATGACATCTACAAACAGGGATAATTTTATTTCCTCCTTTACACATCATATGTCTTTGATTTCTTTCCCTTTTTTTGCCTAATGGCTCTGGTTAAAACATCCAGGACTGGATTGAATAGCACTTATGAAAGTGGGCATCCTTCTCTGGTTCTGGACCCCAGTGAAATGATTCCACCTTTTCCTCATTCAGTACAATGCTGGCTATATGTTTGTCATATAGTTCCTTGATTGTGTTGAGGAGTGAATATTCCTCTATATCCAATTTTCTTAAGATTTTTATAATGATAAGATGTTATATTTTATCAAATGCATTCTTTGCATGTATTGAATTAATCATGGATTTATTCTTCAGCTTAATGTGATGTATTGCATTCATTTATTTGCATATGTTGAAACATTCCTGCATACCAGAGATAAATCCCACTTGGTCCAGGTGAATGATAATTCTGATGTGTTGCTGGATTTGATTAGCTAACCTTTTATAGAAGATTTTCATATCTGTGTTTATCAGGGATATTGGTTTATAGTTCCCTTTCTTTGTTGTATCTTTTTCTTGTTTTTGACTTAAGGTGATGTTGGCTTCATAGTAGAAGTTTGGGAGGATTCTTTCCCTTTCAATTGTGAAAGTTTCAGAATTAGAATTAGAATTAGTTCTTCTTTAAAGTCTTGTGCAATTCAACAGTGAAGCCATCTGGTCCTGGGCTTTTCTTTATTGGGAGGGCCTTTATTACTGATTCAGTCTCCATCTTGCTTATTGGCCTATTTAAATTTTCTGTGTCTTCATAACTCAATTTTGATAGATTGTATGCTTCTAGAAATCTGTGCATTTCTTGTAGATTTTCCATTCTGTTGGCAGTAATTCTGTTTGTTGTAATTCCTGATGATTCTTTTTATTTCTGTGGTCTCTGTTGTAACATTTCTTTTTTCTTTTTTTAAAGATTTTTAAATTTATTTGAAAGTCAGAATTACACAGAGAAAGAAGGAGAGGCAGAGACAGAGAAATGTCTTCCATCGCTGGTTCACTCCCCAATTGGCTGCAATGGCTGGAGTTGTGCTGATCCAAAGCCAGGAGCCAGGAGATTCTTATGAGTCTCTCATGCAGATGGAGGGGCCCAAGGACTTGGGCCACCATCTACTGCTTTCCCAGGCCACAGTGAAGAGCTTGATCATAAGTGGAGTGTCTGGGTCTCAAACCAGCACCCTTATGGGTTTCCAGCACTTCAGGCAGCATCTTTATCCGCTGTGCCACAGCACTGGTCCCAACATCACTTTTTTCATCTCTGATTTTGTTAATTTTGGTCTTCTCCCTTTTTTGTTTAGTTAAACCAAAGATGTATCAACTTTATTTATTTTTCAAAACTATTTCTTCATTGCATCAATTTTTTGCATTATTACATAATGACCTTGTTTGTCTCTTTTGACATTTTCTTTCTCCTTTTTAAAAATTTATTTATTTAAAAGTCAGAGTTACACCGAGAGAGAAGGAGAGGCAGAGAGAGAGGTCTTCCATCTGCTGGTTCACTCCCCATTGGCAGCAAATGCTGGAGTTGTGCCAATCTGAAGCCAGAAGCAGGAACATCTTCTGGGTCTCCCATGTGGGTGCAGGAGCTCAAGGACTTGAGGCTGTCTTCTACTACTTTCCCAGGCCATAGCAGAGAGCTGGATCAGAAGTGGAGCAGCCAGAACATGAACCAACACCCATATGGGATGCCGCCACTGCAGGCAGGGGCTTTACCTGCTATGCCACAGCACTGGCCCTGACAATTTCTGTCTTAAAGTCTATTCTCTGGCTTAGCACCCACACCTCTGAGCACATTCCAAGTAGAGCTATGGAGACACTGCTGGCAGGCCCTTGGGCTGAGGCCAGACACTCTTCTTCCCTTCCACTTCTGAAATACTGCTAGCTTAGTCTGTGTATATGCAGTAACACCATGTCTGCTCCACTGTGAGCCATAGTGCCTTATGCCTGGAAGGCTGCCACTGTGGTAATTTTCCTTCATGGATTGGGAGATACTGGGCATGGATGGGCAGAAATCTTTTCAGGTGTCACAAGTTCACATACCAAATGTATCAGCTTGCATACGCCTGTTATGCCTGTTACATTACATATAAACAGGGATATGCCTTCTTGGTTTGATAATATTGGACTTCAACCAGGCTCACAGGAGGATGAATCTGGAATTAAACAGGCAACAGAAAATGTAAAGGCTTTGATAGCTCAAGCAGTGACAAGTGGCATTCCTTCTAACGGAATTATTTTGGAAGGATATTCTCAGGGAACAGTTTCATTTTTATATACTGCTGTTACCATACTGTAGAAACTTCAGGGTGTCACAGCACTCAGTTTCTGGCTTTCACTTTGGGCTTCATTTTCAAAGGATCCTGTCAGTGGTGCTAATAGAGATATTTCTATTTTCCAGTGCCATGGAGATTGCAACCCTTAGTGTCGCTCCCCCTCTTCGTGGAGGAACGACACAGGACCCTGCGTTATTCTTTTGTCTGCTTGGCCCTTCCCGGGTTTGCTGCTGGTTCTTCCCGGGTTGGCTACCATCCCTTCCACCTCCGTGGAAGGGCGGTTCCCCCTGCCACTTTCCCCAATTCCACGGGGGAGCGGCACACCGCCAGCCGGCTCTCTCAGGGGCTGCACAGGTGTTCCTTCAGATAGATGCTCCTGGTGCATGTTGTCTCTCTCCTCCTTTATAGTCCACTTCCCACATGCCGAGTACGCTGCTCTCCTCCAATCAGGAGCAGGTCCTGCTGTTTATCGGTTGAACTGGAGGCAGCTGTGTAGAAGCTGTTTCCTCCTCTCCCAGCGCCATATTGTGGGAGAGCAGATGCATAGAATAAGTCTTAATTCCAGTAACAGTCTAGTCCGAGTTGCTCCCAGTTGCTCCCACAGATCCCCCTTTCTTTTTATTTTTTTGGCGTTGATATGCGCCTGTCTTCGGTGCCCCGCGGCACACACTCTGCTCTGCTTGCTAGAGTTGCCCACAGGTGCTTACAAGCCCTACCAACCAGGCAAACCGAATCCGGGTCCTCTCTTCGCCATGTTGTGAGGAGGTTTTTAGGCGCTGATGCATGCCTGTGTTCGGTGCCCTGCAGCACATGCTCTGCTCTGCTAGAACTGCCTGCAGGTGCTTACAAGCCCTATCAATCAGGCAAACCGAATCCAAGCCTTCTCATTGCCGTCTTGTGGGGAGACTTAGTGGTGTTGATAACGTGCCTGTCTTCGGTGACCTGCAGCTGCCCACAGGTGCTTATCATCTTACTAATCAGGCAGACCGAATCCAAGCTCTCTCATTGCCATGTTGTGGGGAGGCCTTATTTTTCTCTATTTCTTCATCTCCGGGCATTCCTATTTCTCCTATTTTACTTCTTTCTGCCAGCATTCCTATTTCTCTCATTTTACTTCTAAACTTCTGTTTCTCTTATCCCCTCGGCTTCCCGGTGCCCGCCCCGAGGCTGCTTCTCGGCACCTCCCCCGTGGCAGCTTCCCGGCGCCTCCCCCGCGGCAGCTTCCCGGCTCTGTGCGGCTTCCCGGCGCCTGCCCTGGGGCGGCTTCCCTGCTCTGCGAGGCTTACCAGCTTCTATTCGCGCCCCGTGCGCTCTCCCCGTTTGTGCCCCGGGCGCTCTCTCTGCACGTGGCGGCCTCCGCAAGTCACACAGCCTAGCTCACATTTCCGCCACCGGTATTCAGTCTAAGTTCCCCGGGCTAACCTGGCAAATTCAACCTAGCTCACGTCTGCGCCTTTTGGTTTGGCTTCCCGTCTTTTGCTCCCCGGGCTAATCTGACGGATTCCAACCTGGCTTACGTTTCTGCCTCTGGTTCCAGATTTTCGCCCCTTGTTCCCCGGGCTGACTTGAAGAATCCCAAGATAGCTTACGTCTCCGCTTCAGCTTGCACCCACGGCTTCATTTTCCCTAACATTTTTCTCTACCCGGTATGTTTCCTAACTTTTCTTCCAACAATATTCCTCCCTCATTTCTCCTGGCTTCTCCCCACAGTCCGTATCTGAGTCTAAGTTTCTTCTTGCTTTCACTTTCAATCCTAACTTCTTTCCCACAGTCTGTATCCGAGTCTATGCCTAGGCTTTCGATAACTTATTCTGGCACCTTTTCCATCTGGCTTTTCCCTAGGCCCTTTGCTAGTCTCTCTCTCCGGTATTTTCCCACTTCTTCCTGTTTCTTCCCTCCTAGGTTTCCTATCCGAGTCACGGCACCATTATGTCGCTCCCCGTCTTCATGGAGGAGCAACACAGGACCCTGCGTTGTTCTTTTGTTCTCTCAGCCCTTCCAGGGTTTGCTGCTGGTTCTTCCCGGGTTGGCTACCGTCCCTTCCACCTCCGTGGAAGGGCGGTTCCCCCTGCCACTTTCCCCACTTCCATGGGGGAGTGGCACACTGCTGGCTGGCTCTCTCAGGGGCTGCACAGGTGTTCCTTCAGATAGATGTTCCTGGTGCATGTTGTCTCTCTCCTCCTTTATAGTCCACTTCCCACATGCCGAGTACGCTGCTCTCCTCCAATCAGGAGCAGGTCCTGCTGTTTATCGGTTGAACTGGAGGCAGCTGTGTAGAAGCTGTTTCCTCCTCTCCCAGCGCCATATTGTGGGAGAGCAGATGCATAGAATAAGTCTTTTTTTTAAAGTGTTTTACATTTTATTTATTTTAATTTATTTAATGAGCATAAATTTCCAAAGTACAGCTTATGGACCACAATAGCCTCCTCCCCCACCGTGTTCCCTCCCATCCACAATGCTCCCCTCTCTCACTCCCTCTCCCCTTCCCCTTCACATCACAATTAATTTTCAATTATCTTTATATACAGAAGATCAATTTAGTGTATGTTAAGTAAAGATTACCACATTTTGCTCCCACACAGAAACATAAAGTGTAAAATACTATTTGAGTACTAGTTATAGCATTAATTAAACACCTAAGAGTAATTGTGTATTAATTACAGAGCTCAACCAATATTTTTAAGTAGAATATAAAATGCATCTTTTGCATTGTTGTGGCTTCCCCCCAACCTCCCTCCCTCCCGGCCCTCCCCTCACCCACTTCCTCTCCCCTCCCCCCCTTCATCATGTTTCATTTTTGGTTACCTTCATATACCGAAGATCAATTTAGTATATACTAAGCAGGGATTTCAACAGGTTGCACTCACACAACCAAACCAGGTATAGGGTATTGTTCGACTAGTAGTGTTGTTTTTGAGTTTCATAGATAAACATATTAAGGACAGAGATCCTGCGTGGGGAGCATGAACCCAGTGACTCCCGTTGTTGATTTAACAATTGGCACTCTTATTTATGATGTCAGCAATCACCAGAGACTCTTGCTATGAGCTGTCTAGGCTATGGAAGCCCCTTGGGTTCACCAACTCTGAATTTGTTTAGTCAAGGCCATATCACAGTGGAGGTTCCTTCCTCCCTTCAGAGAAAGGCGCCTCTCTCCTTGATGGCTTGATCCTTCTGCTGGAGTGTTGTTCACCAGGATCCTTCATTTAGATTGTTTTTTGCCACCGTGTCATGGCTTTCCATGCCTGCGAGACTCTCATGGACCTTTTAGTCAGATCTGAATGTCCCAAGGGTTGATTCTGAGGCAGGAGTGCTGTTTTGGGCATTTGCCATAGAATAAGTCTTAATTCCAGTAACAGTCTAGTCCGAGTTGCTCCCAGTTGCTCCCCACACCTTAGGTCCACTAATGTTTGGTTTTCTTACTATGGAAAAACTAAACACATAGCTAAATCTGGCCAATGTAACCTTTAAGACCTATGAAGGCATGAGGCCCAGTTCCTGTCAGCAGGAAATGATGGATGTCAAGCAATTCATTGATAGAATCCTACCTCTAACCGATTGAGTTATTAACAGGCCTCGTGTAGAAGTACACCAGTATCATTGTTGTACAGTGTAATATTTTTCCTGTGCTCAGCCTTGAAACTTCTATTTGCAGTGTTAAAATGTTTCACAATTACACACCTATGACACTGACTAAATAATGTCTCCTCATAGGAAATTTATATTTGTTCTATAATGTATTTGTAAAATATGATCCAAAATATACTTTTATTAATATAGGTGAAGTAGCTAGCTTCTTTTTCTTAACTGGAATTTAGCAAAATAATAATGTATTTCAGTTTTTTATTACATTATTTGAAATTTAAGAGTATGCTTAAGGAAAATTTATGTAGCTGTCAATGAGCAGTTAAGGTACAAGAAATTTTCTCATGGTGTGACTTAGTCTATAAATTTGTTCCAAAGTTACTTAGTCACCATGCACTCTGTGGTATTTTTATATATGCACTCATGTGTAATGATTGTAATACATAAGAGGGAGAAGGAATTACATTATTCCTAATAATATGGATAATGCTTTTATGTGTCAGTAAGGAGTAATATTGCTCTCTTGAAGTAATGACCCTTTTATTTTGGGGACCAGACTTTTCCCTGATGTCAAGAAAAAAACAATGTTCTTTCCTCATTGTCCTTCATAGCAGACCAAATACTGCTTTCCTGCTATAGAATCTACTGTCAATAATGCCATAATTTGACATTTTGAATCATAAACATATGGTATTGAAAATCTATTTGCACTTTAAGAGAAAATAATCACTACTTAAAACTTTCTGTATAATATTTCAAATAACCTTACATTAGTGTAAACTTAGACCTGTTCAGTGATTACAATCTTCAATCCGGGTAATAAGTCATTCTGGGTTTTTATTTTTCTGTATAGAATTCAAAGAATAATTAGGTCATATTCTAGTATATTCTGAAATAAATAATACCAACTTTTTTTAACTTTTATTTAATGAATATAAATTTCCAAAGTACAGAATATGGATTACAATGGCTTCCCCCCAAAATGTCCCTCCAACCCGCAACCCTCCCCTTATCCACTCCCTCTCCCTTCCATTCACATCAAGATTCATTTTCGATTCTCTTAATATACAGAAGATCAGCTTAGCATACATTAAGTAAAGATTTCAACAGTTGGTTCCCACACAGAAGCATAAAGTGAAAAATACTGTTTAAGTACTAGTTATCGCATTAAATCTCAATGTACAGCACACTAAGGACAAAGATCCTACATGAGGAGTAAGTGCACAGTGACTCCTGTTGTTGACTTAACAAATTGACACTCTTGTTTATGGCATCAGTAATCACCCTAGGCTCTTGTCATGAGCTGCCAAAGCAATGCAAGCCCCCTGAGTTCACTGACTCTGATCATATTTAGACTAGGCCATGGTCAAAGTGGAAGTTCTCTCCTCCCTTCAGAGAAAGGTACCTCCTTCTTTGATGACCCATTCTTTCCACTGGGATATCACTCGTGGATCTTTCATTTAGGTTTTTTTTTTTTTTTTTTCCCAGAGTGTCTTGGCTTTCCATGCCTGAAATACTCTCATGGGCTTTTCAGCCGGATCCGCATGCCTTAAGGGCTGATTCTGAGGCCAGACTGCTGTTTAGGACATTTGCCATTCTATGGGTCTGCTGTGTATCTCACTTCCCATGTTGGATCATTCTCTCCCTTTTTGATTCTATCAGCTAGTATTTGCAGACACTATTCTTGTTTATATGATCTCTTTGGTTCTTAGTCCTATCATTACGATCAATTGTGAACAGAAATTGATCACTGGGACTAGTGAGATGGCATTGGTACATGCCATCTCAATGGGATTGAATTGGAATCCCCTGGTATGTTTCTAACTCTACCGTTGAGGTAAGTCAGCTTGAGCATGTCCCGAATTGCACATCTCTTCCCTCTCTTATTCCCACTCTTATGTTTAACAGCGATCACTTTTCAGTTAAGTTTCAGCACTTAAGAATAATTGTGTATTGATTACAGTACTCAACCAAAAGTATTAAGTAGAACAAACAGAAAAATACTAAGAGGGATAACATATTAAGCTGCTCATCAACAGTCAAGGTGAGGGCTGATCAAGTCACCGTTTCTCATAGTGTTCATTTCACTTTAACAGGTTTCCTTTTTGGTGCTCAGTTGTCACCTATCAAGGAGAACAAGTGGTATTTGTCCCTTTAGGATTGGCTTATTTCACTCAACATAATGTTTTCCAAATTCCTAACACGGATCACTTTTCAGTTAAAATTTAAACACCTAAGAATAATTGTGTGTTAATTACAGAGTTCAACCAATGGTACTAGAAGAAAAAAGAAAATACTAAAATGGATAAAGTATTACATTGTACATCAATCGTCAGGACAAGAGCTGATCAAGTCACTGTTTCTCATAGTGTCCATTTCACTTCAACATGTTTCCCCTTTGGTGCTCAGTTAGTTGTCGCCGATCAGGGAGAACATATGATATTTGTCCCTTTGGGACTGGCTTAATTCACTCAGCATGATGTTCTCCAAATTCCAAAATCTTGTTGCAAATGACTGGGTTTCGTCGTTTTTGACTGTTGTATAGTATTCTATAGAGTACATGTCCCATAATTTCTTTATCCAGTCTACTGTTGATGGGCATTTGGGTTGGTTCCAGGTCTTAGCTATTGTGAATTGAGCTGCAATAAACATTAGGGTGCAGACCGCTTTTTTGTTTGCCAATTTAATTTCCTTTGGGTAAATTCCAAGGAGTGGCATGGCTGGGTTGAATGGTAGGGTTATCTTCAGGTTTCTGAGGAATCTCCAGACTGACTTCCATAGTGGCTTGACCAGCTTGCATTCCCACCAACAGTGGGTTAGTGTCCCTTTTTCCCCACATCCTCGTCAGCATCTGTTGTTGGTAGATTTCTGAATGTGAGCCATTCTAACTGGGTGAGGTGGAATCTCATTGTGGTTTTGATTTGCATTTCCCTGATTGCTAGTGATCTTGAACATTTTTTCATGTGCCTGTTGGCCATTTGGATTTCCTCTTTTGAAAAATGTCTATTGAGGTCCTTGGCCCATCTCTTAAGTGGGTTGTTTGTTTTGTTTTTGTGGAGTTTCTTGATCTCTTTGTAGATTCTGGTTATCAACCCTTTATCTGTTGCATAGTTTGCAAATATATTTTCCCATTCTGTCGGTTGTCTCTTCACTTTCCTGACTGTTTCTTTTGCAGTACAGAAACTTCTCAATTTGATGCAATCCTAAATGTTAATTTTGGCTTTGACTGCCTGTGCTTCTGGGGTGTTTTCCAAGAAGTCATTGCCGGTACCTATATCTTGCAAGGTTTTTCCAATGCTCTCTAATAAGTTGATGGTGTCAGGTTGTAGATTTAAGTCTTTAATCCATGTTGAGTGAATTTTTGTGTAAGGTGAAAGGCAGGGGTCTTGCTTCATGATTCTGCACGTGGAAATCCAATTTTCCCAGCACCATTTATTGAATAGACTGTCCTTACTCCAGGGATTGGTTTTGGATCCTTGATCAAATATGAGTTGGCTGCAGATGTTTGGATTGATTTCTGGTGTTTCAATTCTGTTCCATTGGTCTATCCATCTATTTCTGTACCAGTACCATGCTGTTTTGATTACAACTGCCTGTAGTATGTCCTGAAATCTGGTATTGTGATGCCTCCGGCTTTGTTTTTGTTGTACAAGATTGCCTTAGCTATTCGAGGTCTCCTGTGTCTCCATACAAATTTCAGCACCATTTTTTCCAGATCTGAGAAGAAGGTCTTTGGTATCTTGATTGGTATTGCATTGAATCTATAAATTGCTTTTGGAAGAATGGACATTTTGATGATATTGATTCTTCCAATCCATGAGCATGGAAGATTTTTCCGTTTCTTGGTATCCTCTTCTATTTCTTTCTTTAAGGTTTTGTAATTTTCATCGTAGAGATCTTTAACATCCTTGGTTAAGTTTATTCCAAGGTATTTGATTGTTTTTGTAGCTATTGTGAATGGGATTGATCTTAGAAGTTCTTCCTCAGCCATGGCATTGTCTGTGTATACAAAGGCTGTTGATTTTTGTGCATTGATTTTATACCCTGCTACTTTGCCAAACTCGTCTATGATTTCCAATAATCTCTTAGTAGAGTTCTTTGGGTCCCCTAAATAAAGAATCATATCATCTGCAAAGAGGGATAGTTTGACTTCTTCCTTCCCAATTTGAATCCCTTTAATGTCTTTTTCTTGCCTAATAGCTCTGGCTAGAACCTCCAGAACTATATTGAATAGCAGTGGTGAGAGTGGGAATCCCTGTCTGGTCCCAGATCTCAGTGGAAATGCTTCCAACTTTTCCCCTTTCAATAGGATGTTGGCTGTGGGTTTTTCATAGATTGCTTTGATTGTATTGAGGAATGTTCCTTCTAAACCCAGTTTGCTTAGAGTTTTCATCATGAACGGGTGTTGTATTTTATCAAATGCTTTCTCGGCATCTATTGAGATAATCATATGTTTTTTCTTCTGCAGTCTGTTAATGTGGTGTATCACATTGATTGTCTTGCACACATTAAACCATCCCTGCATACCAGGGATAAATCCCACTTGGTCTGGGTGGATGATCTTTCTGATGTGTTGTTGCATTCTATTGGTGAGAATTTTATTGAGGATTTTTGCATCTATGTTCATCAGAGATATTGGTCTGTAATTCTCTTTCAATGCTGCATCTTTTTCCGGCTTACGAATTAAGGTGATGCTGGCTTCATAGAAAGAATTTGGGAGGACTCCCTCTTTTTCAATTGTTCTGAATAGTTTGAGAAGAAATAGGATTAGTTCTTTAAATGTCTGGTAGAATTCAGCAGTGAATCCATCTGGTCCTGGGCTTTTCTTTGTTGGGAAGGCCTTTATTACTGTTTCAATTTGTGTCTCAGTTATGGGTCTGTTTAGGTTTTCGATGTCTTCCTGGTTCAATTTAGGTAGGTTGCATGTGTCCAGGAATCTATCCATTTCTGATAGGTTTCCCTGTTTGCTGGCATACAAGTCCTTGTAGTAATTTCTGATGATTCTTTTTATTTCTGTGGTGTCTGTTGTTACGTTTCCTTTTTCATCTCTGATTTTATTGATTTGGGTCTTTTCTCTTCTTTTTTTAGTTAGTTGGGCCAATGGGGTGTCAATTTTATTTTTTCAAAAAAAACAGCTCCTCATTTGGTTGATTTTTTGCAATTTTTTTGGATTCAATCCTGTTGATTTCTTCTCTGATTTTAATTATTTCTCTTCTCCTACTAGATTTTGGTCTGGTTTGCTGTAGGTTTTCTAGATCCTTGAGGTGAATTGAAAGCTCATCGATTTGGTGCCTTTCCAATTTCTTGATGTAGGCACCTATTGATATAAACTTTCTTCTTAACACTGCTTTTGCTGCGTCCCATAATGTTTGGTATGTTGTGCTGTTATCCTCATTTACTTCCAGAAAGTTTTTGATTTCTCTTTTGATTTCTTCTATGACCCATTGTTCATTCAGGAGTATGTTGTTCAATCTCCATGTGTTTGCGTATGCTCTAGGGATTCCTGAGTTGCTAATTTCCAACTTCATTCCTTTATGGTCTGAGAAGCTGCATGGTATGATTCTAATTCTTTTGAATTTGCTGAGACTTGCTTTAGGGCCTAGTATGTGGTCAATCCTAGAGAAGGTTCCATGTACTGCTGAGAAGAATGCAAAATCTTTAGCTGCAGGATTGAAAGTTCTGTATATATCTGTTAGATCCATTTGGGCTATAGTGTCGTTTAAATCTACTGTATCCTTGTTGATCTTCTGACCGGATGATCTGTCTATTTCTGAGAGTGGATTATTGAAGTCCCCTGTACTATAGTATTAGGGTCTAAGTCTCCCTTTAAGTCCCTTAACAAATCTTTAGATAAACCGGTGCCCTGTAGTTAGGTGCATATACATTGATAATTGTTATATCTTCTTGTTGCATTGATCCCTTAATCATTATATATTGCCCCTCTTTGTCTCTCTTAATAGTTTTGTGGTAAAGTTTATGTTGTCCAATATTAAGATGGCTACGCCCACTCTTTTTTCTTTTCTGTTGGCATGGTATATCTTTTTCCAGCCTTTCACTTTCAGTCTGTATGGATCTTTGTTGGAAAGATGTGTTTCTTGTAAGCAGCAAATAGTTGGGTTTTGTTCCTTAACCCAATCAGCCAATCTGTGTCTTTTAACTGGACAGTTCAGGCCATTCACGTTCAATGTGACTAATGAAAAGTGGTAACTTTGCCCTGCCATTTGCCAAAGACAAGTTCTAATATATGCTTTGAATTCCCTGTGATCTTTTGCTGTGAGGTTTCCTTCCTTTACCTTCTTTCATATTGATGACCGTGTTTCTTTGTTTCTGTGTGTAACACATCTTTAAGCATCTTTTGCAGGGCTGGACGAGTGGCAACAAATTCTTTCAATTTCTGTTTGCTATGAAAAGTCTTTATTTCACCTTCATTCACAAATGATAGCTTTGCAGGATATAATATTCTGGGCTGGCAGTTGTTCTCTCTTAGTACCTGGGCTATATCTCGCCATTCCCTCCTAGCTTGTAGAGTTTCTGATGAGAAGTCAGCTGTGAGTCTGATTGGAGATCCTCTGAGAGTAATCTGATGTTTCTCTCTTGCACATTTTAGGATCTTTTCTTTAGGTTTCACTGTGGAGAGTTTAATTACAACGTGTCGTGGTGAGGATCTCTTTTGGTCGTGTTTATTAGGGGTTCTGTGAGCTTCCTGTTCTAGGATTTCTCTGTCCTTCTCCAAACCTGGGAAATTTTCTGCTAATATCTCACCAAAAAGGCCTTCTAATCCTTTCTCCCTCTCCATGTCTTCAGGAACTCCTAGAACCCGAATGTTGGGTTTTTTAATAGTATCCTCAAGATTCCCGACAATATGTTTTAGATTTCTAATTTCCTCTTCTTTTCTTTGGTCTGACTGTATCCTTTCCTGTTCTCTGTCTTCTATGTCCGATATTCTCTCTTCTGCTTCACCCATTCTGTTTGTAAGGCTCTCTATTGTGTTTTTCATTTGATCTATTGAATTCTTCACTTCATTATGATTTCTCATCACTATCACAGTTTCCTGTTGTACTAGTTGTTTCGTTTCATTTTGATTCCTCCTTAATATTTCATTTTCACAAGAGAGATTTTCTATCTTGTCCATTAAGGATTTCTGTAGTTCAAGAATTTGTTTTTGAGAACTTCTTAATGTTCTTATCAATTTTTTTGAGATCTGCTTCTTGCATTTCTTCTATCTCATCATCTTTATAATCTTGAATTTGGGTGTTTTTTTCATTTGGGGGCATCATGCTGGCTTCCTTGTTTTTATTACCTCAGTTTTTGCGGTTGTTATTTGGCATATTGGAGATATTTGGTTGCTTCACTGTGGTGCTTTTTCTTGTTATACTATGACTCTAGATTAAGTGGACTGTCTGTTTTTGATGGAGCCTTAGAGGCTTGAGATGGTGTGGCCTGAGAGCTCTGTTTGGTGTGCCAAAGGTGACACTCCCAGGTTAGGCGTGGTAGATCTCTCTCTCTCTCTTTCTTTCTTTTTTTGATTCAAAAGGGAAGTAATTCTGCACAGCTGAACAAAGTTGGAGGTAGTTAGCAGGCAAATGATAAACCCTCAGGAGCCAAAGATTGGAAGCTCTTTCCCAAGGACCACGCCAGAAATCTGTTCTGCCCTCAGAGTAGGCTCAGATTCTCCTTCAGTCTCCCAATGGGTTGCCAAAATTACGGAATTGTAGCGTCTCTGGAGAGTGCTCACGTGAATTCCGTGAGTTCTCTCCCCCACCGTCCCTTTTTTCACAGTCTCAGTTCAGTAGCACCACAAATTTACTAGGTCCTAATCTCCTGTTAATTCGCCCTGGCCAGAGTCAGGTTTTTCTGCTAGGCTCAGGGCCGGTGCAGACCTAAGGTCACTCTGCTTATGACGTATGTCCAAGATGGCGCCTGCTCTTTGTCTTGCTCGCCTTTGAGAGGTGAGTGGAGAGAGAGAAACCTGTGTCCATACCAGTCACTTCTCTCTCTCTCTCTCTCTCTCTCTCTCTCTCTCTCTCTCTTCTAGTTAGCCTGGTGAACTTTTCCCCCTGGGGTTGTTCCTCTAGTCTCCTCTTTCTGCTTGCCTACCGGTGTCTCGGGCTATTGAGGTTCGGCTCACCTCGCATTCCAGCACTGGTGTGTTGAGTCTGCCACTGGTGTCCCGAACTGTGGGCTCCCACGCTCTCCACGCAGGTCCACTGTGAATCACTCGTTCCGGAAGAGTTTCTTCTGCTGTTTCTTCCCCTACTCTTCCTTGAACCTGCAGTATCTCCACTTTTATTAAACTGTCTCTCCCCAGACTATCAGTGTGCTCCCTTCCTATTCTGCCATCTTGTCTCCTCCCCCTTCCCATGGTTCTATATTGATAATATCATGGAAAGGTATGGCTACATTTTCCACAGGATTTTTCAAACCTCCATTAGGAAACAAGAAGGGTTATCCATATATTCCTTGTATAGATAGATTCTTTGAGAACAGAGGGTATACATGAGAACTCATCTCTATACATATGACACCCCTGTGAAATTCTGATTTTTTATTAAATTCTTAATTTGACAAATTCACATTCTATTAATTGAGAAATTCAAATGTGAGAAGTGTTTGGTAATGGTCACTAATTTTGTCATCTTCTTTGGTTCCAATAATTGTATGGTGGTTATGGAGCCCATATCTTCTCATTACTGATATTTAAGTAGGAAAATATCACATTCTATTTTAATTATTTTCATAGGTTTATTTTATTTATTTTAAAGGCAGAGAGAGAAAAAGGGGGACTTAGGGGGAGGGGAGAGAGAGAGAGAGAGAGAGAGAGAGAGAGAGAACAAAATCTTCCATCCAGTGGTTCATAGTGGAAATTGCTGCAATGGCCAGGGTGGTCCAGCTTGGGCCACCATCCATTGCTTTCCCAGGCACATTATCCAGGAACTGGATTGGAAGAGTAACCAAGACTCAAATATGCCCATATGGGATGCCAACATTGCAGGCCACAGCTTAACCCACTGTACCACACACCAGGGATTCTATTGTAATTTAAAACACTTAAAGAAGAAATGTCATTATTTTGGGAGCTCTTTTCTCAATTTTTAAAATGATGATTGATCTCATCTTCTGAAATAATTTGTGAATTATCAATGGATAATTTCCCACAGTTGAGACATTAGTCTAGTCCATTTATTTCCATAATGTGCCTGGGAAATGAGGCAAATGCATTCAAAAATTATTGTGCAAATTCAAAAGCTGACTCTGATATTGGCTTATCCAGAAGTATCTGAAATCCAGCTGACCGTCTGTCCACATGCTTTCCTCTCCACATATCTAACAAAACTAATATTTTTAAAGAACTTGACCAAAACATTGTTATCTATTTGCTGGATTTTGCCACAAACAAGGCAAAGAGGTGAATTTATGAGTTTCATGGAGCTCATGCTGCTACTTCTGCTCCTGTCCTATTGAGAATGGGCATGGATGCTGTGATACAGTTGAAGAGAACTTCAGTGGGAATGTAATGGAGATGATAATCCTTGGTTCACAGCCATTACTTATTTTCTCTATGGGTAGGGGTATGAAATGTACTCTTCAGATTCTTGCATCATTTTAGATGCTGCAACTTCCTATCAGTTACTTCATTCTGCAAATTAAGAGACTTAAGCTTTGAGATTTCCACCTTAAGTACCTCCACCTCAGACCAAAGAAGCAAATTTTGGATACCCTAAATGCTTAGGTCTTAGGGTCACACTTATTTAAATAGAAAATGGATTGCAGAGATAAAAAAATAGAATGCCATCATGGAGTAATAGGTCCTAATATCTGCTCACAGAATTATTGTTCCTGAAATAGTGATCACTTGTCATTGTCAGCAGGACATTCTACAACTTGAGATGTGGATTCCAATCTGCATTGAACAGAGAAAGTGGAAAGGCCACACTCAACTATTGACTGATCATTTTGCAACTCACTTCCTCTCTCTGTATCATAGTCACACCTTCCATGTAATGACTGGAGTTCTTGATTTTGAGTACCTGGTCAGTAAGAGGAGTACTAAAAATTAATTTGTACTGAATGCAGAAGAATGAATGATATAGTCCCTATAGCAAAAAATAAAGGGCACAATGACAAGAGATAGAATTCACTAACTAAGGATTCCCTTAGGATGAAGGGATTACTAATTACTAATGAAGAGACACAGTTATGCACCTCAGGTGTCTGAACTTGTTGAGCTCTCTATTACTTAAATACATTCTTTAGAAACACAGATGGGATTAACATCACCTTCCTCAACAATCTATTGAAGACCTGCCCCCTGCATTAACCATCATTATTAATTGTTTACATGATGCAGCTATTTTTCATGTATTCATAGCCATATCCATCTATCTATATCTATCTATCTATCTATAATGTATTATACATAAAGGAAGTCATATTTTATGTAGCCTGGGATCTGAAATATTAGTGTGTTAGTATCACACACAAAAAATGAAATAATTAAATATACTTGCTTACAAATTATTAGGTCATAAATGTCCTAAAATGTATATTATATATGAGTATAATTAGCTTGCCATATTATTCATCATTGAAAGTGTAAAGTTCAGGATATTTAAGAAATGTGCAATCATAATGAATGCCAGGTTTAGAACATTTTTACTATCTCAAAAATAAATTTAGTACCCCAACTCACGGCAGTGGCAAGGAGATGGGAATAGTTGGCGAGTGACTCTTCTGTACACATGTGATCCAGAAATTCTAGCAGAAGAAAAATTCCAAGGTCCCCACCTTCTTTGAGCCTGGCTGTAACAATTGACAGGGAGCTGGACACCCACTTGAGACTGTGATTAACTCCAAGCCTCCTAACATACCACAAGCTCTGGAGCTCAAGGCACTTATCCTGAACTTCAACAGACAGTGGATTCAGGGAAAAGTCTGCCTCTCTGTGGACTGGACAGGTTGGGGGGATGGAACAGACTCACTGCACCCAGCAACTACAGGTTCCTTGTGTGCTGAGGCTGTGAGGACACTCTGGCTGCAAATGAGAGGGTATAGCATGTATCTGGGCCTCTGAGAAATCACTGTGTGTGGCTCCACACACTCAGACCTACATGGTGACCTGGGCCAGGTCACTGCAGTGGGACCCGTGCTTGGAGTAAGGGCTGTGCAGTTCATTTCTGTGGTTCATATGTGAGTGCAGACAAGTGTTGTGCCCACTGGGGGCTAACACCTGAGCATTGATCAACTTGGAGGAGAGTAGATGAGGCTGTGATCACACCAACAGAGGTGATCATTCACTCCCTTCTGTTAACAAGAGGAGATCTACCTCACCCAAGATGGGACTTACCCTGGGTACTTGCACCATGCTAGGACATTGACCACAGCTCCCTGGTCACCCCCAGCACACACCCCTGGGCATTCACTGAAAGTGCAAGCATTGCACTAAGCCACAAAGCATACTTCAAAGATAAAACCCATCAGAGGAAAAAACCAACAAGTATAGCTACAAATGCCTAAAAATATATGCAGAAATTCAATTCAAGAAACAAGAATAAGGAACACAGCTTGACACTCCCCACAAAAGAAATGCAACAACACATCAATATTTTTTTGAGGTCACATTGCTTTTTATTTTCTTCCTCAATGCAAATAATTTTTATGAATGAAGGTGAAGTAAAGACCTTCCCCGTTAAACAGAAATTGAAAAAATTTGACACCACTTGTCCAGCTTTATAAAGGATGCTTAAGGATGTGCTGCACACAGATACAGGGTCATCAATATGACAAGAAAGTGAAGACATAAAAATTAGTAAAAGTACAAAGGAAATCCAAAATAAACAATAGGAATATTTATGGAAAATGGCAGGGCTAATTTGTTGCTTATCAATAGTCACCTTGAATGTAAATGGCCTCAACTCTCCAGTTAAAAGATACAGACTGGCCAGATGGATTGAAAAATAAGACCTATCTATTTGCTGCCTATAAGAAACACATCTTACCACAAAGATACATGTAGACTGAAATAGAAAGGATGGATGGAAAAAGTTATTCCGTGCTAATGGAAACCAAAAAAGGGCTGGTGTAGCTCTCCAGGTATCAGACAAAATAAACTTTACAACAAAAACTATAAAAAGAGACAAAGAAGGGCATGTGTAATAATTAAAGCATTAATTCAAGAAGGAGATGTCATTATCATAAGTGTATATTCACCCAATTATAGGGCATCTGGATATTTAAAGGAAATGTTAAGGGATCTAAATAGAGATATAGATTCCAATTCAATAGTAATGGGGGACATCAATACTTCACTTTTAGCAATGGACAGATCACCAGACAAAATGGGCCTAAAAGATATCTACAGAGCTTTTCATCTCACAGTAGCAGAACACACATTCTTCTCACCAGTGCATGGAACTTTCTCTAGCATAGACCATATGCTACACCATACTGAAATCCTACCATGCATCTTCTCTGGCCACAGTGGAATGAACCTGGAAATCAACAATTCAAGAATTTCTAGGACATATGCAGACAAATCGAGACTGAACAACATGCTCCTGAATGAACAGTAGGTCATAGAAGAAATCTAAATATTTCTGGAAAGAAACACTACAATACATCATATCAAAACTTACGGGATACAATAAAGGAAGTGCTGAGAGGGACATTTATAGCAATGGGTAACTACATAAGAAATTGAAAGACACCAAATAAGTGAGCTGTCAATGCATCTCAAGGACCTAGAAAAAAATGAACCAAACCCCAAATTAGTAGAAGGAAAAATACTTAGTATTAGAGAAGAAATACACAAAATTGAAACAAAAATACAAAATATCAGTGAAATGAGGAACTGATTTTTTGAAAAAAAAAATACATAAAATTGATACGCCATTGACCCAACTAAGAAAAATGAAGGGAAATATCCACATCAATAAAATCAGAAATGAAAAAGGAAATGTAACAATAGATACCATAGAAATAAAAAGAATCATCGGGAAATACTACAAAGAGCTACATGCCAATAAATTGTGAAACCCTGAAGAAATGCATAGACTTCTGTACACATGCAGTCTAACATAATTGAGTATGAAGACAGAAAATCTAAGAGACCAATAACCAAGACAGAAACTGAATCAGTAATTAAACTCTCCCAATAAAGAAAATCCCAGGACTGGATGGTTTCACTACTCAATTCTACAAGATATTTAAAGAAGAATTAATTTAACATTTTCTCACAAGTTTAGTAATAATCATATCTACTTCACCAAATTTGTAAAATAAGTACAAGAATTAAAAGCACATGCCTGCAGTGCCAGCCTCCCATATGGGCACCGGTTCGAGTACTGGCTGCTCCACTTCCAATCCAGCTCTCTTCTAATGCACCTGGAAAAGCAATAGAAGACAGTCAAAGTGCATGGGTCCTTGTACCCACATGGGAGATCCAGAAGAAGCTCTAGGCTCCTGGTTTTGGATTGGCTCAGCCTAGCAATGGTGACCATTTGGGGAGTGAACCAGTGGAAGGATGATCTCTCTCTCTTTTTCTCTCTCTGCTTCTGCTTCTCTGGAACTCTATCTTAAAAGTAAATAAATAAATCTTTAAAAAAACTATCCATGATTTTTAAAATGTTATTATGCAAAACTGGCAGGGGGGGTGGCACTGTGGTGCAATGGGTTTAAGCCCTAGCCTGAAGCATGGGCATCCCATATGGACGTCAGTTATAGTCCTGTCTGCTCCTCTTCCAATCCAGCTCTCTGCTGTGGCCTGCGAAAGCAGTAGAAGATGGCCCAAGTCCTTGGGCCCCTGCACCCATGTGGGAGGCTGGGAAGATGCTCCTGGCTCCTGGCTTTAGATTAGAGCAGCTCTGGCCATTGTGGCCATCTGGGGAGTGAACTAGCAGATGGAAGACCTCTCTCTCTACCTCTACCTCTCTGTAATTCTTTCAAATAAATAAAATAAATTTTTAAAATAACACTGGCAAGGAATTGAAAAATCCATAATGAACCACTCTGCAGTTACTTTAGTAGATATTGCTCGAAGATCAAAGGAAGTATTAAACCTGTTGCTATAATAATAGATTGATACGCTCTCAGAACTTATATTCCCTATTTGTCATATAATCATAATTTCCAACAGATTAACATTAATTCAAAGTTTATAAAATAATTAGGACAACATCCCTCTTGTAAACCTGTCTGTATTCCTGTAAATAATAGTTTTAGTTTTGTTTCTCATACTATAATGCATGTGTTTTGGGAACGATGAATGACGGAATCATATATACTCTTATATAACTACTTGTGTTCTCATTTTCCTATTTCTTATCCATTTTAATATTTTCTAATATTCAATTTTATTGGTTACTAAGTTGATTTTACCTGAATACAACATTTAGACATTTATATTTTTTGTATGCATACACAGGAGTTTGTAAGTGTGTGTGTGCATTTGAGAGGCAGCGTAGAAAATAATATTATGAGGAATCCTAACCCTCATTTCAAACACTAAGCCCTCCTGAGACCTGGCTTCCTTGAGGCAGAGCACTGGGACCTCTCACTGTAATGGGCTGAACTGATTCTCCCAAAAGTGAGTATCTTGCAGCCTTAACCCCCAATGGGATTGTTTTTAGAGACAGGACCTTTAAAGATGTAACAGAAGGAAAATGATATCAAGTGTGAGGCCCTAATCCAGATGCACACCTGACCTTATAAGGATAGCCACCAGGGATTCACATGGACAGAGTAAATACCATGTGAACACACAGTAAGTTGCTGGCTGACTGGAAGCCAGGGAGTGAGGTCGCAGAAGTCACCAAGCCTGCAGACACCTTGATCTTGAACTTCCAATGTGCAGGACTGCGAGAAACAATCTCTGGTGATTTAAACCATCCCATTTGTTTTAATGTGTCATGGTGACTTTGGCAAAGTAATATACCCAACCCCTACCAGCTTAAATTGCACCCACCCACAAGCTCCACAAAAAAAAAATTCAAAGAAATATGAAAATTCAAAACTGTGATTTTAGGTGCCCAAATGCCTAAGTGAGAAAAGGAGAGAAATAAGATGAATAAAAAATAGAACCCTAGAAATATGTCCATTAAAATCTAGATATCAGAGAAAGGGAAAGAAAATACAAAAATGAATAAATTATTCTTGTGTATATGTGTGTATTTTTAAAAAGCCCATACTTTGATCCAAGGAGAAATTATAATGCTTAATGATATAATAAGCAGATTTAAAAGGACACTGATGGACTATGGTGTTTCCATGGAACAGGGTCTAAATTAACTTTTGAGACCAGCATTGTGGTTTAATGGGTTAAGCCAGAGCCCATGATGCAATCATCCCATATGGATGCTGATTCAACTCTTGGATGCTCTACTTCCAATCCAGCTCCCTGGTAATGTGCCTGAGAAAGCAATAGAGGATGGCTCAACATCTTGGGCCTCTGGATTCATTTTGGAGATCCAGATGAAGCTCGTGGTTCCTGGCTTCAGCCTCGCCCAACCTGGGCCATTGTAGCCATTTGAGCAATGAAGTAGCAGATGGAAGATCTTTTTCTGTCTCTGTCTCTCTCTCTTCCTCATTCCCTTGATCCATCCCTCTCTCTCTCTCTAACTCTGCCTTTAAAATAAATAAGTCTTTATTAAAATTAACTGTCACAACTTCCAATATGCACCTATTTTCAAAATTTCATGGGTGAAAACCATAGTGTGGCCCAAATTACAATTGTAGCTATGGATAGCCCTAAATTTAAACAAAATACAACATATGATCTTGGGGAAATTACAAAAAGAAAAGAGAAGAAAAAATAAGGTATTCACTTATTATACTTGATTTTAATTATAACAATGCTTCAATTTTCCATGGTCAAATGAACTCAATTATTCCATAGGAGGCAGAGTGACTCTAACAGAATAAGTAACAAATTAAAAGTAAACTAAGTTTTTGGAAGTTAAAATTTGGCTAGATAAAGTGGAAATCCACAGGCCAAATTAAAATGAATAAGATGGTGAAATACAAGGAAATTCAAAGGCTTCAAATGTCACAATTTGTGATAAAAAAAAAAAACAATTAACAAAGGGATGAATATTCCCACTGCTTTCCCATGCAGTCCAATTTTGCCTTGTTCTTAAAACTAGAAAGAAAAAAAGCACTCACATAGTGGTGGCTTAACCAACTGAACCACAATACCGAGCCCCTTGTTTAGCTTTTGTTACTTGATGTTGGAGAGTTTCCTTATCCTGTTCCTGACATGTAGCCTTAGACAGAAAACACTGCCATCCTCTCTGGCAGTGGTCACCTCCCAGCATGAAATGACAAAAGAAATTCAAGGCCTGGCATTTGGGCCCAGCTGGTTAAATCAATGAATGCAACATTGGCATTCCATGAGTCCAGGTCCAAGTCCTGGCCACTCCATTTCAGGTCCAGCTCTCTGCTGATGTGCCTGAGTGGGTAGCAGGGGATGGCCCAAGTGCTTGGGACAGTGCCACCAAATGAGAGACCTGGAAGTATTCCCAGGCTCACAGCTTTGGCCAGGTCCAATGGTGACCATTGCATCCATTTGAGGAGAGAACCCTCCCTCCTTCCTTTGCTGCAACTCTGCTTTTCAAATAAATTATATAATAAATCCTAGGAAAAATCTATCCAAATACATCTTCACACCATTCTTCTGACTGTTGATTGTTTTATTATTGGTCTGGATGCATGCCTCAGTTTGCAAACCAAGGACCCAAACTTTTGTTTTTCCCAAAGAAACCTTTTATTTAATGGGTACAAATTTCATAACTACAACTTTAGGAATATAGTGATTCTTCCCACCATACCCACCTTCCCACCCCTACTCCACTTCAACTACTCCTCCCTCTCCCATTGCCAGTCCCATTCTCCATTAAGATTAATTTTCAATTAACTTTATACACAGAAGACTAGCTCTGTACTAAGTAAAGATTCCAATAATTTGCACACACACAAAAAGCTGAGAACAAGTTGTATAGTTAATTCTCTTAATACAATTCATTGAGGACAGAAGCCCTGCATGGGAAATAAGTATACAGTGACTCCTGTTGCTAATTTAACAGTTAACACTCATGTATGATATCAGTGATCACCCGAGGTTCTTAACATTAGCTGCCAAGGTTATGGAACCCTCTTGAATCCCAAATCTGTCAGCAGAGACCCAAACTTTTTTTTTTTTTGACAGGCAGAGTTAGTGAGAGAGAGAGACAGAGAGAATGGTCTTCCTTCCATTGGTTCATCCCCCAAATGGCTGCTACATCCACTGTGCCGATCTGAAGCCAGGAGCCAGGTGCTTCCTCCTGGTCTCCCATGCAGGTGCAGGGTCCAAGGACTTGGGCCATCCTCCACTGCCTTCCCAGGCCACCGCAGAGAGCTGGACTAGAAGAGGAGCAACCAGGACAGAACTGGCGCCCCAACCAGGACTGGAACCTGGAGTACCAGTGTCACAGGTGGAGGATTAGCCTAGTGAGCCACAGCACTGATGAGACCCAAACTTTAAAAGGAAGCAGTTCTAGGCTGGTGGTGGCTAAAATTTAAAAATAAAAAACAAAAACAAAAAGACACTCCTGTATCAATATCACTGCAAATATAATTTTGTCAAACTTTATATCTTAGACAAACCAATGGTTAAGAATGATGTACTACAGTTGCAATGATCTGTGATTATTTTAATATTTACTGTATATAATTGAAATGGACATCATTTTATTTGATTTTTATTTGTAGCCTTTGTCTATATTCCTGATGAGCTATGCTGTTTTTATTTTTTATTTGTTGAACTCTTTATTTTGTAAAGTGGAGCAGTGGGTTAAAGCCCTGGCTTGAAGCACTGGCATCCTATGTGGGCACCAATTCTGATCCCACTCTCTGCTGTGGCCTGGGATAGCCATGGAGGATGGCCTCTTTGGGCCCCTGCACCCTTGGGAGAGACCTGGAAGAAGCTCCTGGCTTTGGATTGGTGCATCTCCAGCCATTGTGGCCATTTGGGGAGTGAACCAGAAGATGAAAGACCTCTCTCTCTCTGTCTCTACCTCTCTCTGTAACTCTGTCTTTCAAATAAATAAAATAAATCTTTGAAAAAGTAAAATGGAATATCAAAAATTCCAAAAGAAATAAAGGAAAAAAGAAAAGGAATGGGAGGAGGAAGGCAGGGAAGTATTGCATTCTTTGAATTGTGTCTATAAATGACAATGAATAGGGTATTAATTACCTTGTAAATGTCATTATTCGACAATCCAATGTACCAATAAATTACTCATAAAAAGGCAAAACAAAACAAAACAATAAAAAATATCACATTTTGAGCACAGAGCAATTTGTTCCTTGAGAGAGCATTACTTCTTTGCTTGGGAACTGCAGATGTTCCCTGGGAAGCAAAATTGGTGCAACAGTTGGAGAAGCAACCTCAGACTACAGTGTTAGGTAAAAGAAAATAGCCCAAAGTAAGCCAGCTGCACATGTCTTATGTAGGTGCACCTGTCTTATGTAGGGAAAGCCTCTCCCTTCTATAAACAGATGGCCACTAAAGGAAAAGTGCTCCCTCTACTGGTAGAGCAAATAAGCCTCATTACATACAGGCCCAGATCCTGGCACTTTTGCAGATTCATCATTAGCAGAAATCAACCAAACCTTTCATCTGGAAGCTGACTATCAAAGGTTGATGAGGGAGATCGCCCAGTTCTCGAGACCAATTTGAAGTTTCAGAATGCAGTCATCGGTGCACTTCAGAAGGCTATTGAGTCACACTTAGTGGATTTCTTGAAAGATACTAATTTGTATGCATTCACACTGAGAGTTGTCATCACATTCAGAATCACCCAGTTCGTTCACTGTATGTGGGGAGAGAAAGGTGTAGTGAAGGCAGTTTTTGTGGGATTCTATAGTGTATTCTGTAAAATACTTTGGTTTAACTTGTGACCTTTTTGTAAGAATTTTTTTATAATGTATTGCATATATTTCTTACAATATATTGCACTGTAAAATGACATTACATCTTTCAGTATGAATATGAAAAATGTTCACAGATCTCAATGATGTGAGCCCTAATGCTCAGGAGTTACATTCCTAAAATGCAGAAGAGATGGGTGATATTTCTTGCTTTCTTGATGCATGTTGCTGTGTATTAATGACTTGTACTGTAGCTATTAATGTTATAGCATTGATTAAAAATTATATTTGCAAGAAAACTGGTTATACCTTGATCCAAATATTTAGTGACTGGGGCTATTAAGTCTGACCATGCATCATGGTGATAGAACATGAACTTTTACAAGGGTGAAGATCCAAGTCTCAACCACAGTGCATCTTACAGTTCTCTTTAAAAAAAGTAAACCTGGCAGCTATAGAATACACTATGTGAACTTATATATTGTAGTATCAACATTTTAAATTAATCTTCTACATTCACAAGTGGTAGAGAGTCTTGTCATAGACATATACTATTTACATCTGGTTTTCTAACTAGACTGCACTTGTCTTCATTGTAGTAAAATGCTTTGTGCAATATACCTTGCATAAGTCTTCATTCTACCATAAGTCAACTAACCCTCCAGCTGGTAATGAAAACAGTAACAGGAGGATTCCATTTGTAAGTGTCCTAGAATAACATTCAAGTTATTCATACCAGAATTCTGTTATTAATATTTTGATCTAGTTTGTGCAGGTTTTTATTATGTTGTGGTTGATCTCATAACTGAGATTTATTTTCTCTTCTGCCAAGAGGAAAAAATACAGGTGTTCTTTTTTCTTTCAGAGTTTATAGTGCAACTCTTGGTGTAAGCCTGCTGTGGAGCAGCAGCAAACAGCACACACCTCCAGTTTATGGAACTTTTTCCAATTATGCTGGTGTCTGGTTAGATTATGTCTGGTTATTGTTTAAGGAAAATCACTTTCCTAAAGGTAGCTTTCTAAGTGATTTTAAAACTTATTTTTCTTTTGAAGTATTAGATCAATTATGTATGCTGACTGGATTTACAAATAATCTTGCTTATCAAAAAATAATGTACTTACCTACAAATATGTGTAGTCATTTGTCAGTTAAAAAAAATGTTTTTAAAAAGTGAAGATTGGGGTGGGAATTTTGGGGTTAAGCCACTGTTTGTGATGCCTGCATCTCAAATAGAGCATGGTTTGAGTTTCTGTTGCTCTACACTTTTGATTCATCTTCATGTTAAGGTGCCTGGGAGGCAATGTATTATGGCCAATATGGTTTGAAGGCTATCTCCCTTCAGGAGACCTGAAAGTGGTTCCTGGATTCTTGCTTCAGCATGGCCTAGCCCTAAAATTTTTGGATATTTGAGAACTAAAACAGTAAATGAAAAGTATCTCTCTCTTTCTCTTCTTCATTTTTCTGTCACTACGCTTTTTAAATAAATATTCCAAAGTCAAAAGTTGTCATGTGGACTTCAAATAAATGCTATCAAATAATATATTGTATACAGAAGAAGAAAAATTTAACATATAAAAAGAGATGAAAATTTAAATGATGAAACAAAGATATACCAAAATGTAACAGAGGGAGATTTATAGTGGCTGGCCACCTCAATAATAGACAGAAAAATTTTAAAACAAACAGTGTTACTAAAGATAAAGTGGGTCATCTTTTAGTAATAGAAATGTCAAACAATTTAAATAATATAACAAATATAGATATATATTTCTCCTACAGAAATGCTCAACATTTTAGGAAAATGAGATAAAGGGATAAGCAGAGTCTTCAACAATAGCATTTGGATTTGCTAGTATCCTTCTTTTAGAAATGGATGGCAAAACTATGAAACAGATTGAAAAGGATATGGAATATTTGAATATGGTAAAACAACAAAATTAATTGGTATATTCCACACTAATCAAGAGAATATGGCTTTCATTCAGTGTGCAGGCAACATTTTCCACAGAAAACAGTTTGCTACATCATAAAATCACCTGAATAAACCTTGACGAACTGAAATCATTTAAGATATGTTCTCTGACCACAATTAGGAGTATTCGGTCTAGTGGTTAAGATAATGTGTTTTGGGGCTAGCGCTGTGGCACAAGGGTTAAAGCCCTGGCCTGAAGTGCCAGCATCCCATATGGGTACTGGTTCTAGTCCCAGCTACTTCTCTTCTGATGCAGCTCTCTGCTATGGCCTGGGAAAGCAGTAGAAGATGGCCCAAGTCCTTGGGACCCTGCACCCATGTAGGAGACCTGGAAGAAGCTCCTGGCTTCTGGCTTCAGATCAGTGCAGCCCCAGCCATTGAGGCCATCTGGGGAGTGAACCGGCGGATGGAAGACCTCTCTCTCTGTCTCTACCTCTCTCTGTAACTCTATCAAATAAAATTAAATAATTAAAAAAAAAGATGTGTGTTATATCCAAATCAAAATCAGAGCACCTAAGTTCAAGTCTTGGCTCTGCTTTCATTTCAGCTTCCTGCTAATATGCATCCTGGTAGGAAGCAGGTGATGGCTGAAGTAATTGCAGCATTGTCACCCATGTGGAAGACTTACTGGCTCCATTTTGCCTGGATGAACTCCATCAGTTGTGAGCATCTAGGAAGCTGTGCAATCTCTCCCTCTCTCTGTCTCTGTCTCTGTCTCTGTCTCTGTCTCTCTCTCTCTCTCTCTCTCTCTCTCCCTCTCTCTCCTTCAATGTTTTTTTAATAAATTCTAAAAGTCAAAAACAGAAGGATACTTGAGAAGTTGTAATATAAGTGGAAAATAAGCAGTACATTTTGGGAAAAAAAGTAAGTAATGGAGTGGAAAAAAAAACCTCAAGGGAAATTATAAAATATTAGGAAATGATTGAAAATGAACACACATTGTACAAGAACTCATGATTGAAATAGTGGTAGATGGAAATTACTAGATCTAAAAAGCTCTATTTTATGAAGAAAAAATATATAAAAACAATAAGGCAGACTTCCCATTTGAAAAAAAAAAAAGCTAGAAAAAGCTGAGAAAGCTAAACTCCAAAAATAGCATCATAAAGAAATAGACTCAGTGCAAAAGGACCGTTCATTGTTGAGAAACTTGGGGCTGGTTTGATGGCAATGGGAGCTGACACCCTCTGTCCATCAGTATGCCTCTAACTATAAACCCAGCCACTACTCCCACGTTCTCTAATGGATTCCATTGAAAACTACAACATCTGCTCCTTCTCTTGATGCCAGATGCTGCTATAACAGCATACTGTCCCTAGTGCTAATTTGCTGTCTGCATTGAGCTCATGGGAGTGGCACACTTGCTATCATCACCCACTTGATCTTGTCTACACATCTACTAGCTTGGCTTGCTGGGTGAGGAAATGTACATGGTGTAGACCATGCTGCAGTTGCTAGTAGTGACACTGGATATCATAGATATTGGAAGATAATTGAGATCTGCATCCAAGACAAAAACTATGCTACTCACCATTCAGCACACAATTTTGACAACAGCCAAATTACCTCC
Organism: Oryctolagus cuniculus; assembly: GCF_051225735.1. NCBI lineage: Eukaryota > Metazoa > Chordata > Mammalia > Lagomorpha > Leporidae > Oryctolagus > Oryctolagus cuniculus. The sequence continues at coordinate 12,967,587 of NC_142889.1, forward strand.
ATTTCTCATCTAATGAACCAGGGATTACACATGGGTCCAGACAGAAGCTGCATGCATCAAGGAAGGGGGACACTAGGAATCCTGAACTCTAGTCATCTCAATGAGCAGCTACACAAATGACAGCAAACAACAAAAAGTTGAGCTCCTAGCCACTTTCATTGATGTTCTCTGCACCACCTGGGCTGTCTCCCCACCAAGATCTGCATCACATCACAGACCAGACTCTCAATCTGGACAAGATGTATGAGGTCTGGGCTATGTCTTTATGCACAATCCAAGCTTCCTGCAATGTGCCATATCATCCCCAGTTGCTCCATCCTCTTCATCTTATCTCCATGATCATACCCACCTACCTTGCCCAGTAGCACCCAAGGGTATGCCGGCCTCTGTCAACTGATGGTCCTCTCTGGAGGTTGGATTCTCCCTTTCCAAAGATTCTATGAGGGGCTGGCACCATGGCATAGTAGGTTTGCCTCTCTCTGCAGCATCAGCATTCCATATGGGCACCAGTTCAAGTCCCAGCTTCTCCCCTATAATCTAGATGTCTACTAATTGCCTGGGAAAGCAACAAAGATGGTCCAAGTACTTGGGCCCTTGCACCCACATGGGAGACCCAGAAAAAGCTCTAGTCTCCTGGCTTGAGATTAGCTCAAATTTGACTATTGTGGCCATCTGGGGACTGAACAAGCAAATGGAAGCCCTCTCTCTCTCTCTCTCTCTAACTCTGCCTTCCAAATAAATAAATCAATCTTAAAAAGAAGACTATGGGCAGTAAGGGGTTACCACAGCTAGTGGAAGCCCCTTTGCTGGAATGATGCTCCAGAAGGGACCAGCAATAGATTGGCAGGCGTTGCCTTACAGTGGGCTCTCAGTAGTAGTTGGTTACGCTGCCATAAAGGCCTCTACATAAGCGATATCTTTACCACACACGACACAATAGTTCTAGCTATAATATGGTATTACAATTTACATTCCAATTATCTAGCTGTGTTTTTTTCCCTCAAATTTACTGCAGCAAAAGAATACTGCAGAAAATGATGGCTCATTCCTTCTTTAAGGCCTGGGGATCAAAACATAAACAGTTTTTATACCATACAGTATTATCAGAAAGCCATGGGTTTCACCTGTCACAGAATAAAGGAAAAAAATAATGGCAATAAGAAAGGCATTTCTGCTCATTTCCAACAAATAAGGGGAGATAACAAGCCATTCCTGTTTGATCTCCCAAATGAGGAAGAACAGGCCTGGCAATACTTCTGGGTTATGGAATCAAATAATCCCAGTGATAGAATCAAATAGTCCTTACTGAATAACCCCATCCTGAATATTTCTAAATCTCTCACACAGGATCCTTCCCTATATGGCAGAACCTTCCATTTTTTAAAAAGATTTATTTATTTGAAAGGCAGAGTTACACAGAGAGAAGAGACACACAGAGAGGGAGATAACTTCTATCCACTGGTTTATCCCTGAAATGAGAGAAATGGCCAGAATTAGAATTTTGGATATGAAAAAAAAAAACCACAATCGTCTGAAGTTTAAAACATTCCATCAGAGGAGGAGGCAAGATGGCGTAATAGGAAGGGAGCACACTGATAGTCCGGGGAGAGATAGTATAATAAAAATGGAGATACTAAAGGTTCAAGGAAGAGTAGGGGAAGAAACAGCAGAAGAAACTCTTCCGGACGCGTGATTCACAGCAGACCTGTGTGGAGAGCGTGGGAGCCCACAGTTCGGGACACCAGCAGCAGACTCAACACACCAGCGCTGGAACGCAAGGTGAGCCGAACCTCAATAGCCTGAGACACCGGCAGGCAAGTGGAGAGAGGAGACTAGAGGGAACGACCCCCGGGGGGTGGGGAAGTTCACCAGGCTAACTGGAAGAGAGAGAGAGAGAGAGAAAAGTGACTGGTACGGACACGGTTTTCTCTCTCTCCGCTCACCTCTCAAGGGCGAGCAAGACAAAGAGCAGGCGCCATCTTGGACATACGTCATAAGCAGAGTGACCTCAGGTCTGCACCGGCCCTGAGCCTAGCAGAAAAACCTGACTCTGGCCGGGGCGAATTAACAGGAGATTAGGACCTAGTAAATTTGTGGTGCTACTGAACTGAGACTGTGAAAAAAGGGACGGTGGGGGAGAGAACTCACGGAATTCACGTGAGCACTCTCCAGAGACGCTACAATTCCGTAATTTTGGCAACCCAGTGGGAGACTGAAGGGGAATTTGAGCCCACTCTGAGGGCAGAACAGATACCCTGTGTGGTCCTTGGGAAAGAGCTTCCGATCTCTGGCTCCTGTGGGTATATCATTTGCCTGCTAACTACCTCCAACTTCGTTCAGCTGTGCGGAATTACTTCCCTTTTGAATCAAAAAAAAAGAAAGAGAGAGAGATCTACCACGCCTAACCTGGGAGTGTCACCTTTGGCACACCAAACAGAGCTCTCAGGCCACACCCATCTCAAGCCCTAAGGCTCCATCAAAAACAGACAGTCCACTTAATCTAGAGTCATAGTATAACAAGAAAAACCACCACAGTGAAGAAACCAAATATCTCCAATATGCCAAATAACAAACGCAAAAACCGAGGTAATAAAAACAAGGAAGCCAGCATGACGTCCTCAAATGAAAAAGACACCCCAATTCAAGATTATGAAGATGATGACATAGAAGAAATGCAAGAAGCAGATCTCAAAAAATTGATAAGAACATTAAGAAGTTCTCAAAAACAAATTCTTGAACTACAGAAATCCTTAATGGACAAGATAGAAAATCTCTCTCGTGAAAATGAAATATTAAGGGGGAATCAAAATGAAATGAAACAACTAGTACAACAGGAAACTGTGATAGTGACTGAAGTGAAGAATTCAATAGATCAAATGAAAAACACAATAGAGAGCCTTACAAACAGAATGGGTGAAGCAGAAGAGAGAATATCGGACTTAGAAGACAGAGAACAGGAAAGGATACAGTCAGACCAAAGAAAAGACGAGGAAATTAGAAATCTAAAACATATTGACGGGAATCTTCAGGATACTATTAAAAAACCCAACATTCGGGTTCTAGGAGTTCCTGAAGGCATGGAGAGGGAGAAAGGATTAGAAGGCCTTTTTGGTGAGATATTAGCAGAAAATTTCCCAGGTTTGGAGAAGGACAGAGAAATCCTAGTACAGGAAGCTCACAGAACCCCTAATAAACACGACCAAAAGAGATCCTCACCACGACACGTTGTAATTAAACTCTCCACAGTGAAACCTAAAGAAAAGATCCTAAAATGTGCAAGAGAGAAACGTCAGATTACTCTCAGAGGATCTCCAATCAGACTCACAGCTGACTTCTCATCAGAAACCCTACAAGCTAGGAGGGAATGGCGAGATATAGCCCAGGTACTAAGAGAGAACAACTGCCAGCCCAGAATATTATATCCTGCAAAGCTATCATTTGTGAATGAAGGTGAAATAAAGACTTTTCATAGCAAACAGAAATTGAAAGAATTTGTCGCCACTCATCCAGCCCTGCAAAAGATGCTTAAAGATTTGTTACACACAGAAACACAGAAACACGGTCATCAATATGAAAGAAGGTAAAGGAAGGAAACCAAGGAAGGAAAGCTCACAGCAAAAGATCACAGGGAATTCAAAGCATATATTAGAACTTATCTTTGGCAAATGGCAGGGCAAAGTTACCACTTATCATTAGTCACATTGAACGTGAATGGCCTGAACTGTCCAGTTGAAAGACACAGATTGGCTGATTGGGTTAAGGAACAAAACCCATCTATTTGCTGCTTACAAGAAACACATCTTTCCAACAAAGATCCATACAGACTGAAAGTGAAAGGCTGGAAAAAGATATACCATGCCAACAGAAGTGAAAAAAGAGTGGGCATAGCCATCTTAATATCGGATACCATAAACTTTACCACAAAAACCGTTAAGAGAGACAAAGAGGGACACTATATAATGATTAAGGGATCAATGCAACAAGAAGATATAACAATTATCAATGTATATGCACCTAACTACAGGGCACCGGTTTATCTAAAAGATTTGTTAACGGACTTAAAGGGAGACTTAGACCCCAATACAATAGTACTGGGGGACTTCAAGACTCCACTCTCAGAAATAGACAGATCATCCGGTCAGAAGATCAACAAGGATACAGTAGATTTAAATGACACTATAGCCCAAATGGATATAACATATATATATACAGAACTTTCAATCCTGCAGCTAAAGATTTTGCATTCTTCTCAGCAGTACATGGAACCTTCTCTAGGATTGACCACATTCTAGGCCATAAAGCAAGTCTCAGCAAATTCAAAAGAATTAGAATCATACCATGCAGCTTCTCAGACCATAAAGGAATGAAGTTGGAAATTAGCAACTCAGGAATCCCTAGATCATACGCAAACACATGGAGATTGAACAAAATGCCCCTGAATGAACAATGGGTCATAGAAGAAATCAAAAGAGAAATCAAAAACTTTCTGGAAGTAAATGAGGATAACAGCACAACATACCAAACCTTATGGGACGCAGCAAAAGCAGTGTTAAGAGGAAAGTTTATATCAATAGGTGCCTACATCAAGAAATTGGAAAGGCACCAAATAGATGAGCTTTCAATTCACCTCAAGGATCTAGAAAACCTACAGCAAACCAGACCAAAATCTAGTAGGAGAAGAGAAATAATTAAAATCAGAGAAGAAATCAACAGGATTGAATCAAGAAAAACATTACAAAAAATCAGCCAAACGAGGAGCTGGTTTTTTGAAAAAATAAACAAAATTGACACCCCAATGGCCCAACTAACTAAAAAAAGAAGAGAAAAGACCCAAATCAATAAAATCAGAGATGAAAAAGGAAACGTAACAGCAGACACCACAGAAATAAAAAGAATCATCAGAAATTACTACAAGGACTTGTATGCCAACAAACAGGGAAACCTATCAGAAATGGATAGATTCCTGGACACATGCAACCTACCTAAATTGAACCAGGAAGACATCGAAAACCTAAACAGACCCATAACTGAGACAGAAATTGAAACAGTCATAAAGGCCCTCCCAACAAAGAAAAGCCCAGGACCAGATGGATTCACTGCTGAATTCTACCAGACATTTAAAGAAGAACTAACTCCAATACTTCTCAAACTATTCAGAACAATCAAAGAAGAGGGAATCCTCCCAAATTCTTTCTATGAAGCCAGCATCACCTTAACCTAAGCCGGAAAAAGATGCAGCACTGAAAGAGAATTACAGACCAATATCCCTGATGAACATAGATGCAAAAATCCTCAATAAAATTCTCGCCAATAGAATGCAACAACACATCAGAAAGATCATCCACCCAGACCAAGTGGGATTTATCCCTGGTATGCAGGGATGGTTTAATGTGTGCAAGACAATCAATGTGATACACCACATTAACAGACTGCAGAAGAAAAAACATATGATTATCTCAATAGATGCCGAGAAAGCATTTGATAAAATACAACACCCGTTCATGATGAAAACTCTAAGCAAACTGGGTTTAGAAGGAACATTCCTCAATACAATCAAAGCAATCTATGAAAAACCCACAGCCAACATCCTATTGAATGGGGAAAAGTTGGAAGCATTTCCACTGAGATCTGGGACCAGACAGGGATTCCCACTCTCACCACTGCTATTCAATATAGTTCTGGAGGTTCTAGCCAGAGCTATTAGGCAAGAAAAAGACATTAAAGGGATTCAAATTGGGAAGGAAGAAGTCAAACTATCCCTCTTTGCAGATGATATGATTCTTTATTTAGGGGACCCAAAGAACTCTACTAAGAGATTATTGGAACTCATAGACGAGTTTGGCAAAGTAGCAGGGTATAAAATCAATGCACAAAAATCAACAGCCTTTGTATACATAGACAATGCCATGGCTGAGGAAGAACTTCTAAGATCAATCCCATTCACAATAGCTACAAAAACAATCAAATACCTTGGAATAAATTTAACCAAGGATGTTAAAGATCTCTACGATGAAAATGACAAAACCTTAAAGAAAGAAATAGAAGAGGATACCAAGAAACGGAAAAATCTTCCATGCTCATGGATTGGAAGAATCAATATCATCAAAATGTCCATTCTCCCAAAAGCAATTTATAGATTCAATGCAATACCAATCAAAATACCAAAGACATTCTTCTCAGATCTGGAAAATTGGTGCTGAAATTCATATGGAGGCACAAGAGACCTCGAATAGCTAAGGCAATCTTGTACAACAAAAACAAAGCCGGAGGCATCACAATACCAGATTTCAGGACATACTACAGGCAGTTGTAATCAAAACAGCATGGTACTGGTACAGAAACAGATGGATAGACCAATGGAACAGAATTGAAACAACAGAAATCAACCCAAACATCTACAGCCAACTTATATTTGATCAAGGATCTAAAACTAATTCCTGGAGTAAGGACAGTCTATTCAATAAATGGTGCTGGGAAAATTGGATTTCCACGTGCAGAATCATGAAGCAAGACCCCTACCTTACACCTTACACAAAAATCCACTCAACATGGATTAAAGCCCTAAATCTACGACCTGACACCATCAAGTTACTAGAGAACATTGGAGAAACCCTTCAAGATATTGGCACAGGCAAAGAATTTCTGGAAAAGACCCGGGAGGCACAGGCAGTCAAAGCCAAAATCAACTATTGGGATTGCATCAAATTGAGAAGTTTCTGTACTGCAAAAGAAACAGTCAGGAGAGTGAAGAGACAACCGACAGAATGGGAAAAAATATTTGCAAACTATGCAACAGATAAAGGGTTAATAACCAGAATCTACAAAGAGATCAAGAAACTCCACAAGATCAAAACAAACAACCCACTTAAGAGATGGGCCAAGGACCTCAATAGACATTTTTCAAAAGAGGAAATCCAAATGGCCAACAGGCACATGAAAAAATGTTCAAGATCACTAGCAATCAGGGAAATGCAAATCAAAACCACAATGAGGTTTCACCTCACCCTGGTTAGAATGGCTCACATGCAGACATCTACCAACAACAGATGCTGGCGAGGATGTGGGGAAAAAGGGACACTAACCCACTGTTGGTGGGAATGCAAACTGGTCAAGCCACTATGGAAGTCAGTCTGGAGATTCCTCAGAAACCTGAAGATAACCCTACTGTTCGACGCAGCCATCCCACTCCTTGGAATTTACCCAAAGGAATTTAAATTGGCAAACAAAAAAGCGGTCTGCACCCTAATGTTTATTGCAGCTCAATTCACAATAGCTAAGACCTGGAACCAACCTAAATGCCCATCAACGGTAGACTGGATAAAGAAATTATGGGATATGTACTCTTTAGAATACTATACCGCAGTGAGAAACAATGAAATCCAGTCATTTGCAACAAAATGGAGGAATCTGGAACACATCATGCTGAGTGAAATAAGCCAGTCCCAAAGGGACAAATACCATATGTTCTCCCTGATCGGTGACAACTGACTGAACACCAAAAAGGAAACCTGTTGAAGTGAAATGGACATTATGGGAAATGGTGACTTGATCAGCATAGGCCTGACTGTTAATGAACAACTTAATACATTATCCCTCTTAGTAGTTTTTTTGGTCTGTTCTACTTAATATGACTGGTTTAATTCTGTAATTAATACACAGTTATTCTTAAGTGTTGAAAATTAACTGAAATGTGATCCCTGTTAAACATAAGAGTGGGAATAAGAGAGGGAAGAGATGTATAATTGGGGACATGCTCAAGCTGACTTGCCCCAAATGGTAGAGTTAGAAACATACCAGGGGATTCCAATACAATCCCATCAAGGTGGCATGTACCAATGCCATCTCACTATTCCAAGTGATCAATTTCAGTTCACAATTGATCATAATGAAAGGACTAAGAGTCAAAAGGGAGCACATAAACAAGTCTAATACCTGCTAACACTAACCGATAGAATAAATAAAGGGGAGAGTGATCCAACATGGGAAGTGAGATACTCAGCAGACTCATAAAATGGCAGATGTCCTAAATAGCACTCTGGCCTCAGAATCAGCCCTAAAGGCATTCAGATCTGGCTGAAAAGCCCATGAGAATATTTCAGGCATGGAAAGCCAAGACACTCTGGCAAAAGATCTCTGTGAGTGAGATCCCAGTGGAAAGAACAGGTCATCAAAGAAGGAGGTACCTTTCTCTAAAGGGAGGAGAGAACCTCCACTTTGACTATGACCTTGTCTACACAAGATAAGAGTCAGAGAACTCAGAGGGCTTCCATGGCCTTGGAAACTCATGACTGGAGCATAGGGAGATTACTGATGCCATAGACAGGAGTGTCAATTGATAAAGTCAACAACAGGAGTCACTGTGCACTTACTCCTCATGTAGGATCTCTGTCCTTAATGTGCTGTGCATTGAGATTTAATGCTATGAGTACTTAAACAATATATTTCACTTTGTGTTTCTATGGGGGTGCAAACTGTTGAAATCTTTACTTAATGCATACTAAACTGATCTGTAAAAAAAAAAAAAAGGAAATTATCAATTCCCAACTTGACTCTCACTGGGATTAAACATGACAATAGGTCTGATCTGATTTCATCATCATTTTAAAAAAATCATCTATTATTTTTCACTTTATGTTTCTGTGTGGGAGCAAACTGTTGAAATACTTACTTAAGGTATACTAAGCTGATCTTCTGTATATTATGATAATCGAAAATGAATCTTGATGTGAATGGAAGGGGAGAGGGAGTGGGAAAGGGGAGGGTTGCGGGTGGGAGGGACGGTATGGGGGGGAAGCCATTGTAATCCATAAGTCGTACTTTGGAAATTTATATTCATTAAATAAAAGTTAAAAAAAATCCATCAAAATAAGATTCCAAAATATTGAAAACATTGTCACTCATTTAACCAGGATGCTATGATCAAGAACTATAGACCAGATATATAGTTTTAAGAGTTTTAAGATCACTCATCTTTGAAAAATAAATTGATAATTTTAACTTTTTAAACAAAGATTTATGTATTTATTTGAAAGGCATAGTTACAAAGAGGGAAGGAGAAGCAGAAACAGAGACCTTCCATCTACTGGCTGGGCCAGGCTGAAGCCAGGAGCTCCAAAATATGTTGATGGTCTTCAATGGGGGTGCAGAGGCCCAAGCACTTGGGCCATCTTCCACTGCTTTCCCAGGCTCATTAGCAGAGAATGCAGTTATGGAATTAGTAGGGAATATGGGATACTGGTGCTGCCAGTAGATTTACCTGCGCTGGCAGCACAGGATCTGGGATCCCTCTGGTGATATTATTCCCAAGCTCCCCTATCCTTATGGTCCTCAACTCCAGCTGGCAGCATCGTGCCTTGGGGGCAGTGCAAGGCTGGAACCACTGGGCACTGTAGAGGGCCACCCCTAGCTGGCTGTGCATCTTGGAGTCGAGGTGGCCATCAAAGCCACCAGGTCTCTCAGAAATCGGGGGTTCCTGTGGACCCCAGGTGGCTGCAGCCTGGCTCCATGGTTCTGCTGGTTCCCCAGCAAGGAAAGATTGTACCCACAGGACCCACCCACCCACATCCATCACCTGCCCCCCAAGATGTAGTAGACTCCAGGCATCTGGTGCCACTGAATCCTGCCTCTCTTTAAAGAAAGGAGAAAATTGTGGGCATCCAGACAGTAGCAATAGGTGACATGAGGGCCAAAGATGCATCACCCTGTTCTCCCATCGCCCATCCCCTCTTTCCTGACTCATGCACCCACCTCTGGTCCACCAGCCCGCTGCCCATCTCTTGTCTCCTTTATGCCCCAGGCACACTCAGGACACTGTCACTACCCACCCTCCATACTCACCAGCCTGCGCCTGCACTGCTGGGAAAGCTCTCATCAGCCTGCTGCTTTCCTCCTCCTAATGTCAGATTCTCTCTTTCCTCCTTGCCATCTACAACATTTCAGGGCCAACCCATGCCTTTCTGAACATATGCCTTGAAAGTCTCAGTCTTCCATCCCCATTCCTTTCCGTGGTCATCTCTGGTCAGCTCTGGACTAGGAAGGCCTCTGACTGTCACTGGGCCCCTCAGGTTCCCTCTTCTGCAGTTAGCACATAATCCTTGGCTTCAGCTTCACCCTGCACTGCCTCAACCCAGAGCTCAGATTAGGAGTTAAATAGGGGAGGGTGCCCCTCTATGCCTAGCTGTGCCTCCTGTTCTGGGAGCCCACCCCTGTGTAAGACTAAGGCCCGAGACAAATTTCATTTGCCCTGGAGGGGAGCACTGAGGTCAGGAATGCTGCTGATAGAGTTCACAGCTTTAAGATTCCCCCAGATGACCTGGGGTGGAGGGAGGGCCACAATGCTCCCTTTTGCTTCAGTCTTCTCCTGACTTCTATCCACCTCTATGCCGACTCTCTGGATGAAATTAGAAGCCAGGAATTTCTTCCAGGTTTCCCATGTGGGTGGCAGGGGCTAAACACCTAGGAGTTTTTTTTTTTTTGTATTTTGATTTTTTCAACTTTTATTTAATAAATATAAATTTCCAAAGTACAACTTTTGGATTATAGCAGCTATTCCCCCCATAACCTCCCTCCTACCACAACCATCCCATCTTGCACTCCCTCTCTCATCCCATTTTTCATCAAGATTCATTTTCAATTAACTTTATATACAGAAGATCAACTTAGTATATGATAAGTAAAGATTTCAACAGTTTGCACCCACACAGATTTAAAGTGCATCCCCCAGGCCATTAATGGAATGCTGGATTGGAAGAGGAGCAGCCTGGAGAACTGGAGGCCATATGGGATATGAGCATTGCAGGCTATGGCTTTCCTTCAGAGGCCACAAAGCCAGTCCCTGGAGGGCTTTTCGAATTTGAGTAAGGACATGACTCTGTCATTTCTTTTCCAATGAAAAGTTGCCAGCAAGCTATAATATAAAATATACATACTATGGTGCATTAACACCATACAATCAATTGAAGAATAGGCTAAATGGGGAAATCCAGAAACAAAGCAGAACCTACTTCAGAATTGGCAGTGACTTTCGTGGATGATGGAATCACAGGGTTATTGTTCATGTTAATGCTTTTCAGAATTCCCTTTCTCCAAAATTAACAACATTTTATTTAGAATAAAGGAAAAAACATCACCCATGAGTCTTCTAGCTTGACAAAATCTCAGTTATTACAGTTTGGACACCTTTTCCTATCCAAGTGTTTTTACACAGGTATAATCATAATGTAGCTACACTGTTTTATCTTATCTTTTTTTTGACAGGCAGAGTGGACAGTGAGAGAGAGAGACAGAGAGAAAGGTCTTCCTTTGCCATTGGTTCACCCTCCAATGGCCGCTGCAGCCGGCATGCTGTGGCCCGCGCACCGTGCTGATCCGAAAGCAGGAGCCAGGTGCTTTTCCTGGTCTTCCATGGGGTGCAGGGCCCAAGGACTTGGGTCATCCTCCACTGCACTCCCGGGCCACAGCAGAGAGCTGGCCTGAAAGAGGGGCAACTGGGACAGAATCCAGCGCCCCGACTGGAACTAGAACTTGGTGTGCTGGTGCCGCAGGTGGAGGATTAGCCTATTGAGCCATGACGCTGGCCTTATTCTATCTTTTAAACATGACATGAATTTATTTATATGAGAGGTTTTACATACAGCATTGAATGCATGATCCATAAAAATATATAATGTGAGCTGTGTTAACTAAAGATGTTCTCTAACATATATTTAAATAGAAGAAGATAAGCCCCACAATGGGAAGGTAATACTTGGAAAATATATATCCACCAGAATTACCTGCAAATTTCATGAAGCTTGTGACATTTAATAAGGTGATAAATCCTCCAACTTAACCTAAATAAATTGAGTTATATTTACATAGGATATATGCAGATTAGAAATAAAAACATACAATATATTGAACTTTAGGGGATTGTGAGATAAAAGAATGAATGTTCCATAAAATTAACGCAAATTAAATGCCAATGAGGTAGAAAAACTACATAATTATAAAACGGTCTTAATGAACAATCCTGATGGTGCCAATTGTTTACTAGGATGTAGAGTATTCAAAAATATTATTCATTACTGGCTAAATCCTTCACAAGATATCTGGATAAGTTATTGCAAAGCCTATGATAGCATCATCATACAGTGCAGGAAAGATGTCCTGATATATTTACCCAGCTAACTTGAAAGCTTAAACCCACAATCTAGGATAAAAACATACAGCTGCTTTACTCATACTGCCTAAAACCTGAATGAAATCACAATGTTCTTTAGTAGATAAACAGAGAGCCAAGCTGTCCCAGTAGGTGGAGGCTCTTGAAGGCACATGGGATTAGGAAATATGGGGCATGGACACTGGACATGGGGACACAAGAAAAAAGGCGTGGGCTGGAGTCACAGGGGTTCCAAAGACAAAAGGAAGACATTGGCTTCAGGTAAGTAGCATGCAGACAACTGAAGGAAGCTGTAGTTGTAAGCAAAGGTCAGAGTGGTACCCAAAGGCTTCCATGAACTGGGAGTAAAGGGATGAAGTCACTGCAGGGCAGGAGAAAGGTCACTCTATACAGAGAAAGACTGGAGACACACAAGTCCTGACAGGTTGTATGGACAAGGGAGGTCAGCACTTAGGGAAAATTAGGGCTACATACAGAGTGGCTCGGGACCCATGAGGACTGGCATGGTGTGCAGGCCCAGCAGGAGACTTGCAGAGAGATGTGCTGTACATAAAAGGGATGAGCACTCTCACAGCTGGTACATGCTGCAGACACAAGGAGTAGAAGATTTAAAGAACTGGCTTGGATGACACTTTTTAAATGACAAAACTATCAAAATGAACAAGGGTCCCAGATAAAGGAGATGTTGAAATTGCAAATAACATATGGGCTTTAGGAACAGGATTAAATATGCAAGGTGAGCAGACACATGGAACTGGAAACATTAGGAGGCAGACAGGGCATATTATTACAGGATTTGGAAACACAGCAAAAAAATTCAGGAGATGCAATATAAATTGTCACAGTAGTTAGAGACCTGCTTAGAGAAAATTTAGAGCCTCAAGTGATTGAGAACCAGTAATTATGGCTTCCCTTTTTAAAACTGATTTGTTTATTTATCTGAGAGAGAGAGAGAGAGAGAGAAAGAGAAGCTTCCATCGATCCACTGGTTCACTCCCCAAATGGTTTTAATGGCCAGAGCTGGGCCAGTCTGAAGCCAGGAGCCAGGAGCTTCTTCTGGATTCCCCACAGAAGTGTAGGGGGCAAGCATTTTGGCAATCTCTTGCTGTCTTTTCCAGACCATTAGCAGGAAGCTGGACTGCAAATACAGCAGCCTGGACTCAAACTGGCACCAATATGGAATGCTGGGGTTGCAGGTGGCAGCTTTACCCACTATGCCACAATGCCAGGCCCCTGTAGTTTCTTTCTTAAGAAATAAAATTAACTATAGAATAAACCATACAATAGAGGCAAGTAAAAACAGGCAGGCATCAATGAAATATCTGTAGAAAAATGCACAATAGAAATAAGGAAAAAGAGTTTCTAAAGTATATTGAAATTAATAAAATCTAGTATAAGTCATTAAGGAAAGAAAAGAGAAATACCATACAAATAACAAGCTTCAGGAATCCAAATAGCATCATCTTCAAAAATTTTCTTTTTCTTTTTAAAGATTTATTTATTTTAAAGAATTACAAAAGAGGCAGCAGAGTAAAAAAAATAGTTATGAGCCGCTGCCACAGCTCACTTGGCTAATCCTCTGCCTGCGGTGCCGCCACCCTGGGTTCTAGTCCTGGTTAGGGTGCTAGATTCTGTTCCAGTTGCTCCTCTTCCAGTCCAGCTCTCTGCTTTGGCTCGGGAAGGCAGTGGAGGATGGCCCAAGTTCTTGGGCCCTGTACCCATATGGGAGACCCGGAGGAAGCACCTGGCTCCTGGCTTTGGATCGGTGCAGCACGCTGGCTGTAGCAGCCATTTGGGAGGTGAGCCAACAGAAAAAGGAAGACCTTTCTGTCTCTCTCACTAACTGCCTGTCAAAAAATAGTTATTCACAACCACATGAATACACACACACACACACAGAGGGAGAGAGAGAGAGGGAGGGAGAGAGAGAGAGAGAGAGACAGAGAGAGAGAGAGAGAGAGAATCTTACATCACCTGGTTTACTCTCAAAATGGCTACAGTGGCCGAGGAGGCAGAAGCCAGGAGTGAAGAGCCAGGAGCTTCATCTGGGTCTCCTGTGTGGGTTGCAGGGGTTCAAACACTTGGACCATATTCAGCTACTTTACCAGGCCACTTAGTGTGGTGCTACATCAGAAATGAAGCACACAGGACTTAAATTGGTGCCCTTATGGGATGCTGGCATCCCTGGTGCAGCTTTATTTATTATGCCACAAAGCCCCTCAGCTACCCCCTCCATTTATAAACATTAACAAGATAGTAAGGATTGTGAGAAATAGTTAGGAGTAAAAATTTTTTAGAGATATCAAAAGTCACCATATTTTGTAAATCAATATACCATAACAGAGATATTGTGTAACATAGAGAACTTCCATATAAGTTAAAAAGACTAATCAGTATTTGAAAAATCAAATCAATGAATTTAAAAATTCCACAAGAAAATTTCAGACTCAGACTTAGAAAATTCTAGACATTCAAGGAAGGTTGTTCCTCATTTTCCCAGATTCATCCAAAGTGGCAATAGACAGAGAATATATTTGAATTTCTTTTGAATTCATTGTTTACATTAGTGACATAGATTAGGTTAAAGGAACTTAACATACATCTTTAATAAGAGACACAGGTATTTTAAGCAAAATATGAAAACAGAAGAGATCAATAACAAGCAGGATACATTAGATCATGCAAAGATGATTAACATTCCAAAATAAACCAAGTAAATAATTTATGTATAAGAAAAAGATAAGTAAATCACATGATCGTTGAGATTAAATGTTGAAAAGCTTTTCATGAAACAGCTTATAAGCATAAAAAGAATAGAAAAAATAATAGCAGTTCCCCAATTGTAATTAAGACTAGCTACAGAGAAGTAATAATAAACAGCATAATTAACACAGAGCACTAAATTATCTTTCCCCGGAAATAATCTTGGACAAGGTTTTCTCCTCTCTTTCTTCAACACTGTCCTGGATGCATAATTAGGGAAATTAAACAAACAAAAAGAAATGTGAGGTATAGGGTCAGCTTTTAAGAAATAGAACTCTTAATGTATGTTAATGATACTAGGCTATGTAGAGAAAATCAAACACTAGCCAAAACCAAATATGAGCTGATAGGTGAATTAGACAAAATTATTGGGTATAGGATCAACACAATCAAGTGGGTTACCAGGTCCCCATAAAAGCAAATAGAAAACAATGGTAATGAACAAAGTACAATACATAAAATGAATATCTGTATGAGAAATACTCTTCAAATCCATATTTAACAAAATCAAATGACCTAACAGAAAAATAAGCCAAGAACACAAAGAGAAAAAGGCCCAGAATCCAGTAAACTGTAACTCACCTGAAGATCATGGCAAGCTCCAGTTTCAAGATCTGAACAGGATCTCAGGAGATGGGATCCTGATGGCGGGGCAGTGCCCCCTGCTGTTGGGAAGGCCCAGCTGCCAATGGCGCAGCTTCAGACCTGAGACCAAGCCCTGCCTCTCATTCCCCCCACCCGGTGCAATCCCAAGGGCCCGCCCTCAGGCTAGGGACGATGCTGATTGGATATGTCCTCTGTGACATCGTCCAGCCTCTGTGACCTGATGGACTGTTAAATCAGGCACACCTGGGCAACACTGCAGACCCTCAGGGTCTGTCCTTTGCCTCCGAGTTCAGCTTCCTGGTTCTGCTCAGACACTTCTACCCTGAACTCCCTCAGCGCAGGGCCCTGAGAAGACGCCCGGAGTCCCTGGACGCCAAAGCGGTGAGTGTGAGGTTCCCGGGCCCACAGGAGGTGAGGGGGACAGGCAGCTGGGACCCTGGTGTGCTGCCCTATCTCAGCATGCAGTGGCTCCACCTGAACCCGGGCCTCACCTCTCCAGGTTGTGTGGGGAGGAGAATCTGAACCTCACGCGTGACCTGATTTCCTTGAGTTGGGCACCGGGGTCTCAGGTCCTTAGCTTTCCCTAGGGTCTTAGTCAGTGTTTTTGTTGCTAATGATGTAACAGCAGAGACTCAGTGGTGTATTTACCACACGCTTTTGGGCCAAGGACGAGGGGCAGGGTGTGGGGATGGACTTTCTGCTGGTGCAGGCTTGGGATGGCACAGATCCCACGTAGACAAATGGAGTGTGGGGGAGGCTGACCCCAGGTGGTGTGAGCACCAAGACCTGGAGCCTGGGGAACCTGAGTGTGGGTTCAGCAGGCTGCCTCCCAGAGCTCATTCCATTCGTGTCTTTTGTAGAAATTTGCTTCGGTTTATTCACAGTCTCCTACTTGTGTAGGAACTGTGTGCCATGATTTGAATGTTACACTGCTGTTTTCTTTGGAACCTGAGTTTATTCAGTGATAAGAATTGAAAAAGGAAAGAGGATTTTTTTGTTTTCTGCTAAGTTTGATTAATAATGTGAACACTAATGGAATGGCTACCCAGGTAAATGAATGGGCTTTGGTCAGTTCAGGGGCCTTATTTTGTTTTTTAAAGATTTATTTCAGGCTGGTGCCATGGCTCAATAGGCTAATCCTCTGCCTGCGGCTCCAGCACACCAGGTTCTAGTCCTGGTCAGGGCGCCAGATTCTGTCCCGGTTGCCCCTCTTCCAGGCCAGCTCTCTGCTGTGGCCCGGGAGTGCAGTGGAGGATGGCCCAAGTACTTGGGCCCTGCACCCCATGGAAGACCAGGAAAAGCCCCTGGCTCCTGGCTTTGGATCAGCACGGTGCGCCGGCGGCAGTGGCCATTGGAGGGTGAACCAACGGCAAAGGAAGACCTTTCTCTCTCTCTCTCTTTCTCTCATTGTCCACTCTGCCTGTCAAAAAAAATAAAGAAAAGAAAAAAAAGATTTATTTATTTATTTGAAAAGCAGAGTTACAGAGAGGCAGAGGCAGAGAGAGAGAGAGGTCTTCCATCTTCTGGTTCATTCCCCAGATGGCCACAATGGTCAGAGCTGTGCTGATCTGAAGCCAGGGTCTAGGAGGTTCTTCCTGGTCTCCCATGGGGGTGCAGGGACCCAAGAATTTGAGCATCTCCCACTTTCCCAGGACATAGCAGAGAGCGGGATGGGAAGTGGAGCAGCTGGGACTAGAGCCGACACCTATATGGGATGCTGGCAATGCAGGCGGCAGCTTTATCTGCTGTGCTGCATTGTCAGCCCCAGGGGTCTTCTTGATCTCTCCTACCTCTGCCCCTGTTATATATTAATATATATTATTATATAATATATATATTAATGTTAGCCATCTGAACACCAGAGTAAGGGAAAGGGTTTATTTGGGAACACCCAACAGACCAGAGTGAAGGGGCGGTGAAGGAAAAAGAGAGAAAGAGAGAGAGATGGAGAGGAGGGAGAAGAGAGACGAGAGGAGGAGAGAAGCCAAGAGAGCGCAAGAGAGAAGGACCAAGAGAGCACGTGTGGAGAAGAGAGACGAGAGGAGGAGAGAAGCCAAGAGAGGCCAAGAGAGCGCAGGAGAGAAGGACCAAGAGAGCACGTGTTCAGGAACAGGCCCTTTTGAAACTGCCTGAGGGTGGGCAGAGAATCCAGAGCAGCGAATCCCATTAGGATGGGGGTGGAGCCTGGCTCAGGTAGCTGGGCCATGCAGCCACCTGGCTAAAACTGCCAGTTTCCTAACAGCCCCCACTGGTAAATGAGTCGAGGTTCTTTTTAATGTTTTTCATGGCATAAAATCTATTACTCTCAACAGTGAGTTTTTCTTGGTTTATTTTGTGCTATTTGTGATAATATTTTACTTAATTTTTTTCTCATGTGTTACTTCACAGTAATTTTTTAAAATAGCATGAAAATGTTGTTAGGCTATAGATTGTGAATAAATTATACTTCTATAGGAAGTTTTAGTGGAGTACGAGGATTAAGTATCTAACTTCTCATGCATATGCACTTACTTAGTTTTTGATTTCCCAACACTTAGATTTACCTTATTTATTTACTCACCTAGTGTTAACTGACATTTCTGTTTGGAAACATATTTGTAGTTACTAATGACCCCTGGTTGGGTACTTATACTGTTGATCTATTTGTACTGATTACAAATGGTGAATTTGTATTTTTGCTTCGAGTTATATGTTTTCTCTTAGGTATCTTAATGCTCTATTTAGGGGCACTGGTAGGAAGCCTTGTAATGTCTTCTTGGAGAACTGCCAGTTGTCTCACTGTGTAACCCTTCTAGTAGTCTGACCTAAATTCTGATTAGTCTGAAATGAATGCTGTTTTTCTACATTTCATTGGATTTGTATTATAATAGACTATTTTCTGCATATTTTTATTTTTAAGCAGTTGTGTATATATTTGTCTTAAGTTGATAAGAATGGAATTTGGAAATATTTATGTAATTTAAATGAACAAAGCAAGGCAGTTATCATATCCACTACATTATATACCTATTTTTCATGATAAGATTACTTAGAAGTCTAAACTCTTGTTTATTTTCCTATAGTAGGACACATTGTTATTAACTATTCTCACCATGTTGCACAACAGACCTCTTGAATGTATTCCTACTATGCAAATGAAATGTGATTGGCCAAGATGACTTCAAATCCCCTTCATGTGTCTGTATATTTAAATGATTTCCTATAGACAGCACAAAGTTGGGTCTTGGTTTTATTTTTCCATGTCAATCTCTATTTTTAGTGTATTTAGATAATGCACATTTAAAGTGATTATCCATGAAAGTGGGTTAGTATGTAATATGGTTGCAATTGTTTTCTCTGTTATTTTTTTAAGTCTTATTTATTGATTTTTGTTTGAAAGCTAGAGAGACAGAGGGAGGGAGATCTCCCATTGGCTGTTTCACCCCCTCCAAAGAAAAAAAAAACCTACAACAGCTGCAACTCAGCCAGATTGAACACAGGAGCCAGGATGTCCATCCTGGTCTCCCACATGTATGGCAGGGAGCCAATAACTTGAGCCATCACCTACTGCCTCCCAGGGGGTGCATTCACAGGAAATTGAATCACAAGTGGGGTTGCTGAACTCAAAGCTGGCACTCTGATATGGGACATGGTTATCAAAATTGGTGTGTGTTTAGCTGCTGCACCAAATGCCCATGCCGATTCTTGTTTTTAAATATTTTTTGTAATTTTATTTTATATTTAAAAAATTTTTATTCATTTATTTAATTCATTAAAGGCAGAAATACAGAGTGATCTACCATATGCTGGTTCACTCCTTAAATTTCTGCAAAATAGGGTGACACTGTGGCATACCAGGTAGAGCTGCCACCTGTTGGTGTATTAGTTGCTGTTAATAGTCCCAGTGATCTATTATATTTCTGTGATATCAATTATCTCTTTTTTTAAATTTTTATTTATTTATTTGGGAGGCAGTTATAGACAGATAGGGAAAGAGAGAGAGAAAGGTCTTCATCCACTGCTTCACTCCCTAAATGGCCCCAAGGGCTGGAAGGTGGTCTGATCCAAAGCCAGGAGCCAGGAGCTTCCTCCAGGTCTCCCTCATCAGTGCAGTAGCCCAGGGCTTGAGCCATCTTTCACTGCTTTTCTAGGCCATAAACAGAGAGCTGGATTGGAAGTGGAGCAGCCAGGTGACAAATCAGTGCCAATATGAGATGCTGGTGCTGCAGGTGGAGCCTTAGCCCACTGTCCCACAGTGCTGGTCCTCAGCCATGGCTTTTAATTTCTGTATTTGTCTGATAATTGTGGGGCTATAGGTGGCTGTAGGAAATATAGGCAGAGATAAAAAGTGCATTGCTTTGCTTGGGTGGCCATAACATAATACTGTCAAATATGTGGCTTGAATCACAGCAATATATTTCTCATAGTTCTAGAGATTATATATTTGAGAGCAAGAAGATAATGGGTTTGGTTGCTCCTGAGACCTCTCTTTGGTTACCACATAACCACCATCTTGTTGCACCCTTATATGGTATTTCCTCTATGTGCAGCCCTTCTTATCAGAACATTGATTAGTTTGGATCAGGGCTTCATGCTTATGATATCATTTGATGTCAATTATTTGCTTACAGTCCTGTCTCCAAATAGTGTCACATTGGTTGTCAGTATTTCATGATATGAATTTTAGAGAGATACATTGGTTGTCAGCATTTCATGATATAAATTTTAGAGAGATACAGATCAGCCTGTAGTACTTAAAAGGGCCCAGGGGTTTGCCCTGTAAGCATGTCTCCAAGGAAGACTTAGTTTCTGAAATGTGTGTTAATGTTTCTCACAGTATTATTTTCAATACTGATGTAAATATTGGTGCATGAATGAACACACATGTGCACAAACCCCTGTGTACATATAGATACATTATTGTGAAGATGTTTAATGGTTGCGTGGAGGTAAAGTAAATATAGTAATCCATATAATGACACAGTGAGGCCAGCAGTGTGGAATAGAAGTTTGAGCTTCTGACTGCAGTGCCAGTACCCCATATATGTGTGGGTTCAAGTCCTGGCTGCTCAACTTCTGATCCAGCCCCCTGCTGATGCACCTGGGAAAGCAGCAGAAGATAGCCCAAGTACTTGGGACCCTATACCCATGTGGGAGACCTAGAAGAAGCTCCTGGCTCCTAGCTTCAGACTAGTGTAGCCCCAGCTGTTGCTGCTATTTGGGGAGTGAGCTAATGGATGGATGTTCCATCTCTCTCTATCTTCCCCTCCCTCTCCCTTTCTTCCTTTCTCCCTCCCCTTCCTTCCCTCCTTCACCTTCTCTCTGCATCTCTGCCTTTCAAGTAAAGAAATCTTATTAAAAATTACACAGTAACATTATAACATGATGAAAAATAGAAAATGATAAAACTTAATAAGTGTGTTATCCAATATCTAATTTCTAAAACATAAACAGCAAACAGAGGGATGTTTTCTTAACATGTTCAAAATTTTAAATTATAATTACTCAAAACTTAAACTTTTCATTATAGGGACACACTGGCAAGCTACAGTACCAAAAGCATAAATCCAATACCACTGTAGTACCTTTTCATTGTTGTTTCATATTTTTTCAGTATTATCTACTTAATTAAATCGTGAATTATGGTGGGCTTTTCTGCTCTTTGAATACCACTTATAGTATTTAAGAATTTTACAAACTTATCATTGAGTGTGTTTTTTCAACACAGGCACTGATATTGCCAGTTCAGTGAACACTGGGGTGACCATTGCAGGATTTAAAATGAAATTTATATTATAATGACATAGGTCTCCCTAAAATCTTCAAAGCCTCCAAAGCACATAAATTATTACATCAGTAATTTATTAGAGATATTTGATTTAGTTTAATTTTTATGGCTAATGTGTCATTACTGTTTGGCAATTAGAAATATAATTGATAAAGCATGTAAGCATTAAGACTGTATGTTTCCTAGACAGAATTTTGGCCTGACAGCATGAGTATATATGTGCCTTCATTTTAGTAGGTTTTATAAAAAAAGTTTTAAAAAGATACATTACTTATTCATTTGAAAGGCAGAGTGACAAAGAAAGGCTGGGGGAGTTTACTTCATCAGTGGTCCAAGGATCCAGGCATAGCAAGGCCAAAGCCAGTAGCTCCAAATTCCTTTTGGTTTCCCATATATGTGGCTGGGGCAGAAGCATTTGGACAATCATTTGCTGTCATTCCAGGTGCATTATCAGGAAACGAGATCAGATTCATAGTAGCAAGGACTGGAACTGGGTTTCTAATGCAGATACTGAGTAGTTCAAGTGGTGGCTCAATCTACTGTGCCACAATGCCAGTCCTGACAAATTTTATTTAAAAAAAAAGGAAAATTCTTATAACATCCATATAAATGATCCCAAAGACACAGCAAGTAAAGAAATATTTACTGAAGACAGATTTGTTAAGAGCAGAGAGACTCAGTGCTTATGGATCCAGACCTGTTTCCTACCTTCCCTATCATGACTCAGTGCAATGGAAACTCCACTCCTAAGTGCAAATGAGAACACATGGCCCTCTCTACTGCTAGCTGCCAGTTTGGGATGACATCCTCATTTTTTTCCTGTCCTCAGTTGCCTGCTGCCAGAACTATGCACTGGGTGAGTGTAGCTGAGAGGTAGGGCCCAGACCACACTTGAATAATGGAGACTCTGTATTGGGCATTAGGACGCTTGGATCTCATCTCCCACAACATGCAATGTCCGCTGTAGGCACATCCATAGAAACAGTACATCTGCAGTGACTTTGGGTTGAAAGTATTGGGGATATTGAGGAGACAGCCTTCTTTTTATTTATTTTTTATTTTATAAGCAAGGACAAATAGCAATGAAAGAAAGCTTCCATCTGCTGGGTCATTCTCCATTCAAAACAAATAAGGCTGAGCTAAGTTAAAATTGGGAGCTGGTAAGACAGGCATGATAACACTGAGAATTAAGTGTTAATTGGGATGCTCACTTCCCTTTTCAGAGGGTCAGTTCAGATCCCAGCTACTTTGCTTCTAATCCAGCTTCTGACTATTAGGCCTGGGAAGGCAACACATGTTGGCCCACACCAGTATGGGAGATGAGACCTGCATGGAATTCCTCAGCCCTAATTTTGCCTTGGGCCAACTTTGGCTGCTGTAGGCATTTGGGGACATGGGGGAATAAACCACCAGATGGAAAAATCACTGTCACTCTCTCTGAATTTCAAATAAATTATTTTTTAAACAGTTATAAATTGGAAGCTAGGCACTCAATTTTGGTCACCAATGTAGCTAGGTGTCCCAACTACTTGAGCCTCTACCTTCTGGGTGATACAGACCTAGGGTGAGCATTAGCAGGAAGTTGGAGCTGAATCAGGATGGAGCTGGGACTCAAACCCACGCTGTCTGGAATGTGCTGACCCAAGCAGTGTATTAAACACTATACTCAACTTCAACACTTTAAGGAGATAAAAAATATTCTAAGATTGTTGATGGTGATGGTTACAACTAAATGAAAACAGTGAATTGTATAGATACTCTTAACTGGTGAATCTCATGGTAAGTTGCATTTATATCTCAATTATGCTATTTAAGAAAATTATATGACTTAGAATATATTGTATTACTTCAAACTTTTCATGTAATATATATTTTAGTGTCTCAAATTCCAATGCATGTAAAATGTGACTTTATATTTACATATAAATATAAATATGAATATAAATGTAAGACCAAGTGATGACAGCATATTAACTAGATAAAGAACAGTGATTGATTCAGGACCAAGGTATATTGGTTAAAAGATTACATTAATCTTTTCTGTATATCTTTTCTGAGAATAAAATTAAGAAATGAATTAACATGAAACAAAACATGGTCAGACACCAGAAACATGTGAATATATAATTTACTAGAGATGAATCTGAGAAGACTAACATTTGGGACTGACATTGTGGTGCAGTGGGTTAGGACACTGCTTGCAATGCTGGCACCCTATATTGGCATGCCATTTTGAGTCCTAGCTACTCTGCTTCTGATCCACATTCCTGTGAGTGTGTTTGGGAAAGCAGTGGAACATGGCCCAAGAACTTGGATCCCTACCAGCCATATAGGAGACCCAGATAGAATGGCCTGGTCCTGACTCCTTGCCCCACCCTGGCTATTTCAGACACTTGGGGAGTGAGCCACAAGAAAGAAGATCCATCTATCTCTTTGTCAGTCTCTCCTGCCTCTCTCCTTATTTCCCTTTCAAATAAATCTTTAAAAAAAAGATTAACCTCATTTCATAATCCTTGTGGTGGAATCTTAATTACCCAATCTCCTTTCTATTTGTCTCTCCCTTTACACTACAGGGACTCTTTATTCCCATTCATCCAGTACAAATTACTTACTAGAACTGCTCTTATGACTTGGCACTCAAAATCATGAACTACAATTATCACATGATATCTATACTTAAGAAACAGATAAAGAATTTGTTTAAGATTATCCATCTATTTGTGAGTATGGTCTTCCCACTTTTATTCATATCAGGATTCCTCATTGAATCCAAATATTCAACCCCAGTAGGAACAGCCCCCATTGACAGAGGTGTGTGATGACCAAGGGAACAATTCATGGGAATGGGAATGAGAAACCAGTACTCTATGTTGCTAAGCTACTTCTTTGATACCTGAAAGTTCATTTTATTTCAAGGAATATGCCATAGAGACCCATTTTTTAAGCATGCAATTTCTTCTGTGTCCTGAGATGAGGGTACCTAGGCTATAAATCCAAGACTGAAGTTCCTGCTTTTGCACAATAGTCACTGAAGGGCAATGGCAGGATCAGAGAAGGTTTGGGAATTTCAACAGGGCAAACCATAGGTGAGGCATAAAGAAAGCCAGGGATAGGCTGTGGGCCAAGAGTCAGTACCCTGTCCTACTTCACTCAAGGCCATCTCAATTATAGCCATCCTCATTTGAGAGTTTTATGAAACCCTCTGTTGACCTTTTTGCCTAGTTTGTAACATAAACCAGCAAGTAGAGGGAAAAGTTCAGATCCATTCCTTAGAACAGTAAGTGAAGATTTGTTAGATATTTAGATGGACAGATGGATTTCAGAAGCTCTTAATTATGTAACTAATGGAGATTAAAACTTTTGTGTTTGCACACACTTTTTGTTTCAGTATATGTGCACTAGAATAGTTTTCTCAACTCTGGAATATGACCCAAGGATGGAACACTAATTATTTTAGTCGAAGAGACCAAGTGTCTTTATATGACCATACTTCCCCATATTTTTTATGGATTGTGTGAATCAAATATGTTTATAATGCAAGTTTTTCTCATTTAATGTCAGTTATCCATTTTTTGACAATTGTAATGTTGCAGAGATTTAGTGTTAGTCCATTTCTAATTATTTAAAATGAGAGTAAATCAGACTATTGCTGATAATTACTTTGCAAAATATAAATAAAAATGCAATACAATGCCCAAATATAGTAAAAATATTTTTTAAGCTTGATTTATTTATTTGAAAGTCAAAGGAGAGGCAGAGAGAGAGAGAGAGGTCTTCCATCCGATGGTTCACTCCCCAATTGGCCGCAATGGCCCGAGCTGTGCCAATCTGAAGGCAGGAGCCATGAGCTTCTTCTGGGTCTCCCAGGCACAGGGGCCCAAGCACTTGGGCCATCCTCCACTGCTTTTCCAAGCCATAGCAGAGAGCTGGACTGGAAGTGGAGCAGCCAGGTGGTACCCATATGGGATGCCGGTGCTTCAGGCCAGGGTGTTAACCCACTGATCCACAGCGCTGACCCCTCAATACATTGTTATGTTATCCAGGCAGTTTGTGTGGCAGCAGCCTTGCTGACAGGGTTGGCATGAATCATGCTCATGAACATGTCTGTGTGAAATTCTCTTGATTGTATTTGGCATGCAATTAAATTCCTCCCTACTCACCAAGAGTATATCAGCATTTGATATATAACAAATCAAAAAAATTATGTTGTGGTTTTCTTTGCAATTATTTTTTAAAAGGCAGAGCATCAGAGAAAGGGGAGAGGAGGTAGGGACAAAGGAAGAGGGGGAGAGAGAGACTGCATCTCTGCTTGATTCACTCTCTAATTATCCTAACAGCCAGGGCTATGTCAGACTGAAGCCAGAAGGCAATAATCTTACCTAGGTCTCTTTTGAGGGTAACAGGAACCCAAGTACTTATCCATCATCTGCTGCCTCCCAGGTACAACAGCAGGGTGTTTTATTTTAAGTATGGAATAACCAGGATGAAAACCACAAATTTGCTTATGGGATGTTGTATGTCCCAAGCGGTAGTCTAACCTGCATCACAATATACAACCCTCTCAATCTGGTGGTTTGCTCTGAATCTTGCCCAAACCCTGTATCTCCAATAGACAATTCCCAGACTTTTTCATAATATAAGTGTCCAATAAGGTAAACTCCAATAAGCAAGTACTTTTCAAAGTGTGTCGATGTCATATTTACTGATTTCCAATTGGGCAAAGCAAGAAAAATGGTAATGTCAAGGATTGTGATGAAGATTATTTGAAGGCTTGTGTGTTGGGAGGTGTGTTATTTGGGATAATTACTAGGAAGGTATAGTACAATGAATATGTGTTATATCCATTTTTACAGTGCAGTTGTGGGCAAAAATACTCAGGTTGCTAAATGCCTAAATTCTATAGAATTTTCAGTATGTGGATTTCTGTGCAGTATATCTGTAGTAATAGAAAAGTAGTTAATATCACCCAAGTATTTTTTTTCTGTAGTGTAGATTTAAGTAACAAAATGATGTTTCTTTCTATGGTATACTGAAATTTGTTTAAACATTCATCCTGAAAATAAAATTGCTTCTTAACCATAGCATTAGCTTTTTTTTTATTAAAAGATTTATTTATTTGAAAGACAGATTTACAGAGAGAGGTAGAGATAGAGAGAGAGGTCTCTCTGTCACTCTCCAGATGGTCACAACGTCAGAACTGCACCAGTCTGAAGCCAGGAGCCAGGAGCTTCTTCTAAGTCTCCCACATGGGTGCATGGACCCAAGGACTTGGGCCATCTTGTACTGCCATAGCAGAGAGCTGTATCAGAAGAGGAGCAACCAGGAATAGAACCAACACCTATATGGTATGCCAGCGCTTCAGGCCAGGGCTTTAACCTGCTGCACCACAGCACCAGTCCCCATGACATTAATTGTGGCTCATTTGGTTAATCCTCTGCCTGTGGCACCAACATCCTATATGAGTTCTGGGTTCTAGTCCCAGTTGCTTCTCTTCCAGTGCAGCTCTCTGCTGTGGCCCAGGAGGGCAGTGGAAGATGGCCCAAGTGCTTGGGCCCCTGCACCCACATGGGAGACCAGGAAGAAGCACCTGGCTCCTGGCTTTGGATCAGCACAGTGCCAGCTGTAGTGGCCATTTATGGGGTGAACCAATGGAAAAAGGAAGACCATTCTCTCTTTCTCTCACTATTTATGTGTCTACCTGTTAAATAAATAAAAAATAAAAAAACCCACAATGCATAAAGGTTATAAAATTGTGTATTTCTAGACTTGGTTTTTTTAATCAAAGAGAACATTTTTAAAATTCTTTTTAAATGTTAGATTAATTTCTATATAGTTCCTGGACTTCTAAAACTTTGCATATTTGTCTAGGCTCTTTCATTAATTAAAAAAAGGCTTTTGGGGGCTGACACTGTGAGATGGTGGGCTAAGCCTCTGCCTGTGGTGCCAACATTCCACATTGGTACCAGTTTGTGTCCCAGCTGCTCCTCTTCCAATCCAGGTCTCTGCTTATGGCCTGGGAAGGCAGCAGAAGGTGGCCCAAGTGGTTTTCTGTACCCATGTGGGAGATCTGGAGGGAACTCCTGGCTTCTGATTGGCTTATCTCTGGCTGAGCCATCTGGAAAGTGACTGTGACTCTACCTCTCAAATGAATACATAAGGTCTTTAAATAAAACAGTTGTTTGATCTATGTCCATCTTAGTCTATTTTTGATAAGAATGTCACATAGTAGGTTATTTAGAAAGAAACATTTTTTGCTAAAATGTATTTACTTTCTCTTTCTGTTAATAAAAGAGAGAGAGAGAAAGAAAGAAAGAAAGAAAGAAAGAAAGAAAGAAAGAAAGAAAGAAAGAAAGAAAGAAAGAAAGAGGGAGATTCTTTCACCGGTTTCACTCACAATAGGAGCTACAACAGCCAGGACCAGGCAAGGTCGATGCCAGGAGGCAGAACATCCATCTGAGTCTCTGCATTTCTGTCAGGAACCCAAGTACTTGGGAAATTATACATTGCCTTCTTACATGCTTTAGCAGGAAGCTGAATGGAAAGTTGAGTAGCCAGGACTCATATCAGACTCTATGAGGTGAGAGCTTCACCAGTGCTGTGCCAGAAGACCTGCCTCAAAACACAGTTATTTCTTTTAGTCTGGGAGCCAGAAGGTATAAAGTCAAGAGGCCAATCTAGAAAGGGCCATTTTCCTACATCACATGGTAAGAGAGACATCACATGGTAAGAGAAAGAAATAGAAGTCTTTTAAAATTGGTGTTGAGGTATTCTTTATGATAGCAACTTTTACTTTGGGGATTAAACTTCCATTATGCTATTTTTTTCCCTTTCCTACAAATAGGTTTTCACTGTAACAACTGTTACTTCTATAGAATTTAAATAGTTTATCAGTCTTTATCTTACTTTATGTGATTTGTAAATACTGAAAGATACTTGGAAATTGTTAAGGTATCTGGCCTACTACTTTCAACACCTAACTTAAGTTTCTTTCTAGTTTTTTTCCCTTGAGTATAAGTCAAATTTTCATTTTTCCCCCAAGTATAGTGATTTTGAATTTTATACTTAGTATTGTAAGGCATATGTTGCAGAAATTGTGGATACTGTAATATTCTTCAGAATGATTTGCTTTACATTAATTGACTGGATTAAAATAGCAAATTCCATATTCTTTGCAGTGATCAATAAGTCATTGCTTCTCATAATGTCAGTTTCACTTCTACAGGTTTCCTTTTAGATGCTCAGTTAGTTTTCACAGATCAGGGAGAACATATACTATTTGTCCCTTTTGGGCTGGCTTATTTCACACAGCATGATGTTTTCCAGATTCCTCCATTTTGTTGCAAATGACTGGATTTCATTTTTTATGGCTATGTAGTATTCTATAGAGTACATATCCCATAATTTCTTTATCCAGTCTTTTGTTGATGGCCATTTAGGTTGATTCCCTATCTTAGCTATTGTGAACTGAGCTGCCATAAACATTGAGGTGCAGATAGTTCTTTTATTTGGCAATTTAATTTCGCTTGGGTAAATAGTGAGGAGTGGGATGGCTGGGTCATATGGTAGGGCTATATTCAGACTTCCGAGGTATCTCCAAACTGTCGTCCATAGTGGCTTTACAAGTTTGCATTCCCACTAAAAGTGGAGTAGTGTTCCTTTTCCCCCACATCCTGACCAGCATCTGTTGTTGATTTCTTTATAAAAGCCATTCTAATCAGGGTGAAGTGAAATCTCATTTTGGTTTTGATTTGCATTCCCTGATGCCTAGTGATCCTGAACACTTTTTTTTTTATCTTTTATTTAATGAATATAAATTTCCAAAGTACGACTCATGGGTTACAATGGCTCCCCCCCCCATACCGTCCCTCCCACCCACAACCCTCCCCTTTCCCACTCCCTCTCCCCTTCCATTCACATCAAGATTCATTTTCTTTTTTTTTTTTTTTTTTTTTTTTATCTTTTATTTAATGAATATAAATTTCCAAAGTACGACTCATGGGTTACAATGGCTTCCCCCCCCATACCGTCCCTCCCACCAACAACCCTCCCCTTTCCCACTCCCTCTCCCCTTCCATTCACATCAAGATTCATTTTCGATTATCTTAATATACAGAAGATCAGCTTAGTATACCTTAAATAAGTATTTCAACAGTTTGCTCCCACACAGACACATAAAGTGAAAAATAATAGATGATTTTTTTTAAATGATGATGAAATCAGATCAGACCTATTGTCATGTTTAATCCCAGTGAGAGTCAAGTTGGGAGTTGATAATTTCTTTTTTTTTTTTTTTTTTTTTTTTTTACAGAGGATCAGTTTAGTATACATTAAGTAAAGATTTCAACAGTTTGCAACCCCATAGAAACACAAAGTGAAATATATTGTTTGAGTACTCGTTATAGCATTAAATCTCAATACACAGCACATTAAGGACAGAGATCCTACATGAGGAGTAAGTGCACAGTGACTCCTGTTGTTGACTTTACCAATTGACTCTCCTGTCTATGGCATCAGTAATCTCCCTATGCACCAGTTATGAGTTTCCAAGGCTATGGAAGCCCCTTGAGTTCTCCGACTCTTATCTTGTTTAGACACGGTCATAGTCAAAGTGGAGGTTCTCTCCTCCCTTCAGAGAAAGGCACCTCCCTCTTTGAAGACCTGTTCTTTCCACTGGGATCTCACTCACAGAGATCTTTTTGCCAGAGTGTCTTGGCTTTCCATGCCTGAAATACTCTCATGGGCTTTTCAGCCAGATCCGAGTGCCTTTAGGGCTGATTCTGAGGCCAGAGTGCTATTTAGGACATCCGCCATTCTATGAGTCTGCTGAGTATCTCACTTCCCATGTTGGATCACTCTCCCCTTTATTTATTCTATCGGTTGGTGTTAGCAGATACTAGACTTGTTTATGTGCTCCCTTTGACTCTTAGTCCTTTCTTTATGATCAATTGTGAACTGAAATTGATCACTTGGAGTAGTGAGATGGCATTGGCACATGCCACCTTGATGGGATTGAATTGGAATCCCCTGGTATGTTTCCAACTCTACCAATTGGGGCAAGTCAGCCCAAGCATGCCCCAAATTATACATCTCTTCCCTCTCTTATTCCCACTCTTATGTTTAACAGGGATCACATTTCAGTTAATTTTCAACACTTAAGAATAACTGTGTGATAATTACAGAATTAAACCAGTCATATTAAGTAGAACAGACAAAAAAATACTATGAGGGATAATGTATTAAGTTGTCCATTAGCAGTCAGGGCTATGCTGATCAAGTCACCATTTCTCATAGTGTCCATTTCACTTCAGGAGGTTTCCTTTTTGGTGTTGAGTCAGTTGTCACCGATCAGGGAGAACATATGGAACCAACCTAAATGCCCATCAACGGTAGACTGGATAAAGAAATTATGGGATATGTATTCTTTAGAGTACTATACCGCAGTAAGAAACAACGAAATCCAGTCATTTGCAACAAAATGGAGGAATCTGGAACACATCATGCTGAGTGAAGTAAGCCAGTCCCAAAGGGACAAATACCATATGTTCTCCCTGAACACTTTTTAATGTGTCTGTTGACTGAATTTCTTCTTTTGAAAAATGTCTGTTAGGTCCTTGGCCCATCCCTTAAGTGGGTTGTTTGTTTGTTTGTTGTGGAGTTTCTTGATCTCTATGTAGATTCTGGTTATTAATCATTTTTCAGTTGCATAATTTGCAAATATTTTCTCCCATTCTGTCAGTTGCCTCTTCACTTTCCTGACTCTTTATTGTGCAGCACAGAAACTTCTCAATTTGATTTAATCCCAGTTGTTAATTTTTGTTTTGGCTGCCAGTGCCTCTGCGTTCTTTCCCAAGAACTCTGCAAGTGTCAATATCTTGCAAGGTTTCTCCAATGTTCTAATAATTTGATCATGTCGGTTCATAGATTTAGATCTTTATGTTGAGTGGATTTTTTGAAAGGTGCAAGGTAGGCTTCTTTCTTCATACTTCTGCATGTGGAAATCCAGTTTTCCCAGCACCATTTGTTGAATAGACTTCCCTTGCTCCAGGAATTGGTTTTAGGCTCTTGATCAAATATGTTTGTTATAACTATTTGAATTGATTTATGGTGTTTCTATGCTATTCTGTTGGTCTATTCTTCTGTTTCTGTACCAGTATCATGCTGTTTTGATGACAACTACCCTGCAGTATGTCTTGAAAACTGGTTTTGTGATGGGTCCGGCTCTGATTTTGTTGTCTAAGATTGCTTTAGCTATTTGATGTCTCCTGTGCATCTATATGAATTTCAGCATCATTTTTTTCCGGATTTGTGAAGAATATCCTTGGTATTTTGATTGTTATCACATTGAATCTGTAAATTGCTTTTGGAAGAATGGACATTTAGATTATATTGATTCTTCCAATCCATGAACATGAAAGATTTTTTCATTTTTTTGGTATCTTCTTCAATTTCTTTCTTTGAAGTTTTGTAATTCTCATCGTAGAGATCTTTGACATCCTTTGTTAAGTTTCTTCCAAGGTACTTTTTTGTAGCTATTGTGAATGGGATTGATCTTTAGAAGTCCTTTCTCAGCCATGGCATTGTCTGTATATATAAGGGTGGTTGATTTTTGTTATTGATTTTGTATCCTGGTACTTTACCAAGCTCTTCTATGATTCCAATAGTCTCTTAGTAGAGTTCTTAGGATGCCCTAAATAAAGAATCATATCATCTGCAAAGAGGGATAGTTTGGCTTCTTCCTTCCCAATTTGTATCCCTTTGATTTCTTTTTATTGTACAATAGCTCTGGCTAAAACTTCCAGTATTATATTGAATAGCAATGGTTAGAGTGGGCATCCCTGTCTGGTACCAGATCTCAGTGGAAATGCTTCCAACTTTTTCCAATTCAATATGATGCTGGCCATGGATTTTTCATGAATCACCCTGATTGTGTTGAGGAGTGTTCTTTCTACACCTAATTTGCTTAGAGTTTTCATCAAGAAAGGGTGTTGTATTTTACTGAATGCTTTTTCTGCATCTATTGAGATAATCTTATGTTTTTTCTTCTGCACTTTGTTAATGTGGTGTATCACTTTGATTGAAATGCAAATGTTAAACCATCCTTTCATACCAGGGATAAATCCCACTTGGTCTGGGTGGATGATCTTTCTGATGTTTTGTTGAATTCTATTGGCTAAAATTTTAATGATTTTTTTGTGTCTATGTTCATCAGGTAAATTGGTCTTTAATTCTCTTTCTCTGCTGCCTCTTTTTCAGGTAATGCTGGCCTCGTAGAAATCATTTGGGAGGGTTCCTTCTCTTTCAATTGTTTTGAATAGCTTGAGAATAATTGGAGTTAGTTCTTTAAGTATCTGGTAGAATTCAGCAGTGAATCCATCCAGTCCTGGGCTTTTCTTTGTTGGGAGGGCCTTTATTACTGATTCAGTTTCTGTCTTGGTTATGGGTCTGTTTAGGTTTTCTATGTCTTCCTGGTTCAATTTAGGTAGGTTGTATGTGTCCAGGAATCTATCTATTTCTGCTAGATTTTCCACTTTGTTGGCATACAACTCTTTGTAGTTATTTCTGATGACTCTTTAGTTCTGTGGTCTCTGTTGTTATATTCCCTTTTAAATCTCTAATTTTAATGATTTTGGTATTCTCTCTCCTGTTTTTGGTTAGTTGGTCCAGTGTTGTGTCAATTTGCTCTTTGTTATTTTTTTGGATTAAATTTTGTTGATTTGTTCTCTAATTTTAATTATTTGTTTTCTCCTATTAAGTTTGGGTTTGGTTTGTGTAGAGTTTCTAGATCCCTGTTATTGATCGGTAGCTCATTTATTTGGTGCCTTTCCAATTTCTTGATGTAGCCACCTATCGCTATAAGCATTTATCTTTTTTATACTTTTGTTTAGTAAATATCAATTTCCAAAGTACAGTTTATGGATTACAGTGCCCCCCCCACTGCTTTTGCTGTATCCCATAAGTTTTGATATGTTGTGTAGTTATCTTCATTTGCTTCTAGAAAGTTTTTATTTCTCTTTTGATTTCTTCAGTGACCCACTCTTCATTCAGAAGCATATTGTTCAGTCTCCACATGTTTGCATATGCTCTAGAGATTCCTGAGCTTCTGATTTCCAGATTCATTCCATTGTGGTCTGAGAAGATGCATGGTATGATTTTGATTGTTTTGAATTTGCCAAGACTTGCTTTATGGCATAGTATGTGGTTAATCCTAGAGGATTAACCAAGTTCCAAGCACTGCTGAAAAGAATGTATATTCAGCAACTGTAGGGTGAAAGGTCCTGTAGATATCAGTTAAGTCCATTTGGTCTAGTGTTGATTAAATCTGTTGTTTCTTTTGTTGATTTTCTGTCTGATTGATCTTTCCATTGCTGAAATTGGAGTATTGAAGTCCTCCAATACTATTGTATTGGAGTCTAAGTCTCCTTTTAATACCCTTAACATACCTTTTAAATGGCCTTGTGCTGTGTAATTAGCTGCATATACATTTATAATAGTTACATCTTCCTGTTGAATTGATCCCTTAATCATTATATAGTGCCCCTCTTTGTCTCTCTTAACAGTTTTTATGTTAAAGTTTATTTTGTCTGACATTAAGATGGCTATGCCAGCTCCTTTTTGATTTCTGTTGGCATGGAATATCTTTTTCCAATCTTTCACTTTGTCTGCATACACCTATACTATACTCAGGTTCTCTAATGCATCTCATTGTGCCCTACTCACTAATGCTCTCTCCCTGGATTCCTAAATGCTACCTCAGCAGCCTTGTCATTCCTCATGTAAATTTGTCCACTTTACTGAACTCACAGTATAGACGCCAGCCATCATCACCCATTTGCTCTTGTCCACACATCCACAAACTTCACTTGTTGGGTAGGGATTTTTCAGGGAATTTACAACACTGTAGTTGTAAGCAGATTGCAATCCTGGGTGGATCTCATATGTGCTTGCAGGATATTTGACATCTGCATCCAAAAAAAGGACTGTGCGCACTCATCATCCAGCACACAACTTTATCATCAGCAAATCACCTCTGTCTTTTATCTAAAAGCCCATAGAAACATAAAGAGACCAGCGAGAAGCTGTGTCTGGCATGGTGGACAAGGATAGCAAGAATCCCAAAACTCCAATCTTGCCCCGTGAGCAGCTATAACCATCACAGCAAGCAGTCAAGTGAACTCATACCCATCTTCATTGGTATTCTTTGTATCAGGTGCACTACCAGATATCCAAGAGCTGAAACTGCTCTACACCAGACCACAGGCCAGATTCACAACAATCTTTTTTTTTAGCAGGCAGAGTGGACAGTGAGAGAGAGAGACAGAGAGAAAGGTCTTCCTTTGCCGTTGGTTCATACTAAGCCATAGCTAGATAGGAGAAAGAATTTCTGGTGTTCTATTGTACAGTTGATTGACTATAGATAATGACAATGTATTATACATTATTCTAAAATAAACTGGGTGAAGAGCTTTTCAGTATTTTATCCATAAAGAAATGATGTTTGAGGAGGTAGATATGTTAGCCCTGATTATACATGAAATTATAAATGTATACAAATATCAAGTCATAACATGATATTCCATAAATATGTATAAATTTTTGTGCCCATTAACAAGAAATTTTAAAAGTACTACAGAGGAAGAAAGAAGGAGAGGCAGGGAGAAGTTCAGGGGAAGAGGGTAGAAGGGAGAAGGGAGAGGGAGGGGAGAATCAGGAGAGGGGGAAAAGGAAAGTGATGGAGGAGGGCCAGGTGGAAGGAATTAAAGAAGGCAAGCAAAACCAAATATTAAGATTAAAAAGAAATGATGAATAAGAAAATATTGTTAACAGCTTTGTGCAAACAAAATGGAAATATATAAATTCATGCAAATAGAGACAAAATATTAAAATGTAGCTATCCTTTTCAACATTCATTGATTCATTAATTCATTTTATTAATTGTATTAAATTATACATCTTGTATTACTTATGCCAAAAATTGGGAGAGAGTAAAAAAGACACTGTTATTTCAAACCAGATAATGTCACTGAGAATGATATTACATTTCTTTTTTTAAAGATTTATTTTATTTATTCGAAAGGAAGAGTTACAGACAGAGCAAAGGACAGAGAGAGAGAGATCTTTCACCCACTGGTTCACTACTCAAATGATTGCAATGACTAGGCCTGGGTCACTCTGAAGCCAGGAGATTCATCTGCGTCTTCCATGTGGATGCAAGGGCCCAAGGACTTTGGCCATCTTCTGCTGCTATCCCAGGTGCATTATCAGAGAGCTGAATCAAAAGAGAAGCAGTCAGGGCTCAAACTAGTGAGACTACAAAGCAACAGCTTTACCTGCTAAGCCACAATGCTGTCCCTTTTGATATCTTCAAAATCATCTTTACTATATTTTCAGTAGCAGGTAAACAATTGATTGTTTTGAAATAAACTGTCACTACACTGATTGGTTGCTTGCAAAAAGTAAAAGAAAAATTTCTCTTAATAAAGATAGGATCATTCAGAACTTCAACTTATGTCTGCATTTTTTTCATACAGAGTATCTAACATACAACTTAAATTTAATAGACATGCTGGGAAGAAAGATATATGAACAGAATGACTGGAGATCTAGATATTGGAGTTATCAAGACTAGAATATAGATAACTGACACATATTCAAGATTCATGATAAGACAGTTTTCACAGAGAAATAAAAATTAGTATAAAAATCACATAGAAATACTTTAACACAAAAATAGAAAAACTAAAATAAGAAGTCAGCGAATGAAATTAATAACAGCTTAGAAAAAACTAAAGTGAAAGTTAGAGAAGTGGAATATTTGCTGGCCTTCAGAATTAATGGAGGATTGGCTCCAATGCCACTCACAGATATCCCAAATCCATGGATTCCTAAATCTCTTATATAAAATGGCATAGTATTTATACATAACATAGTCACATCTTCTGGTACACCTTAAATCATCTGGATTTACTTAAGTACCTACTAAAATGTAAATGCTATGAAAATAATTATTGTATTATTGAAGGAATATTGACAAGAAATCTTTGAATGTACAATTAAATCTATACATGTAGATTTCTTTTTTTTTGAAAAATTTTTATTTTAATTTTTTTTACTTTTCCAAAT
Source organism: Oryctolagus cuniculus (assembly GCF_051225735.1). Taxonomy (NCBI): domain Eukaryota; kingdom Metazoa; phylum Chordata; class Mammalia; order Lagomorpha; family Leporidae; genus Oryctolagus; species Oryctolagus cuniculus. Next base: position 13,004,003 of record NC_142889.1, read on the forward strand.
GCAATTTTTAGGTATATTCACTTAGGTGTTTAAGTGAATACATAAAAGACTCAGAGGGGGAAGTTACCAGTACTATGGCAGGGTAAATGGCACAAATTCCTCTTTTTCCCCTGGCTTCCACTTTGCAAGAGGGAACACCTAACAGAATCCAGTCCAGGATATCACTATACTAGTCCTGTGCTTTGAAAAAATGTCTGGCTACATATGATTCTGAATACATCAAATGCTGCTCTTGCCCTTAAGACTTCTAACAGTAGTTATCATTTCTAGTGTGGCATTTCAGGATAATGAATTATCCTGAAAAAAACTTTTAGGTAAAAGCCAGAATATATCATGTCTTCCCAGATGTTTTGAAGCAGATTGTCAAATTCTTCAGCTTAAAAAAAAAAGTCTGAAAAAGACTGCTGCTATATTGTTCAAAGAATTGCATTCCTACATTCCTATAAAATGGACGTGGCCTATGTAGCTCATTCCATAAACACATTTAATATAAAAGTTTTCATATTTTTAGCAAGGATAAGTAATAGCAAAGAGCTTTTATTCCATTGTCCTCTGGTATGTTAGTTTATCTGTATTGAATATTTTTCTAACAAACATTTTGAAAAGTTTATTATCATTTTCTCTTTGATTACATACCAGTTACTTAACTATGTGGTTTTAAAAGATAATCTGCTAATGGGAGGAGGCAAGATGGTGGAATAGGAAGGGAGAACATTGATAGTCCGGGGAGAGATAGTTTAATAAAAGTGGAGATACTGCAGGTTCAAGGAAGAGTAGGGGAGGAAACAGCAGAAGAAACTCTTCCAGACGCGTGATTCACAGCAGACCTGTGTGGAGAGCATGGGAGCCCACAGTTCGGGACACCAGCAGCAGACTCAACACACCAGCGCTGGAACGCGAACTGAGCCGAACCTCAATAGCCCGAGACACCGGCAGGCAAGTGGAGAGAGGAGACTAGAGGGAACGACCCCCTGGGGGGGGGAAGTTCACCAGGCTAACTGGAATAGAGAGAAAAAAAAAAGATGACTGGTATGGACACGGGTTTCTCTCTCTCCGCTCACCTCTCAAGGGCGAGCAAGACAAAGAGCAGGCGCCATCTTGGACATACATCATAAGCAGAGCGACCTCAGGTCTGCACTGGCCCTGAGCCTAGCAGAAAAACCTGACTCTGGCTGGGGCGAATTAACAGGAGATTAGGACCTAGTAAATTTGTGGTGCTACTGAACTGAGACTGTGAAAAAAGAGACGGTGGAGGAGAGAACTCACGGAATTCACGTGAGCACTCTCCAGAGACACTACAATTCCGTAACTTTGGCAACCCAGTGGGAGACTGAAGGGGAATTTGAGCCCACTCTGAGGGCAGAACAGATTCCCTGTGTGGTCCTTGAGAAAGAGCTTCCGATCTCTGGCTCCTGTGGGTATATCATTTGCCTGCTAACTGCCTCCAACTTCATTCAGCTGTGCGGAATTACTTCTCTTTTGAATCAAAAAAAAAAAAAGAGAGAGAGAGAGAGGTTTACCACGCCTAACCTGGGAGTGTCACCTTTGGCACACCAAACAGAGCTTTCAGGCCACACCCATCTCAAGCCTCTAAGGCTCCATCAAAAACAGACAGTCCACTTAATCTAGAGTCATAGTATAACAAGAAAAAGCACCACAGTGAAGAAACCAAATATCTCCAATATGCCAAATAACAAACACAAAAACCGAGGTAATAAAAACAAGGAAGCCAGCATGACGTCCTCAAATGAAAAAGACACCCCAATTCAAGATTATGAAGATGATGACATAGAAGAAATGCAAGAAGCAGATCTCAAAAAATTGATAAGAACATTAAGAAGTTCTCAAAAACAAATTCTTGAACTACAGAAATCCTTAATGGACAAGATAGAAAATCTCTCTCGTGAAAATGAAATATTAAGGGGGAATCAAAATGAAATGAAACAACTAGTACAACAGGAAACTGTGATAGTGACTGAAGTGAAGAATTCAATAGATCAAATGAAAAACACAATAGAGAGCCTTACAAACAGAATGGGTGAAGCAGAAGAGAGAATATCGGACATAGAAGACAGAGAACAGGAAAGGATACAGTCAGACCAAAGAAAAGACGAGGAAATTAGAAATCTAAAACATATTGACGGGAATCTTCAGGATACTATTAAAAAACCCAACATTCGGGTTCTAGGAGTTCCTGAAGGCATGGAGAGGGAGAAAGGATTAGAAGGCCTTTTTGGTGAGATATTAGCAGAAAATTTCCCAGGTTTGGAGAAGGACAGAGAAATCCTAGTACAGGAAGCTCACAGAACCCCTAATAAACACGACCAAAAGAGATCCTCACCACGACACGTTGTAATTAAACTCTCCACAGTGAAACCTAAAGAAAAGATCCTAAAATGTGCAAGAGAGAAACGTCAGATTACTCTCAGAGGATCTCCAATCAGACTCACAGCTGATTTCTCTTCAGAAACCCTACAAGCTAGGAGGGAATGGCGAGATATAGCCCAGGTACTAAGAGAGAACAACTGCCAGCCCAGAATATTATATCCTGCAAAGCTATCATTTGTGAATGAAGGTGAAATAAAGACTTTTCATAGCAAACAGAAATTGAAAGAATTTGTCGCCACTCATCCAGCCCTGCAAAAGATGCTTAAAGATTTGTTACACACAGAAACACAGAAACACGGTCATCAATATGAAAGAAGGTAAAGGAAGGAAACCAAGGAAGGAAAGCTCACAGCAAAAGATCACAGGGAATTCAAAGCATATATTAGAACTTATCTTTGGCAAATGGCAGGGCAAAGTTACCACTTATCATTAGTCACATTGAACGTGAATGGCCTGAACTGTCCAGTTGAAAGACACAGATTGGCTGATTGGGTTAAGGAACAAAACCCATCTATTTGCTGCTTACAAGAAACACATCTTTCCAACAAAGATCCATACAGACTGAAAGTGAAAGGCTGGAAAAAGATATACCATGCCAACAGAAATGAAAAAAGAGCGGGCGTAGCCATCTTAATATCAGACACCATAAACTTTACCACAAAAACTGTTAAGAGAGACAAAGAGGGACACTATATAATGATTAAGGGATCAATTCAACAGGAAGATATAACAATTATCAATGTATATGCACCTAACTACAGGGCACTGGTTTATCTAAAAGATTTGTTAACGGACTTAAAGGGAGACTTAGACCCCAATATAATAGTACTGGGGGACTTCAATACTCCACTCTCAGAAATAGATCAATAGGACAGAAGATCAACAAGGATACAGTAGATTTAAATGACACTATAGCCCAAATGGATCTAACAGATATATACGGAACTTTCAATCCTACAGCTAAAGATTTTACATTCTTCTCAGCAGTACATGGAACCTTCTCTAGGATTGACCACATACTAGGCCATAAAGCAAGTCTCAGCAAATTCAAAAGAATTAGAATCATGCCATGCAGCTTCTCAGACCATAAAGGAATGAAGTTGGAAATTAGCAACTCAGGAATCCCTAGAGCATACGCAAACACATGGAGATTGAGCAACATGCTCCTGAATGAACAATGGGTCATAGAAGAAATCAAAAGAGAAATCAAAAACTTTCTGGAAGTAAATGAGGATAACAGCACAACATACCAAACCTTATGGGACGCAGCAAAAGCAGTGTTAAGAGGAAAGTTTATATCAATAGGTGCCTACATCAAGAAATTGGAAAGGCACCAAATAGATGAAATAGAAAGGCACCAAATAGAAGATCCCTGGCTGCTCACCTAAGAACTTCCTGATGGGGTTGTCCTCTTGGCTCTCTCTCCAACAATTCTTTCTCTGCATAAGAGAGATGACATTCTTTTGAAGGATCCATTGGTAATGTAAAGATAGTTTTCCAGTAGGACCAAACATCATGAAAAGTAGGTGATAAGCCATCAAGCACACAACTTGTTCACCAATGTTTTCCATGGAAATTAGTCAGAGTTGGATGGCGAAGGCATAGTATGACCAGCCCAACAGGAAGCTGATGAACTCTGCTGGGATCCAGGACAGCACCCCCCGGCACCGCCACCTGATGCTGAGTGGGCCTGAGAGTGCCATCTTCCAGCCGCATCCACCTGCCCAGCTCTGGCCTTGGGGTGGGCTGGCCGCACCTGGCGCTCCTGGGGGTGGAAGCTGGTTGCACTGCGGCTACTGCCGCTGCTGTGGCACTAAGTCCCTAGCCTGCAGACTGGAGCCAGTGCTGTGGACTCCTGGCTTCTCAGCCCGGCAGAGGTGGCAGCTGCAGGAGGAGGCGGCTCTACATGTAGATTTAAAAATGCTTTTTCTTTCTATTTTTTTTTTGTTGTTCAACACATGCACGCATAATCTCTGTTTATAGAAAGCCAAATCAAAGTGAGAGTAAAATATCCAGTCTTAAAATGGGTAGAAAATAAAAGATGAAAAATGACAATGATGCAGGAATTAAATACGTCACAGAAAAACTGCTGACATATTTGAATTGTAGGCCCAAGTGGAAAGGATTAAAAAGGAGAAACAAGAAACAGAAACAATGTTGGAGAAGAAAATCATTGAAAATTTTGCAAATCTTTCAAAAGTCAACAATCACCAAGTCATAGATCCATTAAATACTGCAAACCATTTTCTTTCTTTTCTTTTCTTTTCTTTTCTTTTCTTTTCTTTTCTTTTCTTTTCTTTTCTTTTCTTTTCTTTTCTTTTCTTTTTTTTCTTTTTTTTTTTGACAGGCAGAGTGGACAGTGAGAGAGAGAGAGAGAAAGGTCTTCCTTTTCCGTTGGTTCACCCCACAATGGCTGCCACAGCCAGTGTACCGCTCTGATCCAAAGCCAGGATCCAGGTGCTTCTCCTGGTCTCCCATGGGGTACAGGGCCCAAGGACTTGGGCCATCCTCCACTGCACTCCCGGGCCATAGCAGAGAGCTGGCCTGGAAGAGGGGCAACTGGGACAGAATCCGGCACCCCAACCGGGACTAGAACCCAGTGTGCCGGTGCCGCAAGGTGGAGGATTAGCCTATTCAGCTGCGGCGCCAGCCACTGCAAACCATTTTCAAGGTAAACCACACTTAGCCACTTCGTAGCTTCACTTTTTGAAACTAAAGACAAACAAGACAGCAAAATATATAATCTCCAAAGGATCTAATGTGAGACAGTAGCTGACTTATCCATGTCTGGCTTCACTGTATTAGTTGAGGAATCTGAATTTTGTACTGCTGTCAGTATATGTGTATAGTCAGTATTCATTAACACCTATAAACATCATGTGAAAGTGTATTTATATATATATATGTATATATATGCAATTTCAAATAAAAATTGAAATGTTAGACAAATATTGAAGCAAACATTCTGACTGGAGAAAAATAATCTCAGAAGAACAATAGGAAAGAAATTAATGAATCTTGACTTGAACCTTTTTTATAATCGTGTTTATTCCATAGTTATTTTTGTCTTCTATAGTTTCTATCCCTTATAATAAAGAAAAGGTAAGGAACAAGAGATGCTAAACAGGTAAACATGCTGAGTTTAACTGAGCAAGCCTGAGAATCTAAAAGCATTGTCCTGATGTCTTCACTAATCAGTAGAAGTGATAACTAGACAGAAGCCTTAGAATTCTCTCCTTAGCTCATCTCTGTGTGAGATTACCACAGTAAATTACAGGATTATGCTTTGCCCATAGTATAAATGGTATCAAAAATTAAAAAGTGGTTTTTGTTCCAGAGAACAAAACTAGGCAGACTATTCATATCAATCATCTCCAGGAGTGGAAGAGTGGGAAAGGGCCTAGGTGGAGGAAGAGGCTCCCACAGAGTAGGGAGGGATTGCATTTCACACACAAGCAATTATGCAAACCCACACCCACCATGCCTAGAAAAAGAGAAAAGGACACTGAAGAGGAGAACAGGGGACCTGCTGGAGGACTCCCTAAAGTTTCAAAGAGGCAGAACCTCAAAGTGGAAAAGGCCACAGCCACCATACAGGGGAGTGGCCTGTCCCCATAGAGGTGGAGAACAGCACCCCCTCCAACACAGGCCCCTGGGATGCCTCAGAAGGAAGAGAAGTTGGAGGAAGGCTTCCAAGGAAAAGACTGAGCCCCCCAGCATCAGAGATCATAAGAGACTGTAGCCACCAATATTTCAAGAGGGGCCTCCTCCACATTCCTGTCACTGGCTGGGTGTTACTGGGGATTTTGGCCATAGCCTGCAAACTGGGAACCTGCTCTCCTCCTCCACTCATTTTCCTCACTCCAAGTCCAGCCCCTGAAGATTGATCTGGGCTAGGTAGTCCATCTGGCCCTTCCTTGCAGGTCCCTCCACACTTAAGATCAGTCAGGGCCATGTTTACGCTCTGGATGAGATCACTCCTCAGTGTGCCATCTTAATTAGAGCTGTTTCCCAGGGCTTCTGCTGGGACTTGGGCCAGCTCCTTCCATCTCATGACATCCCTCTCACCTTCCCCCAGGCATTCTGGAGCACTGGGTTTTGGTCAGGGGTAGGGAGAGAAACAGAGCATAAACAGGGTGTGCTGCTGTGGTCTGGGAGAAGCAATCCTCAAATGGGGGTGAGTGCATTTTGTTGAGTTTCTGTTTCCTCCTCCCACGCCTATTTTACCAGTGGCCTAAATCCAGGGAAAATAGGAGAGCTTGTGTGGGAGGGGTGCCCTTCCATAAATCTTTGATGACCGAGAACATCCATTCCTCCTTTTGAGGACCCCAGAACTTCTGGGAGATGTAATTTATCAGTAGATTTTGGACTTCCAAGTTGTTTGGGCCAAGGAACTGAGATCTGAAGAGTTGGTTTCACCCATTTGGGGGATGTTGACCATCTGTCTCCCTTTAGATCTCAGGGGTCAGAAATGAGATTCCCTGGGGAGTCTCCTAGCTGATGTTCCCTCCCTACAGTGCTCAAGACCAGCCTATAGTCCTATGTATCACCCAGAAAAAGGAAGAGATACTATTTTAGGAAATGTTTTTAATAAAAGATTCTTAATAAAAGGAAAGGTTAGGAAAGTTGCCTTATAAAATAAAGAAGAGCTCCTGTCCTTTTGTGTGTTCTATGCTCTGCTATTCCACCCTGCCCATTGCTCCCATTGTTGGGGTGAATTTAGGGGCTTCCCTTCTGTTTGGGACTAATGACTTTGTATTTTTTAGTCAAGTCTCCTGCCTTCCAGTGTCACTTCCCATCCACACACTCTGCTTATTTCCCTTATAATTATGATATAGTTATTTTCTTTATAAATATGATCTATGAGCCACTGAGAGAGCAGACAGAAATGAATACCTGCCCCCAGTCTCTTCCTAGTGGTCTCTCCATGTCTTTCTTTCTTTCTTTCTTTCTTTCTTTCTTTCTTTCTTTCTTTCTTTCTTTCTTTCTTTCTTTCTTTCTTTCTTTCTTTCTTTCTTTCTCCCTTGCTCCTCTCATTTGGACTTTCATGAAAAATGCTGACTATAGTTTTGGAAGTTACATCTGAGAAACACAGATTATTTTCAGCTCTAGGAAAATAAAATGTTAATTACTAAAAAGTAAGAAAATAAAAATTCTTCTAGTGGCAAGTACTTGGGTGAGAAGCATGTAGTTAACATGTTGATATCTTCTGACTGTCTTTCATCTCAAATAAGAATATGAATTCTGAAAACATGGGTACAATCAAAAGAGAGAGAGGAAAAAAACAAAGTTCTTGAAACAATAATTGCAAAACTTGTATGTAGCCAAGGTACTTACTGGGCAGGGATCAAAAATACATATGGTGATTTTCAAGCAGTGACACCATATAATGTGTCAAGTATCACAAGAGTAATACACTCCACCCTTAAACAATAATAAAAAAGAAAGAACAAGAAAAATTTGGTTATCAATACTAGATGTTACCTACAGGAAGCCAGAGCTTTCATTATCTCAATTTTATTGCAGATATATATTGTAGATATATTGTAGATATATTCTCACATGTCTGGCTAATCTGAAATGATGGGAAAGATAACAGAATATTCAGAAACGTTCTTGGCATTTGGTAACTAAATTCAATGTTCTATAAAAAAAGTATTATTCTGACAAGAACAGTCTTTTGAGAATAAATAGTAAGTTCTATTTACCAAAATAAAGCCTACCCCAGGTGATGGATACCTGGCACTAAATACCAAAATCAGAACAAGGCCATAAACCACATTTCTCCAGATGAAGGAGTCTGTTGATTCACTAATTCTGAAGGACCCCAAAGGAATCCAATACAGACTTTAAATTTTATTAATTCAGTTCTCTCCCCAGATGATTGACATGGCCAGGGCTAGGTCAGGCTGAATCCAGGAACCAGGAACTTCATCTGGGTCTTTCACCTGGATACAGGGGCCTAAGGACTTGGGCTATCTTCTGCTGTTTTCCCAAGAACGTTAGTAGGGAGCTGGGATTCTGGCACTGTTGGCAGTGGCTTAACTCATTTTGCCACAATGGCAGCCCTAGCACATGTGATTTTTGCCAATGCATATAAAAATGTCTTTTCATTAGATTTAACTACAAACTAAACCTAACTGTGTACGGAAAATGTTTTTATCAATCTTTTGGTATACTTTGGTGGATTATAGTAAATGTGACTTTAACCGCTTAATATTGCTAATTCTTACCCATGGTCTGTGTCATTCTCTGAACCTATGTCAACTATTATTGAATAAGAAAGCAAGCATGTATTGAAGACAAGTGCAAAACACTTACTGTTTTGCATTGCATGTACTTGCAGTAGATGTTCAATAGTTCATAATTTGTATCCTTTTTCCTTTTGTCAATTCAAATCAACCTTTTGTTAATGATATAGGAGAAATTACCCCAGATAGAGGGTATTTGTAAAATCTAAATGACTTTTATGAAACACCTGTTTAATCCACTAAAGATATTTTGTTAATTGGATACTTGAAGGTTAATAAAAAATAAAACAAAGAATATAGAATATATCCCTTCTTGGTTTTATTTTAAAGACCCACATCCCAAATGCTGCCATCTAATGAAAAATAGTTTTTAAAAAGGAAATGAAGAAAATGCATTTAAAATCAAGGAATGTAAGAAAATAAACTTTAAAATTTTTGAATGTTAATACAAACTGTTATTTATAGCAGAATTTGCACATTGATCAAATGTTTTTGAGTAATTTATTATAATATATCTAGGTCATTATACTAATACATTTGGGAGTGATGATGAATATGAGGAAGTCTTTAAAATAAGAAACTTCTAATGTAATAGTGGAATATGATGCTTCACAACTCTCTATTGTGGGGAAGTATGCTGGTAAGTGCCAAGTGGTAATATAATTTCAGAATCACAGAAAAGAAGGCTGAGGGCTCCTAAGTTCCTTCTGATATTAAGAGAAGACGTCAGGAAGTCTTTTCAAGGATGACAAATGAAGGCACAGAGGACAAGTACTAAGGAACAATTCCTGCCATCTTGCCTTACTACCATTTTCAAATAAAAATCTGCAGACAATAAAAATTCCATTTCCTTGATTAGGTTACTGTGTATATTATAGATAGAATGATCATTTTGAATTTTACTACAGGTGAACATAAGCACCTAAGTCCATCATAGATGCTAAAGTGCTTATTTTGCAATTCAGACTTTCATATATAGCTTTAGTGTTTTAAAACCTGGCATATCTGTTCTCCATGAATAAAGAAGAAAAGACTATTCTTTTTTAAGATTTATTTATTTATTTGAAAATCAAAGTTACACACAGAGAGAAGGAGAGATGGAGAGAAAGAAAAGTCTTCCATCCATTGGTTCACTCCCCAATTGGCCACAACATCTGGAGTTGCACCAATCCAAAGCCAGGAGCCAGGAGCTTCTTCTGGGTTGCTCACATGGGTGCAGAGACCTAAGGACTTGGGACATCTACTGCTTTCCCAGGCAATAGCAGAGAGCTGGATCAGAAGTGTAGCAACCAAGACTTGAACCAGTGCCCATATGGGATGCCAGCCCTGGAGGAGCCTTACCTGCTATGTCATAGAGCCAGCCCTGACTGTATTTGTTAAGTGACCAAACCTATGACACACCTCTTTGTATGCTTTAACTGTGTATATGAATTGTCATCATCATAGTAAATTTATCAGCTATGTGTATTCTGTCTTATTTGAAGATTTCAACTCTAGGTCGCCAAAGAATTTCATCTTGATAAAAATTCACAAATTTCTCTACCTTTAATATATTGAAACTGTGGGTTTATTTTTCTTGCCTAATGGTTCTGCCAAAAACTTCCAGGACTATATTGAATAGCAATGGTGAAAGTGGGCAGGCATCTTTATCTAGTTCCAGATCTCAATGCAAATGCTCCTAACTTTTGTCCATTGAATATGATACTAGTTGTGTGTTTGTTATCTATTGTTTTGTTTGTGGTGAGGAATGTTCCTTATATACTCAATTTGCTTAATATTTATATCATGAAAAGATGTTGTATTTATCAAATGCTTTCTCTGCATCTTTTGCGATAATAATATGGCTTTTATGCTTCAATTTTGTTGATATGATGTGTCACATTTAGTGATTTGCCTATGTTGCCCCATCCATACATACCAGGGATAACGCCTATATGGTCCTGGTGAATGATCCTTCTGATGTGTTGTAGGATTCGATTAGCTAGTATTTTGTTGGGAGTTTTTGTGTCTATGTTCATAGGGGACATTGGTCTGCAGTTCTCTTTCTATATTTTTTCAGGTTATGGAATTAAGGTGATACTGGCCTCATAGAAGGAGTTTGGGAGGAATTCACCCCTTTCAATTATTTTAAATACTTTGAGAATAATTAGAATTTGTTACTTTTTAAAAGACTGGTGGAGTTCAGCAGTGAAGCCATCCAGTCCTGGGCTTTTCTTTGCTGGAAGGATCCTTATTACTGATTCCATTGCTATCTTGATTATTGGTCTGTTTAGGCTTTTTGTCTTCATGACTACAATATAGTAGACTGTATGTGTCCTGAAATACATCCATTTCTTCTAGATTTTCCAGTTTGTTGGATAAATGGATTTGATAATTATGAACATGTGCTTTTGAGTTCAAGTTCTCAATTAAATAAAAGATCATTTAGCTTGTTTTCCTTCCTCCCTTCTCATCAGTTCAAACATGTAGGTTCCCTGTAAGTTTCACTATCAACTGTGTCAGTGAGACCAAATGTCTCAGTTGCCTTGGTTCAGTCCTATTTTATACCAGTCTGGTGTCCTGCACTGCTTAAAATTTTCTGAATTTATCATTTTTAACAAAAAAGTTACTTAATAAGTCCATTAATGGAAGTCAAGTTGGGTTAGGACAACCTTGACATTGCATTTCCAGATTCTGCCATAGTATTTTATTCTGGTACATGAGGCTTTTTTTTTTTTGTTTCTGTTAAGAGGGGTCTCACTTTAACAAGTGGTTCAGTCTGCAAGACACTTAGAACAATCTTCCCTCTTTATTGGATCTTTTCTAAATGCAACATACTTACTATCTCCCTTACAAGGACAGCATGAAACTGTGACCTGGGGCCGGGGATTGAGCCTTGCCAGGGTGGCTGCGGGTGTGGATGCGGTGGGCACTCAGCCTGAGGCTGCGGCATGAGAGGTGGTGGCAGGGGTGATAGGCGATGGTGGTGGTGGTGGTGGTGGTGGTGACAGACATGTGATGGGGATCAGGGTGGCAGTGTTGGTGTTCACGGTACTGTTGGCGGTGATGATGATGCTGGTGATGGTAGTGTTGGTGATGGACATGTGTGGTGGTGGTGGCAGCAGCCGAAGCCGGGGGCCCAGGGGAAGGCCCAGGCTTGGTGAGTGGGGCCAGCAGGGCAGAGAGCCTGGGTGAGTGGGTCCTTGTGCCAGGCCATGCCCCTCCTGCCCCGCCGCCCTGCCCTCCAGCCCCAGCCCCAAAGGCCCTGCTCCACCCCACCTGGCCCTGCCAGCTCCGCTGGCTCCGCCCCACCATCAGCCAGCGCTCGCCCCGCCGGCCCCACCCCGCTCCCAGGACAGGTTCTCCATGATGTAGTGGTGGTCAGCACAGCTGCCGTCGGGGAGGAAGCAGGAGGTGAAGACGATGATGGCATTGAGGCCCTCGCCATGGTAGCCTGGGGAGAGGTGGCCAAGAGTGGCCTTCGCCGAGCTTCGAGCCACGCAGGCTGCACCCTCCGCCCGTGGTGGGGCATGGAGGGGCTGCCGGGCCCGGCAGGGGAGCCGACCTCCGGGCTGACCACGGGTATGGGGGGAGCGAACTCCAGGGTGACCATGGGTATGGGGGGGCGACCTCCGGGGTGACCACGGATCCGGGTGGGGTGACCTCCGGGGTGACCACGGGTACGGGGGTTCTGACCTGCGAGGTGACCACAGGTACGGGGGGGTTGACCTTCCGGGGTGACCATGGGTATGGGGGGGCGACCTCTGGAGTGACCACAGGTGTGGGGGGCGTCTGACCTCCGGGGTGATCATGGGTACTGGGGGGCCAACCTCTGGGGTGACCACGGGTATGGGGGGGCATCCTCCGAGGTGACCACGGGTACGGGGGGTGACCTCCAGGATGACCATGGGGGGGTTCCAACCTCCGGGGTGACCACGGGTACAGGGGGCCGACCCCTGGGGTGACCGCAGGTACAGGGGGCCGACCTCCAGGGTGACCACAGGTACAGGGAGGGGCCGACCTCTGGGGTGACCACTGGTACCCAGGGAAGCCTCACCGTGGGTGAGCACGGGTACCCGGGGGCCTCACCTCCGTGCGTGACCACCTTCACGTGAGGCCGGATCATGTGCAGGTCACTGCGGTGCTCCTGCTCCCAGATGATGACCGTGCGCCACAGGCACCCATTGGCCACACCGCTGTCATCTGCCATGCCTTCCCCAAACAGGTCCGCGCTGTCCCAGGCATGTTCTTGGCAGTGGCCACTGGGGTGTCATCTAGAAGCAGCATCCCTGGGCTGGACGCACTGTCCTCTCACGGCTGCCTTCCTTCTCCCAACCTGGCCACCTATGCCCTGACAGGACCTGGCTCAAGTGCCACCTCCTCCAGAAAGCCTTCTGTGATTGTGCCTCCCGGACATTTGACTCCTAACACTTCCTGATGTGAACAGCTGGAAGGCCGGGGGGTCACAGTGGGCTGCTCTGTGTCCTTCACCCTTCGGCAGAGCCACCTTGCTGAAGCAGTGAGGGAACTGGGGTCCACAGCTGTGCCATGGGAGTCAGACCCAGCTCCCTTCCGGTCACTCCCCAGGCCTGCGGTGCTGTGGCGGGAGCACCATCTGGGCTCCCCAGGTGCGAGCACCATCCACATCTTCCTGTGCTGGCCAGGAGCACCCGGGACACCCCTGCAGGCGGAGTCGGGAGCAGAGCTGGGGAGGGACCCAGGATCTGATGGGGGAAGCAGGCGTCCTCCCAGCCTCCCCTGCCCTGGGGTCCAGCACACAGCGCACCCGCCTCGGGCTTTCGGGCTCAGCTTGGCCGCTGAGCGCCGGGTGCTGTCCTTGCTCTGCGGGGGGCCACGTCCAGCGGGGACCTCGGGACCCGTATTTGGTGTGGGGATTGAGACAGGGGCATCCCGGGTCAGACTGGGTTCGGGCCCAGCTCCCTGCTGATGCGCACCTTGGGGGCAGCGGTGAAGGCTGAAGTGCCGGGAGCTCTGTAGCCACGTGGGAGACCCGGATGGAGCTGTTGCTCCTGGCTCCAGCCTGGCCCAGCGCTGCCCTTGTGGCCATGTGCAGAGTGACCCAGCAGATGGGAGCGTGCTCACTCGCTCGCTCTCTTGGTCTCTGCGTTTCAAATAAATCAGAAGAAAAGCAAATGAAAACCTAGGAAGAGTGCGATTGCCAGAGCGGATCTGTTTACTGCACTCCGAAATCCTGGAGGGAAGTCCCTCCTGCTTCCTCCCTGGGCCCCGCCCTCACCTGCCTGCTCCTCCCTGGGTCCCCACCCACCGCTCCTCCCTGGGCCCTCACCTGCCCGCTCCTCCCTGGCTGTGACCGAGAGATTGCCCCACACTGGTGGACATCAGACCTGGCCAATCCTGCTCCGCTTCTCCCGCCAGACCAGAGCCCTCGCTGTGGCCACTGGGGCTGTAAGACCTTCGCCTGCCTCCTTCTCCCCTAGCCCCTGCCAGGCCCCTCCACCCCTCGCCACCCCCCAGGCCTGTCCTGGGCACCCTTTCCAAGGACCCCACTCGGTTACCCTGACCCGAGCTTCCACCCCCCGGGCAGTGTGGACAGGGGGCTGGGTCGTCCTGGACCCCACACTCCACCCTGCCCTCAGTGTCATGGCTGCCCACACCCGTGAGCGGGGCCATGCTACCTCCGGCCACGTCCCCGCCGTGTCCCCCCGCGTCCCCAGCGCTCAGAGCAAGCGCTTGAAACGCCGGGCAGGCCGAGTGCCACGGTCCCCTTTGAGGATCTCAGGGAAGACCCGCGCGGTGGCGACAGGTGCAGGTGCGCGTGAAGCCGCGCCATTCTGTGGCCCCACGGCCCCTGCCACCCTGCGCCCGTAGCCGAGACCAGGACAGCCCCGTGGCCCTTACCTTCCCACTCCAGCTCATTGTCATTGCCCAGGAACTGGAGCGAGTCTGTCTCGTCGGGGGTCTCAATGTCGTCCACGTTCATGTCCAAGTCGTCAGGTGTGTCCAGGAAGTCGTCGGACAGCAGGGAGCCCACGCTTTGGTCCAGCGAGATGTTGATCTCCGGGGCCACCAGGGTCTTGCGCTTCCGGTGGGCTCCTTTGAAGTTCAGTGCCCTGGGAGGGGCTGGGGACAGGACCCGTGGCCCCTTGCACTTCCCCCACTGTTCCACCTGGAGGAGGAGGTGGAGCAGCAGGGCCGGGGTGGGGCAGCGCAGCCATCCCCTTGTGCCTGCAGGGCAGCGGGGTGGGCACTGGCTGCAGCGGTGAAGGCGCCGCGGGTCCTGGCTCTGCATCCAGCCAGCCCCCGTGAGTGCGCACCCTGGGCCCCTGCACCACCCGTGGGACCCGATGGAGCTCCTGGCTCCCAGCCTCAGCCTGGCCTGGCCCTGGCCACCGCGGGTGTCTGGGGAGTGACCCAGCAGGCAGGGGTCTCTGTCTGTCTCTGACTTTGTCCGTCTCCCATTCAAATAAATTCACAGAAAAATGTAAGAGGTGTGTCCTGGCAGAAAATGGTCAGGTCACAGTTCTGTGCACGTGCTCGGCACTGTGGACTCAGGAGTGGCCCGGCAGGGAGGTTACTGTCCTGCCTGGAGGGCACCTGAGTCCCAGACCTTGCCTGGCCAAGACAGGCAGGAGTCAGAGCCCCCCTCTCAGACGGGGCTCAGCGGGAAGCAGGCTGGGCTTGGGGAGCTGGGGGTGTGTGACGCCGGCTTCGCTCCTCTCCTTGTTGGGGCCAAGGGATGGCCCAGCAGTGACCGTCCCCCAGTCATGACAGAAAACCAGTGATGCTCTCCAATATCTCATGTTGTTCAGCTGAGGCTCCTTATGTCCACTGCATGGATGCATTTTTATATAACACGATCATATTGAAGACCTATCTGCATCTACTGGAACACAGATTAAAGCCACAGGAATACCACTGCATACTCATACGAAAGTCCACGATTAAAAAAGCTTGACAATATGCAGTGTTGATTATGATATAGGAAACTTGAAGTCTCCTACATTGCTAGAGGGAAGTTAAACTTGAATTGTGTGGTGACAGCTCTTAGAGCAGTGTGGCAGTTTCTCAAGAACTTAAATGCATACTCACCTGTGTGGGCTCACAGTTCTAGTTTTCACTGTTCTGGCTGTTGATAGGTTGATTGGTGGAAAGGATAAAGAAGCTCTCTGGTAGTATTTCAGGCATGGAAAGCCAAGACACTCTAGAAAAAAAAAAAAAAAAAAACCCTAAATGAAAGATCTCTATGAGTGAGATCCCAGTGGAAAGAACAGGTCTTCAAAGAAGGAGGTACCTTTCTCTGAAGGGAGGAGAGAACCTCCACTTTGACTATGACCTTGTCTAAACAAGATAAGAGTTGGTGAACTCAAAAGACTTCCATAGCCTTGGAAACTCATGACTGGTGCATAGGGAGATTACTGATGCCATAAACAGGAGTGTCAATTTGTAAAGTCAACAACAGGAGTCACTGTGCACTTACTCCTCATGTAGGATCTCTGTCCTTAATGTGCTGTACATTGAGACTTAATGCTATAATGAGTACTCAAACAGTATATTTCGCTTTGTGTTTCTATGGGGGTACAAACTGTTGAAATCTTTACTTAATGTATACTAAACTGATCTTCTGTAAAAAAAAAAAAAAGAAGAAGAAATTATCAATTCCCAACTTGACTCTCACTGGGATTAAACATGACAATAGGTGTGATCTGATTTCATCATTATTTAAAAAAATCATGTATTATTTTTCACTTTATGTTTGTGTGGGAGCAAACTGTTGAAATCTCTACTTAATGTATGCTAAACTGATCTTCTGTATATAAAGAGAATCGAAAATGAATCATCATGTGAATGGAAGGGGAGAGGGTTTGGGAAAGGGGAGGGATGCGGGTGGGAGGGACGGTATGGGGGGGAAGCCATTGTAATCCATAAGCCGTACTTTGGAAATTTATATTAAATAACAGTTAAAAAAAAAAAAAGAAGCTCTCTGGGACCTCTTCTATAGAGGAACCAATCCTACCCTGGAAGCTCTTCCATCATGACTCCCAGGAAACCCCCCCTCAGATACCTTCACATGAGGGACTAGAATTTCCACATAACAACTGGGGATATGCAAACATATGTATTGCATATCACAGCAATACTTATCATGTAATTCAGCAAATTTATTCACAAGGTCTCACACAGTGAGACCAAAAATCCCAGCATGGGGAACAGTTTACAAGGAAGGTGATATGACCCATTGAGATGGCTATTCAGGCCCCACAAGCACTTCAGATCCCATTATTCACAACTAAAAATAGCCTTCAACTTGCCTGAAAAAAACTATGCATCTCTGGCCTTTTTGGCTGTTGGGGAGTGAACCAGCAGATGGAAGGCCTCCTCTCTCTCCCTCCCTCTGCCTCTCTGAAATGCCTTTTATTTTTATTTTTATTTTTATTTTTATTTATTTTTTGACAGGCAGAGTGGACAGTGAGAAAGAGAGAGAGAGACAGAGAGAAAGGTCTTCCTTGTCTGTTGGTTCACATCCCAATGGCCGCTGTGGCCAGCACACCACCCTGATCCGAAGCCAGGAGCCAGGTGCTTCTCCTGGTCTCCCATGCACTTGGGTGCAGGGCCCAAGCACTTGGGCCATCCTCCACTGCCTTCCCAGGCCACAGAAGAGAGCTGGACTGGAAGAGGAGCATCCAGGACAGAATCTGGCCCCCCGACCGGGATGAGAACCAGGTGTGCTGGCGCATCAGGCAGAGGATTAGCCTATTGAGCTGAGGCACTGGCCCTGAAATGCCTTTTAAATAAATAACTAAATCTTTTAAAAATTTAAAAAAAATAAAAGTCTGAATAAATTTGAAAGGATGGAAACCATATAAGGTATCTTCTTGGATCATAATGTTTTTCAACTGGTAATTAGAGAAGAATATTTGGCCTGGTGTTTAAGATGCTACTAAGGGTGATGAAATACCATGTCAAAATTGCCGAGTTAAAGTTCTGACTATTCCAGTTTTCTGATAATGTAAATACAGGAAGGAAGCAGATGATTGATCAAATAGCTAAGTTCTTG
The DNA here is from genome assembly GCF_051225735.1 of Oryctolagus cuniculus. NCBI lineage: Eukaryota > Metazoa > Chordata > Mammalia > Lagomorpha > Leporidae > Oryctolagus > Oryctolagus cuniculus. The sequence continues at coordinate 13,021,658 of NC_142889.1, forward strand.
GCACACATAAGGTCTCCTGTATTGAATTCCTTGCTCCCAGCTTTTGTATCATCTCTCATCTCAGCTGTTGTGAGTATTTAGGGAGCAAAACACCAGATGATCAGTCTCAATCTCTCTCTCTCTCTCTCTCTCTCTCTCTCTCTCTCTCTCTCTCTCTCTCTCTCTTTCTCACAAATAGAGAAAAATCTACATAACTAAAAATCCTAAAAACCAAACACAGAATACCTGAGAAGTTAAAAATATGTTGAAAATAAATAGCATACTTACAAATAACCAGTTAGACATAGACTAAATCACAAAAGCAATTTTAAAATGTTATTACAAAACTAAAAATGAAAACAAAATATGAAAGCATTTAAAATGATTTAGATGTTAAAAAAGCTAAAAATATCTGTATTTTAAAAAATAAATATTTGAAATCAATAAAGTGCCCTTTTAGCACAGGAAAGTAGACAAAGCTGAGAAATCTAATGTCATCAAAAACAGCATGAAGAAATAAAGATACAGAAGAGCTAGAAATGATTTCTGGCTCTCTCCATGTGGTTCTGGGAAGCCTGGGGCTGGGATGGCAAGTGAGAAGTGACCCCTCTATTAGTATGCCTCAACTCTGCACACAGCCACTATTCTGAGCTACTTTCATGGATCCCATTGTACCCTGATCACTTTTTCCACTCTCTGTTCCTAATGTGCATGCAGTATTTGCATTGAACCCATCAAAGGGTCAGGCACCCCATTATCATGACCTTCCTTTTGCCCACACATCTCCTACCAGACCTGTTTGAGTTGCTCAGTGCAGAAATTTACAGTGTAGATTACACTGCATTTGCAGACAGTGAAACTGGGTCTCATGGGTGCTGGGAGGATAATTGAGGTCTAATGCAGACAAAAAAAAATATTCACCATCCTGAACACAACCCTGGCATCAGCAAAATCACCTTCACCTGTCTGCAAATGCAGTGCTAACACAAGGAGTTTAGAATGAAGCTGTATGCATGACAGACAAGGGAGGCAAGGAATCCAGAACTCTAGTCCAGCCTCATAAGCAGCTGTACACAGCAGAGCATGCAGCAAACAGATGAGCCCCTTCCCACCCTCTCTGGTGTGCCCTGCACCAGATGGACAGTCCATACATCCAGGAACTGAAACTCTCTAGAATTGGGTTTTATCAATCTGGATAGAATATATGAGGCATGGCGATGTCATCATCCACAATCCAAGCTGCACACACAGTAGATAATAGATCCGGTCACTCCCTATGTAGAATTGATTTCATTAGAGATTTGCAAACTCAGGAAATGGGAAAGGAGGCTGTGCAGTGTCCTTACTTCTTGACAGCGTGAGCAAAACTTGCATGCGAATGTAGATCTCTTTTGTTCTGTCCACTGCTGGTCCTCTTTGAAGCCTGGCTTCCCTCCTGTCTGGACAGACTGCTTGAAATGTAACTCTAGCTATTTTGACTTTATTTTTGTTTTATAAATTAAATACTCACAAATATTTATTTTTCTTTAAATCTCTGATTATCCTTTGATTGTGGTTTGCATCTTATGATTAGCACCTAGAAGATCTCCATGAGGCCTGACTAGTGCCAATGAACTATTTTCAATGAGTAGAACTTGGGGGGCAGATGGAATGACTAGCAGTACTGAATTCTTGATGGGAAATAGAAAAGGATCAATTACAGGTATAACATCCATCATCATATTTCATGTCCAATCAGCAAAGAATTTCCATGCCACCAGGGTCAAGTGTCCATTCTCAGTGGATATATCCTCAGAACTAATTGGAAGGGTAATACAAATAGAACCCAGAAAGCACTTTGTTAATAAAGAAGGAAAGTAAACACACATTTCACTGTGAGGGAGAGAATAATAAATCCAGTAAAGGATAGTATACAAGAGTGACAATGTGAGAGGGAGATAGACTTCTATGTGTTTCTTGACTTTAGAATACAGATTCTCTTGGTGAATTGGGGCACCTATTTTCATGTTCTTATGCTGGGTGCTGATAAGTTTCAATATTTCTTATGTCAAGAACAGAGGGCTCCCAGACATTTTCTGTCACTTCTGTATTTAATTACTTACTTGAGAATCAGAGAGAAAGAAAATGAGAGACAAAAAGAGACAGAATCAGAGAGCTCTCATCCAGTGTCTCACAACTCATATGTTTGCAGAAGCGTGTCATTGTCTTATTTATTGTAGAAGCAGAGAGAGAAAAGAGACAAAGAAAGAGTGCTAATACATTGATGCAGAACTGGAATACTTGCTTGCAACAGCAAGCTCTGTGCCTGGCTGAACCCAGGAAACTAGTAAAAAAGCAGTAAATATGAGCTTGTCAATTAACAAATAGTAAAGCCAAGAATAAATACTTAAAAAATGAATGAAGAAACACAGAATGAAAATGAAGGATAAAATCAGTTAGAATTTAGGAAATGTATTTAAGCTAGTTAAAAGCCTGAGTATTCAGAAAGGGATTGGATTTTTTAAATCAAATAACATGTTCACCAGGAAAAGAAGAGGCATAGACATCTGTCCATGAATGCCCTCCCTGGAGATTGTAGAATGCCCTGGTCCTCAGGACAGGGACTGGGGAAAGATTGGTGAGAAGAGCACAAGTTAACATCTGTTGTACTCTTACTGTCTTGGTGTCCCTGACCAGCATGAAGTAGCTAATCTGGAGGTTCTGGTTTAGGCATTTTCCCACCATCTGTGGTTCTTCTCCTTGCTCAAATTTGAAGATCAAATCAAGTTTGGTAACACAGTGCTATGTTAATGGGAAATAAAGTGAGGCTTTGCCAAATCCCTAACAGGTTATTTTAGGGATAAGAGTTTGGTCAAGTAGCTAAAAAAAAGTTCTGATTTTAATCATTTCGTACAGGGTATTCAGATTCCTCATGAATTTAAATTCTAAACTGATCCAGCATTAAACCTTATAAAATGTTCATTTATTTTTCAAATGGGAATAAAATTGGGTCTGCCGGGGAGGTGTCACTCACCCAAGGACAGCAGGCTGCTGCATGTCTCTTGCATCACTTTCCTATATAGAGTCCTCTAAACGATGTCTAACCCCTGTCACTCCTCCAGGTGAAATCCAAGCGAGTCTTAAAATCACACTTGTGACAACACATTTCTATTCAACAGAACATGAAGACTAGGAGTGCATTCTTCGATGTGTCTCATAACCTCTGGCAGAAGATACAGCTAGTATTGTAATCTATACAGCAAAGCAAAACCACAATGAAAAGATATTGCTATACATTAATTTCATAAATTCAAAATCACCAACGTTAAGTTTCCAATATGTATTTGAGACTAACCTTTCTCCTAATGATTTAAAAGGAATTCAGAGTGCAATCTGTAGACAAAGTATAAACACATGACTGAGTTAATAGATGAAACACAGGAGACATATCTTCAATATTGGTCAGGGGAATAAAGAATTTAAAAAAAAAAACAAACTTTTCTTTATTATCAGGTTGCAGGTCACAGAAAGAGCAAATATTTTTAGATCTGCATGAGTGTGCTCTTATAAACATGATGCAACTCTAGTGCTGGAAAAAGTACAATATATACAGTGCAGATAATAGGGCTATAAACTGCACAACAGACAATAACATGGAAAACTAAATAGTAAGAAATATATTAATATGAATACATATGATTTTTAAACTATCATAAAAATAAACATATTTGGTTTCCATTTCTCTTAAAATTTTGGGAAGTATCTTAGTATCTTTCATCATATTTGTGGTTATGTGTGCATACATATACATACATATATACATATATATATCAGTATAAGAGATGATATTATTCATGAAGAAAACTGGAAGATAAAGATACCCCATCAGCAAAATTATTTGGCAATGTGTGAGTGCCATTAGCCAATTCAAAGAAACACAAATAAAATGATTCTCATTTCCATAAAATGCATACATACAAGACCCAATGAATACCCTGAAAACTACAGGTAGGATGGTACAATGCATTATAGAATATAAAAATAACATGGAGGCTGGCACTGCAGCTCACTAGGCTAATCCTCCGCCTTGCGGCATTGGCACACCAGGTTCTAGTCCCAGTCAGGGCACTGGATTCTGTCCCGGTTGCCCCTCTTCCAGGCCAGCTCTCTGCTGTGGCCAGGGAGTGCAGTGGAGGATGGGCCAAGTCCTTGGGCCCTGCACCCCATGGGAGACCAGGAGAAGCACCTGGCTCCTGCCATCAGATCAGCACAGTGCGCCGGCTATGGCAGCCATTGGAGGGTGAACCAAAGGCAAAAGGAGGACCTTTCTCTCTGTCTCTCTCTCACTGTCCACTCTGCCTGTCCAAAAAAAAAAAAAAAAAACACCAAACATGGAAAGGTCATCATGTAGAAGTGAACCTTTAGTGTAGCAGTTAGGATTCCCTTGCCCTACATCAGAGTACCTGAAATTGGTTTCCAACTCTGTTTCATGTCAGCATTTTTATGTTGGTGGAGACTTTGGGAGGCAGTGATATTGGATGAAGTGGTTGGGTTCATGCCACTGACATTGTGCACCTGGATCAAGTTTCTGGCTTCAGGCTCCGATCTAGACCTTCCTCAGCCCCCACAAGTATTTGATGAACAAACCAGCAGATTGCAGAAGTTTGTTTCTACCTCTCAGATACATTTTTAATAAGGGGGCAGCATCATGGCACAGTGTTAGCCACCATCTGTGACACCAGATCCCATTTGAGCAGTTTCGCATCTCAGCTCCTCTGCTTCTGATACAGCTCACAGCTAATGTACTTAGTAAAGCATAGGAAGATGGACCATGTACTTGGTTTCCTGCTACCCACGTGGCAGAGCCAGATAATGTTACAGGCTCCTTGCTTGGAACTGATCCAGCCCTAGCTACTGTAGCCATTTGAGGGATGAACCAGCTGAGAGAAGATCTCTCTCTTTCTCCCTCCCCTCTCCTTCTCCCTCCCCTCCCTCTTTTTCTCCCTCTCTCAATCTCTCCCTCTTTCTTGAAAAGAAAATTCTGCATTGTCTGTGACTCTGTGGGAAGTGGGTAAAAAAGCAAAACAAAATCAGAAACAAAAGCACATCTGATCCTTGGTAGACAGGTAACATGAGACAGAAAGAAATGTCTGATTTAACTGGCAAATGAGTCAGCAAAATGAACCCCCACTAAAGATAACAAAAAGGCATACAATGATGATCACCTATTTCATACAGGCATGATACATGCATTTCTACTTAATGCAGTGGTCACTTAGGAGGCAACTTCAAAAAGTTAATGAAGGTGATCAGTGTTGTGACAAAGCAGTTAAGGAGGGGGGAAGAGCTGTGGCATAGCTGGTAAAGCTGCCACCCGCAGTGCTGGCATTCCATATAAGCCCTGGTTTGAGTCCTGGCTGCTCCACTTCTGATCCAGCTCTTTGCTAATGGTCTAGAAAAGCAGTAGAAGATGGTTAAAGTCCTTGGGCCCCTGCACCCACTTGAGAGACCTAGAAGAAGCTCCTGGCCCCTGGTTTCACATCAGCCCAGCTCCAGCCATTATGGCCATTTGGGGTTGTAATGTTGTAATTCCAGCAGACAGAAAAATCAATCTCTTTCTGCCTCTGCTTCTGCTTCTCTGTAACTGTCTTTCAAGTATATAAATAAATATTCTTTTTAAAAGGCAGTTTTTTTCTTCTTAATGCATGGACTACGTCTCTTCCTTCTCTCCTAGTCTGTAGAGTTTCTGATGAGAAATCAGCTGTGAGTCTAATTAGAGATCCACTGACAGTAATCTGTCATTTCTCTTCTGCACATTTTAGGATTTTTTTCTTTCTTTTACTTTTGATAGTTTAACTGCAATGTGTTGTGGTGTTGATGTTCTCTGCTCAAGTCTATGAAGAGTTCTATGTGCTTGCTGTACTGGGATGTCCTTTTCTTTCTCAAACTAGGGATGCTTTCTGTAATTATATTACTAAATAGAAGCCACTATGGAAGTCAGTCTGGAAATTCCTCAGAAACCTGAAGATAACCCTACCATACAACCCAGCCATCCCATTCCTTGGAATTTACCCAAAGGAAATTAAATTGGCAAACAAAAAAAGCTGTCTGCACCTTAATTTTTATTGCAGCTCAATTCACAATAGCTAAGACCTGGAATCAACCCAAATGTCCATCAACAGTAGACTGGATAAAGAAATTATGAGACATGTACTCTATAGAATACTATACAGCAGTCAAAAACAACGAAATCCGGTCATTTACAACAAAATGGAGGAATCTGGAAAACATCATGCTGAGTGAATTAAGCCAGTCCCAAAGGGACAAATATATGTTCTCCTTGATCTGTGACAACTAACCTTGCACCAAAAAGGAAACCTGTTAAAGTGAAAGGGACACTATGAGAAACAATGACTTGATCAGCCCTTGTCATGACTGTTGATGTACAATTTAATACTTTATCCCTTTTAGTATTTTTTTGTTCTACTTAATACTATTGGTTGAACTCTATAATTAACACACATTTATTCTTATATGTTGAAATTTAATTGAGAAGTGATCCCTGTTAAATACAAGAGTGGGAATAAGAGAGGGAGGAGATGTACAATTTGGGACATGCTCAAGCTGACTTGCCCCAAATGGTGGAGTTACAAATGTGCCAGGGGATTCCAATACAATCCCATCAAGATTGCATGTACCAATGTCATCTCACTAGTCCAAGTGATCAATTTCAGTTCACATTTGATCACACTGATAGGTCTAAGAGTCAAAGGGATCACACAAACAAGACTAGTGTCTGTGAATACTAACTGATAGAATAAAAAAGGGAGAGAACGATCCAACATGGGAAGTGGGATACACAGCAGATTCATAGAATAGCAGATGTCCTAAACAGCAATCTGTCTGGCCTCAGAATCAGCCCTTAAGGCATTTTAAGGTATTTGGACCTGAATGAAGAGCCCATGAGAGCATTTTAGGCATGGATTGCCAAGACACTCTGGAAAAAAAAAAAAAAAAACAAAACCAAAAACAACAGCAACAACTAAATGAAAGGCCTCTGTGAGTGAGATCCCAGTGGAAAGAATGGGCCATCAAGAAGGAGGTACCTTTCTATTTCTCTGAAGGGAGGAGAGAGAGGAGAGAACTTCCACTTTGACTCTGAGCTTGTCTAAATAAGATTGAAGTCGGCAAACTCAAGAAGCTTCCATAGCCTTGGAAACTCATGGCTAGAGCCTAGAGAGATTTCTGATGACATAAACAAGAGTGTCAAATTGTTAAATCAACAACAGGAGTCACTGTGTGGGATCTCTGTCCTTAATGTGTTGTCAAATGTGAATTAATGCTATAACTACTAGTACTGAAACAGTATTTTGCACTATTTATGTTCTGTGTGGGTACAAACTGATGAAATCTTTACTTAATATATATACTAAATCAATCTTCTGTATATAAAGAGAATTGAAAATGAATCTTGATGTGAATGGAATGAGAGAGGGAGCAGGAGATGGGAGGGGTGCTGGTGGGAGGGAAGCTATGGGGGGAAAACCATTGTAATCCATAAACTGTACTTTGGAAAATTATATTTACTAAATAAAATTTTAAAAAAAGCAGTTAAGGGTAACACTTATAATGCCAGCATCTGATATGTGTGCCAGTTTGGTTCCAGGCTGCTCCACTTCTGATCCAGCACCCTGCTAATGGCCTAGGAAAAGCAGCAGAGAATGGATGAAGACCGTCGACTCCTGCTAGCCACATGGGAGACCCAGAAGAAGCTCCTGGCTCCAAGGTCCTGATGCACTCAGATCCAGGCATTGTGGCCATTTGGGGAGTAAACTAGCATATGGGTGATCTGCCTATCTCCTCTGTAAATTCCACACCTCAAAAATAAATAAAAATAAATCTTTATTAAAAGTGCAAAAAAAATAGAATTAGAAGATAAGTGCTTTTCCTTAAATATTTTTTTGAAATTTTTGCATAGTTTTTCCATAATTTCCCATGGTCTTTTTTTGATATGAGAACATGGATTTTATTAAGAAAAGACAGCAAGCAATGGCGACTTTGGTGCCCATTTCAATGTTCCAATAATCAAAGTCACTTAAAAGTGTAGTAAATAGCATAAGAATGATAAAAGATGAAATCTGTTAGGCATGGTCCAAACATTGGATTGCATTCTATCTTAATTTTTATTCATATAAGACAAACAAATTTCGTGTATTTTATGCATACAGATTTAAGAGCATAATGACACTTCCTATCTTATTCTGCCTGGTGTCTATGCTTGCTCCCTACCTCCCCCTTCCTTTCTTAATTTTTATGTTAATTTTTAGAATGACATACTTTCAATTTATTTTATAATACCATGATACTTCAGTGACCACTTGTATGAGTGCAATGGCAACCATAATTATGTAACTTGTGTGTAATTTAACTAAGAATTACCTCATGGATTTAATGATTTACATATAGAGACTGGTCAACAGAATATCAATAATGTATGGCAGTTGACAAATTAGAGCACACAAATATCAAAACTTATAATCACAAAATGAGACACAAAACATGATAAAGAAAAATTCACAATCATGCCACAGTAATAATGAAAAAAACAAAATTCATATGAAAAAATAAGAATTAACATCAAAAAGGGAAAATGGCCAAAGATTATAGTTCACACTCTGCTCTGAAAAAATCATCTTTTTTAACTTTTATTTAATGAATATAAATTTCCAAAGTACAGTTTATGGATTACAATGGCTTCCCTCCCATAACTTCCCTCCTACCTGCAACCCTCCCCTTTCCTGCTCTCTCTCCCCTTCCATTCACATCAAGATTCATTTTCGATTCTCTTTATATACAGAAGATCAGTTTAGCATACATTAAGTAAAGATTTCAACAGTTTGCTCCCACACAGAAACATAAAGTGAAAAATACTGTTTGAGTACTAGTTATAGCATTAAATCACAATGTACAGCACACTAAGGACAAAGATCCTACATGAGGAGTAAGTGCATAGTGACTCCTGTTGTTGACTTAACAAATTGACACTCTTGTTTATGGCATCAGTAATCACCCTAGGCTCTTGTCATGAGTTGCCAAGGCGATGGAAGCCTTTTGAGTTCACCGACTCTGATCATATTTAGACAAGGTCATAGTCAAAGTGCTAGTTCTCTCCTCCCTTCAGAGAAAGATACCTCCTTCTTTGATGACCTGTTTTTTCCACTGGGATCTCACTCATGGAGATCTTTCATTTAGGGACTCATAGAATGGCAGATGTCCTAAACAGCACTCTGACCTCAGAATCAGCCCTTAAGGCATTTGGATCCAACTGAAAAGCTTATGAGAGTATTTTAGGCATGGAAAGCCAAGACATTCTGTCAAAAAAAAAAAAAGACCTGCAAAAATCATCTTTACAGATACAGAAACATGGGTAAATTCTGACAAAAATAAAAAAAATTAAATTAAAATTGCACTGCAATATATTTTTTCAGCCAGTATGTTTGACCAAGTTTCATAATATCTTCTTTTGTGATCAAATAGGTAAACATCATCATCTGTCTGATTCTTTTCTCAAAACATACCCCATATTGGACCAATTTGTATCAACACCATTTAATTACTGTTTCATAAACCACTATAAATTGGCACCTTAGTAACTGCAAAAGACTCTTAAATGGATTCTCCACTTCCAAACTTTCCCTTGGAGAGATTCCAAGACTACAAAATCCAGAAGGGCTTTTTGATGTCCCATTGAGATGGGATGGCACAATTAGCAACTTGAGGGTTTTTAATTCATGTGCATTTTTTTTTGACAGGCAGAGTGGACAGTGAGAGAGACAGAGAGAAAGTTCTTCCTTTTTCCATTGGTTCACCCTCCAATGGCAGCTGTGGCTGGGGCACCATGCTGATCTAAAGGCAGGAGCCAGGTGCTTATCCTGGTCTCCCATGTGGGTGCAGGGCCCAAGCACTTGGGTCATCCTCCACTGCACTCCCGGGCCACAGCAGAGAGCTGAACTGGAAGAGGAGCAACTGGGACAGAATCCAGTGCCCCGACCAGGACTAGAAACCGGGGTGCCGGCCCCGCAGGTGCAGGATTAGCCTAGTGAGCCATGGCGCTGGCCTGCATGTGCATTTTTCAAATCATTTTTTCCAAATTCTCAAGATTCTCATGTCTTAAATCCAAATTCAAAAATATATAGTAAGACACATTGCTTTTCATCTTTGTGAAGACAGGAATATTTGTCAGGGGAAGGATCCTCATTAACATGAGATCCTAGATAAAAGCAATGAAGATTCTGGGATGAGTAGGGTGATATTATTTGATATGACATATATATGTAATTGCAGATCTCACTTGGGATGGGGTCACACAAATATTCAAAATGAAAAATAAACAATTTCCAAACCTAATGTGAATTATAATATCACTGATCAAAGAAGCTCAGACAGAAAATCACAACAAGAATGGGAAATAATTGATGTTTCATAAAGAAAGGTTGGTCTTGGGGCCTGCATTATGGCATAGCAGGTAAAGCCAGCACTGGTGATGCTGGGTCAAGTTCTGGTTGCACCATTTCTGGTCCAGCTCCCTGGTAATGTGCCTGGGAAAGCAGTAGAAGATGGCTCAAGTACTTGGCCTCCTGCGTCTGCATGGAGGAATCCAGATGAAGTCCCTTACTTCTGTCTTTGACTCAGCCTAGTACAGGTTATTATAGCAATTTGAGGAGTGAACCAGCAGATGAAAGATCTCTATCTCTCTCTCTCTCTCCCCCTCTCTTGTCCCCACCCCTCTCTCTCTTTCCCCTCTCTCTGAGATTCTGTGTCTCAAATAAATACCTTTTTTTTAAAGATTGACTTTTACCAAGATATTGGGAGTTTTTCTCATTTGGCTTCATTTACCTTAGGGCTTTGATCCACATGGACAGTCTACTCTTGCAATGTGATTTGTGGTGGCAAGTATTTTCATGTGGTATCAACTCAATCTTTGAATGTTTAGGAGACTAATAGCAAATACATGGCTGCTTAATCACATCTACGTGACCAGACTTCATAAAAGATGCCACTCACATGCTCAGATGGGATTGTTAATGTCCTGTAGATACAGTCACACATTGAGATTGGGAGAAAGAGATAATGACATAAGGACTCCATTAATGGAAAATCTGGAGATTCATGTGGGATGGTCCACATGAAATCCACATGTGGGATTTGTCCTATCTATCTACTTCCTTGGGTATTTTAGTGGTCTTTATATAGTAATGAATTAGCATGTGAGTATAAAGATTCTCTAAATTATTTAATTCCATTATGGCATCACTGAACAAGACAACCAAAATGAAATACTTTACATCCATCAAAGTCTTAATTTTGAAAAAAAAAAAGTTGACCAGAGTGTAGAAACTGAAATTCTAATCTACTCTTGGTGTGAATCTAAAACTATGGACCCAATATGGGTGACACTACTGAGGGCTGCATCTGGTGATGGTCTTGTCATTGAAAAGTCAAGAGGAAGCACAGGGCATCAAATGGAAGAAGACAAGGGGCATGCAAGTGCCTCTTTGTTGTTTGTCTTTTGTAAAAATAAGGTTCACTTATTTGAAAGGGAGAGTTACAGAGAGAGAGGGAGAGACAGAGAGATCTTCCATCTGCTGATTCACTCCCCAGATGCCTGCAACACCCAAGACTTGGCCAGGCTGAAGCCAGGATCCTGGACCTTCTTATAAAATAAAATTTTGATAATTGATACAACATGGAAGAATCTTGAAGACACAATGTTACATGAAATAGGTAAGTAACAAGACAACAAATATTTTATGATTCTACTTACATAACAGTCAAATTCATGGAAATAGAAAGTTCAGGAGTGACTACTAGGATATGCTCAACAACAATACCCTGCTCATGAATCCAAAAAATCAATGATATTAGAATGTCTATGCTACCTAAAGCAATCTAAAGATTTAATGGAATCCCTACCAAAAATACCAATACTAGAAAAAGCAATCCAAAAATTCATATGAAATTACAAAAACAAGAATAGCCAAAGCAATCCTGAAAAAATAATCAAGCTTGAGGCATCATGATACCTGACTTCAAAGCATACTACAAAGCTATAGTAATTAAAATACCATAGTACTTACATAAAACCTGTACATAGTTCAATGAAATAGAATAAGGAACCCAGAAATTGATCACCATAAATATAACCAACTGATTCTTTACAAAAGTGATCAGATCATACAGTGGAGTAATGTTAGTTTCTTCAACATATGGTGCTGGCAAAACTGGATGTATATATTTAGAATTATAAAATTAAATCCATACCTGTCACCACAAATAGAAATTAACACAAAAATGGATCGAAGTCTTAAATTTAAGATCTGAGACTCTGGAGTTGCTGGAAGAAAATGTAGGAGAGATACTCTATGATGTTTGTGTAGGGAACGACTTCTTGGATATGACCCACAAAGTAAGACAACAAAAGCAAAATTAAATAAATGGGACTTTATCAAACTCGAAGCTTTTGCACAGCAAAGGAAATGCTCAGTAGAGTGAAGAGACATCCAACAGAAAGAGAACAAATGTTTTCAAACCACCTGTCTGAAAAAGGATTAATTTCCCAAATATATTAGCCACTAAAAAACTGAAGAACAATAACAACAAAAAGTAATCCAGTTGAGAAATGTGCAAACAACTTTAATAGTTCTCAAAAGAAATACAAATGGTCAACACATACATGAAAAAATGCTCAATATTAGTAGCCATCAGGGAAATGCAAATCAAAATCATACTGAAGTATCATTTCACTCCCATCAGAATGGCTAAAATCCAAAACACAGAGAGTAACAAGTACTGGTGAAGATGACACTGCTTGTGAGATTGCAAATTAATGCAGCCACTGTGGGAAACAGTGTGGTGGTTCCTTTAAAAGACTAGAAATAGGGTTGCCATATGATCTAGCAATTCCATTACTTGGTATAAACCCAAAAGACTGGAGCACAATGTATCAAAAAGAAACCTTCATCACGTTTATAGCAACACTTTCACATTAGCCACAATACGAACCATCCATGGTATCCATCATCAGCTGAAAGGGTTAAGAAAAAATATGTATATACACATATACAAACAGACACATACACAATGGAATACTATTCAGCTATAAAAATGAAATTCTGCCATTTGCAGCAAAATGGATGCAATTTGAGGACATCGTGTTGGGTGAAAGAATATGGACCCATGAGGGCAAATACTGTTTTCCCTTATATTGGGAGCTAAAATTTTAAAAGACAAACAAAAAAGAACGAAAAAAGGAAGAAATGTCTATGTGCATTAGTATTGCAGCAAATATAGCTTTGTAAAAGTTTGTTTCACACCTTTGTGAAGCCAAAGGTTAAAAATGTTATACTATGGGGCCAGTGCTGTGGCAGAGTTGGTTAACACCCTGGCCTGAAGTGCCGGCATTTCATGTGGGCACTGGTTTGAGACCCAACTGCTCCACTTCCCATCTGGCTCTCTGCTATGGCCTGGGAAAACAGTAGAAGATGGCCCAAGTCCTTGAGCCCCTGCACTCACATGGGAAACCCAGAAGAAGCTGCTAGCTCCTGGCTTTTGATCAGCACAGCTCTGGCTGTTGCGGACAATTGGGGAGTGAACCATCGGATGGAAGACCTCTCTCTCTCTCTCTTTCTTTCTCTCTCTGCCTCTCCTCTCTGTGTGTAACTCTGACTTTCAAATAAATAAATAAATAAATCTTTAAAAAATGCTACACTACTATAGTTTTAATGATTTGTGATTACTTTAACATTTACTGTATATGTTACATGGTCATTTTCCATTCAACTCTTGCTTATAGTTATTTTCTATATTCCAGCTTAAATAGTGTTTTTGCTTTATACTTGTTATACTTCTTATTTGGTGAAGTAGTAAGCCTTTTTATTGTAATGTAAATTTGAAATATGTTATCTCAAAAACTAGCAAAAAAGATAGGGAGAAGGAAAAATGGTGGGTTGAAGAGAGGGAGAGAGGGGAGGGGGGAGGAAGGGAATATCTTTTTATTCTTAGAATTGTGTCTACAAAGCACAATGAACCTGTTAATACTAATCAAAAATTAACATTTAAAAATTGAAAACAATTTGCTATTATTAAAATACTTCGGTTGTACTATTTTCCGATTAATATGGCTGCACCATATAGAGCTGCATATCAGCATTTCCACTAGAACATCTCTTGCTTTAATGTATCTAAAATTCCAGGGGCTGATGCTGTTGTGCAGCAGGTTAACACCCTGGCCTGAAGCACCAGCATCCCATATGGGTGTGAGTTCAAGACCCAGCTGCTCCACTTCTGATCCAGCTCTCTGCTATTGCCTGGGAAGGCAGTAGAAGATGTCCCAAGTCCTTGGGTTTCTGCACCCATGTGGGAGAGCCAGAAGAAGCTCCTGGCCCCTGGCTTTGGATTGGTGCAGCTCTGGCCATTGCAGCCAATTGAGGAGTGAGCCCACTCCCTGCCTTCCCTCTCTTTGTGTAACTCTGACTTTCAAATAAATAAATAAATCTTGAAAAAATATATCAAGGGGCTGGCACTGTGGTGCAGAGGGTTAAAGCCCTGGCCTGCAGTGCTGGCATCCCATATGGGCACTGGTTCTAGTCCCAGCTGCTCCTCTTCTGATCCAGCTCTCTGCTATGGCCTGGGATGGGAGTAGAGGATGGCCCAGGTCTTTGGGCCCCTGCATCCATGTGGAAAACCGGGAAGAAGCTCCTGGCTCCTGGCTTTGGATCGGCACATCTCCAGCCATTGCGGCCATCTGGGGAGTGAACCAGTGGATGGAAGACTTCTCTTCAGTCTCTACATCTCTCTGTAACCCTTTCAAATAAATAAAAACACATCTTTAAAAAAATATCAAAAATTCCATGGAAATTAGGCATCTCACCACCTGATTTTTGGCCATGATTATATAGAAAAAATGAATATAATATATATTTTTATACCATGCACATTTCTAGTAACTGCTCAAAATGCCACACCTCCCTCTATTTGAGATTTCCAACTGCCCTTCCCACCCTGATTCTTCATTTTACCATTTCTCTTACTTTAGCCCATGAGACATCAAAAATATGACACCAATATGATTGGAAATGTATTTGCCTACTGGAATTTTCCTTAATGGACAGCCACCTCGAGACTTGCCTGTAGGAGACATGGGACTTAAGAGCAAAATCAATCATCAGACATGGGAGGGAGGGATGTTGTAGTATGGGAAAGTAAGCTGTGATATGTACACACCACATGCCATATCCCATAACAGAATGGATTGTGTCTCAGCTGTTCTACACTTCCAATGCTTCCTGTAAATGTGCTTGGAGGGCAGCTGATATTGGCCAAGGACTTGGGTTTCTGTCACCAACATGAGAGCTGCAGAGTAGATTCCAGTTTCCTGGCTTCACTATGGCCTATCCTTGCTTATCATGGACATTCAAAGAGTAAGCCAGCAGATAGATGATCTCTCTCTCTCTCTTTTTCTCTATCTTCTATGTCAATCCTCTTTACAAATAGATAATCAGAAAGTTCCAGTTTCCTAAGCTTCATGGGAAAATTGGATCTTCACATGGAGTAACATGAAATAAGAACCCTACCTTACACCTTATATAAAAATCCACACAAAATGGATCAGAGATCTAAATCTATGACCTGATACCATTAAATTACTAAAGGACAGCATCAGGGTAAACTCTGTAACACATTGGCATAGGGAAAGATTTCTTGGAAAATGCACCAAAAGCACTGGAAATAAAAGCAAAAAAAAAAAAAAAGGCAAATGTGATTACATCAAGCTAACGAAGTTTCCACACTGCAAAGGAAATAATAAAATGAAGAGGAGCCTAGAGAATGGAAGAATATATTTGCAAACTAAGCAACTGATAAATATCTAGGCTTTATAAACAGCTCAAGAAACTCAACAACAATAAAACAACAATCCAGTCAGGAAATAGGAAAAGGACATAAACAAGCAGTTTTCAAAAAGTGAAATTTAAATGGCCAACAGACACATGAAAAAATACTCAGGAACACAACCTATAGTGAGGTTTCAAGTCACCCCAGTTAGAATTGCTATCACCCAAAAATCAAAATGAATAAATAAATAAATAAATGCTGGCAGGGGTATGGGGGTACCCTAAAACACTGTTGGTGGTAATATGAAGTATATAAAGCAGTAGAATCATTATGGGAGAGAATGGAGGGATTCCTCTGAAATCTGAAAATAGATCTGCCATATGGCACAGCCCTCTCACTCCTGGGAATTTACCCAAATGAAATGAAATCAATAGATGAAAGAGTTGTCTGTACCCCCATGTTTATTGCAGCTCAAGTCACAAGAGCTAAGATATAGAATCAACCCAGATATCCACCAATTAATGACTGAATAAAGAAAATGTGTAATACATATACTAAGAAATACTACTGAGCTGTAAATAAGAATGAAATCCTGCCTTTTGCAACAAAATGTATCCAACTGGAAACCACTGTACTTAGTGAAATAAGCCAGTCACATAAAGGCAAATATGCTTTCCCTGATCTGTAGTAATTAATACAGAAGACAAAAAATAAAAATGTATATGAATGATGCTGACATTTTGAGATTTGATTATTGTTTACAGTCCTTAGCTATGGTCTTAAGGAACAGTGTTACTTTTAAATATATTGTTTATTTATTTGAGAGGTAGAGCTACAAAGAGAGGTTGGAAGAGACAGAAAGAAAGGTCCTCCACCTGCTGTATCACTCCCCAAATGGCCACAACAACCAGAGCTGAGCTAATCTAAAGCTAGGAGCCAACAGTTTCTTCTAGGTCTCCCACATGGATACAAGACCACAAGTATTTGGGCAATCTTTCACTGGTTCCCCAACTCATAAGCATAGAGCTGGATCAGAAGAGGAAGAGCCAGGATATGAACTTGCACCCATATAGGATGCCAGTTCTACAGGTGGAGGCTTATCCTGCTATGCCATAGCACGGACCAACGAGCAATGTTTATTCTATTTACTACTTGTTGAATTATTTATTTGGTGGGTGGTTAAACTTGTGATTATAAAATAAACTAAATGTATGTCACTGTAAAATTAAAAAAAAAAATAATATGAGAGGAAGGTTGGAGGGAGTATGGGCTGTAGGGAGGAACATAAGTTGGGAACTATCATTATGCTCTAAAACCTGTATATATGAAATATATGAATTTTTTCTCATTAAATAAATTAAAAATTTACAATAAAATAATAAAAAAGCCTGAAATGTGACTAAAGTATTCCTAAAAGCACCAGTCACAATAATGGCATTAGATGACTAAAACTTCATTTGTGATATCAGACAACCCCAGAATAGGACATTTTCAGCCCACCCTAAAATACTAACACAGAAATGAGAAGAAATCATATGACTATATTTTAAACCTACAAATGTTTTCAAATGATGATACAAATGGAAGATTATGATTAAATAATTTAATTGCATATCAATTAGAAACCAAAGAACTTCATAAGCACACACAGAAGTTTCAGTGAACATGATATATGCCAACCAGATGCGTGTCAGCAAGATGCTGCAATACAAACAAGTTGCCTGGTTTGCCTAGATATCCCAAATTTTAGGTGTTTTACATATATTCAGGCACTGTATTGGGTTTATTTGTATTTAATGAAGTAATTAGCAGTGAAAAGTATAATCAAATTTCAAATAATTGAAAACAGACTAACACTAAATTTCTGTAGCATTTATGATAGTCAAGAATGAATAGATGAAATTAGGTGAGAGAAAAATTTACATCATAAACCTGCTGCATTCACACAAATCATAGAGTATATATCAAAAAAGGGGATAGTCATGCTCAAGGCAAAGTGTTCCGAAACAGAGTTCCTTCTAAATTGGCTTCAGTTCCTGAAGTGGATCTCAAAAGTAAACATGAGTTTTGAATGACCTGTAAAACAGTACTCAGAAAGTCATGAATTTTGACATCTATTAATCATTTGATGCTTATCAACAGACTTGTTTTCTAAAGTGCATATTTCTTATCAGGCACAAGGTTTCTGGAAACACTTGTGGTGCTACCAGGAAGAACTATCAAGATAGAGGAAGCATCAGCACATCTCTAGATGTCAAATGTGGTAACAGATCAGGTTTCAGAGAGCTCTGATTCTAGAAGTAATGAAGGTAGCATTAAGCAACAGCAGTAGGTTAGGGGCTGGCTTAGACAGATTCTCAGATATGACGGGTTAGCTCTCCACTACAGGTCATACCTTCAAGACTCTTCCAAAAGTAAGAATTCCTGGGTCCTTGCTTTTTTCCCAATGAAATCATATATTGTTTCTTCAATATCACTCAGTGTTTGGGAACTTACAGAAGAGGTGAAGTAGCATCACTAAATTTTTTATCACTATGGGCAATATATCAGTAATTCCTTGGGCCACGTAAAGCTAGGTTTTTCACCTTTATGGGACACCCATGACAATTGTGAGGCACCAGGGACAGGGTTTTTACCAACAGGATATTCTTTTTTTAAGATTTATTTATTTGTTTGAAGGCAGAGGAGAGAGAGAGAGAGAGAGAGAGAGAGAGAGAGAGAGAGAGAGAGAGAGAGAGAGAGAATCTTCCATTTGCTGATTTACTCCCCAGATGGCTACAATGGCCAGAGCTGTGCAGATCTGAAGCCAGGAGCCAGGAGTTTCTTGCTGGTCTTGCCTATGGATGCAGGGGCCCAAGGACTTTGGCCATTTTCTACTGCTTTCCCTGGCCATAGCAGAGAGCTAGATTGGATGAGAAGCAGCCGGGACTCGAACCAGTGCCCATTGGGATGCCAATACTGCAGGTGGTGGCTTTACCCTCTACACCACAGCACTAGCCCCCAAAAAGGATATTCTTATGGTGGACACCTAATAATGGAGTTCAGGTCTTAATTCAGCATAAACTACTTTATTGGGAAACATTATTAACAAACAATACCATTATTTTCCACACAGAGTTTATGGTCCTTGGAAATTAAGTTGTGTGTAAACTTCTATAAACTCAAGAGTATTGGGCAGAGTACATACAGGGAAGGACCAGAAGTTTCACTTCTGAGGAGGAAACATAAAACCCCACGAATACAACAACCCCAAACTGGGAGAGGTTGCACACACTTCACAGTGCTGGTAATTTGGTATATTAAATTACACTGTGAATGTCTCTTTGCTACAGATGGATGAACTTATATCAAACACGTTGGTAACAGAATCTGCAGTGGCTGAGCTCAAATTAGACTCATCCCACAAACATCGTTGCTCTTGCAGAGTGCACATTCCCCATGCTGCATTGAAATCCTGACTGGACACCTCATTTTTGGAGCATCTGGAGCCAGCTTCTGCTGGAAGGCCACCCTGGACTACTGGAACAGCACCCCCTCTGAAAAAGTAATCACCTGAAACAGAAGCCATAATGCACCTTCTCTGCTTCCAGATATTAGGATCCGATGCCAGTGTGGCTTCCCCCACAGACTGCAGACTGAGGCCTGTGGCTCAAATATCAATGTCTTTATTCACTCATCTGAAGGCCATGGATATATCTGCTCCAAAAAAGTGGAAGACAAACATCCATTTCCCCAGAATTCCATGCAGCCTGTGGGATCCCATGTTTCCCCTCAAGACACCATCATTCAGGGATATAGGCTCCCTTTAGAGTTTATGGAACGGTATCAGGAGAACTTCTGGGCCTGTAATTGCTGGGTGAGACAGAAAGATCCAGTACAAACCAGTGCGAGTATGATGATTAATTTTGGCTTGATAAGATCACATTTGAAAAAAATGTAATATCAATGGAGAAATATAAATATGGAAAGTGATGATAAATTTCACTACCTAGATGCTCATTTTAGTTCTCATAATTACAGAATATGCATCTACTTATTTACATACACTCAAAGAATAAGGAAAGGGACAATGACTATTTTACTAAACAATATTAAGAAATTCATATTGCTATGGGAACTCATATCTAGCCCTTTAAAAAGACGTTTGTTGGGGCGGAGCCAAGATGGCGGAATAGTGAGGGCGCGCACCGATAGTCCGGGAAAATTTAGTTTAATAAAAGGGGAGTTACGGTAGCCGCAGAAAAAAGAACCAGGAAAAAATTGCACGGGAATCGTGAATCGGAGGACCTACTGGGAGAACAAGGTCACCCACCGTGTGGAAGCCAGGTCGCGGGACCGAGCCGCAGAAGCCCCAGTGCTCCAAGGGGAGTGCATGCCACACAGACAACAGCGGGGAGACTTGGGACGCTCAGGGCTCCGAGTCCACACATCGGCGCTGGAAGGGGAGGTGAGCTCAATAACCCGTGACATTGGTGGGGAAACGGGGGTCAGAATCTAGAGGGGGGCCGGAAAGTGCAGCAAACTCACTACCGGAAAGAAGGAAAAAAAAAGCTTCGGGGGGGGGGTTTCTCTTCCCCCTAACCTTGCAAAGGTTACAAGGCTGTAAGGCTAGAAGAATTCCCAAGAGACAAAGAGCAGGCCTGCTCTCTGGATTTCAATATCAATGGGGGAGAGCTAAGGAACTGAGTCACTACAATTCAGTAGCCTAGGCAACCCAGTGGGAGTCCAGAGGAGCCAAAGACTGGAAGCTAAATACCATCAATTCTGCACAGCCCTGCCCTGCGGTGTTACTTATCCCCTGAATAAATAAAATAAATAAATAAATAAAAAGAGAGAGATTTACCACGCATAACCTGAGGGTGTCAACCTTTGCACACCTTAACCTGGAAGAACCAGGCAGAGCTCTCAGGCCGCACCCATCTCAAGCCTCCAAGGCTCCTCCAACAGCAGGCAGTCCACTTAACACAGACACAGTATAAAAAAAAAAAAAAGAAAAAAAAACGCACAGTGACGCAAGAAGAATTAACCATGCCGAGTAACAAACACAGAAATAGAGGGAGCAAGATCAACGATGACACTATGATGCCTCCAAATAAGCAAAACACCCCAAGCCAAGAGTATGAAGATGATGAGATAGAAGAAATGCAAGATACGGATTTCAAAAAATTTATGATAAGAACATTTAGAAGTTTTCAAAAGCAAATCCTTGAACTACAGAAATCCTTAATGGACAAGATTGAAAATCTCTCTCGTGAAAACGAAATTTTAAGGAAGAGTCAAAATGAAACTCAGAAACTAGTAGAACAGGAAAGTGTTATAGTGAAGAGAAATCAAAATGAAATGAAGAGCTCAATAGATCAAATGACAAACACATTAGAAAGCCTTAAAAACAGAATGGGAGAAGCAGAAGAGAGAATATCGGACTTAGAAGATAGAGCACAGGAAAACATACAGTCAAACCAAAGAAAAGAAGAGGAAATTAGAAACCTAAAAAATATTGTTGGGAATCTACAGGATACTATTAAAAAAAACAACATTCGAGTTCTAGGAGTTCCTGAAGGCATGGAGAGAGAGAAAGGATTGGAAGGCCTTTTTAGTGAGATACTAGCAGAGAACTTTCCAGGTTTGGAGAAGGACAGAGATATCCTAGTACAGGAAGCTCATAGAACCCCCAATAAACATGACCAAAAGAGATCCTCACCACGACACGTGGTAATTAAACTTACCACAGTGAAACATAAAGAAAAGATCCTAATATGTGCAAGAGAGAAACGTCAGATTACTCTCAGAGGATCTCCAATCAGACTCACAGCTGACTTCTCATCAGAAACCCTACAAGCTAGGAGGGAATGGTGAGACATAGCAGAGGTGCTAAGAGAGAAAAATTGCCAGCCCAGAATATTATATCCTGCCAAGCTCTCATTTGTGAATGAAGGTGAAATAAAGACCTTTCATAGCAAACAGAAATTGAAAGACTTTGTGGCCACTCGTCCGGCCCTGCAAAAGATACTTAAAGATGTGCTAAAAAGACGTTTGTTGAATCCAGAAGCATCACAAATATAAGATTTCAAGATTTGCTACAGGACTCTATAATCAAAATAGACTGGAACTGGCAGAAAAATAGACATTTTGAAGAATGGAACAAATTAGAAACCATGGATATTAATCTACACATCACAACAAACTAAACTTTGACAAATGTACCAAAATTACACCCTGGAAAAAGGAAAGTCTTTTTGACAAATGGTATTGGGAAACTGGATCTCTGCATGCAAAAGTATGAAACATGTACCTTACCTAACATTCCATACAAAAATCCACACACAATGAATAAGGGATATAAATCTAAGACTTGAAACCATCAAATTACTACAGTATGACATAGAGAAAACACCAAATAACATTTGTCTTGGCAAAGACCCTTGGATAACATTCCAGAAGCACAGGAAGTAAAAGCAAAAACAGACAAATGACTTTATCTCAAGCTAAGAAGTCTCTGCACAGCAAAGGAAGAACTCAAAAAAATGAAGAGGTAACCAAAAGATGGGGAGAAAATGTTTTCAAATTATACATCTGTGAATGATTAATATATAAAATATAGAAGAAACTCAATAACATCAATATCAACAAAACAAACAATCCAGTTAAATAATGTGCAAAGGACATGAACCTACATTTTTCAAAGGATGGAATAGCAATGGTCAACAGGCATATGAAAAAATGTTCAAGATCACTTGCCATCAGGAAAATGGAAATAAAACCTACAATGTGTTATCTCTTCACTTCAACCATGAGGGCTATGAAAAATCTTTAAATGAGGGAAATTGGCATCTTTGTATTTGATTTATTTATAATCATCGTCTATATATCTGTCGAACAGTGGCATTTCTACATTTAATTTCTTTAACTCTTTAGTGCATTAATCCTATGACTATAAATTAAATTAAAACAGTTAATGTAAAAATTCAAGACAAAGGAAAGAAGAGGGAAGGAAGGAGGAAAGTATCACTATATTCCTAGAATTATATCTATGAACTATTGTAATAAACTTATATTAATAAAAAATAGAAGATGCTTGTTCTTATCTACTAACGTAGCTGCGGATGCATCCATGTACCATATTTCAGAGTTGGGAAAACTCTTCTGGTGCATATATTAAAAGGGTCTTGAGGTGGGTGTGATTCAAAATTAACTTTGCAAATACAAAACTTCTGGTATATGTTAATCACTTATCTAGAGACTCCTGGCATTCTTCTATATAACTCCTAGCATTATTCTATCTACCCTTCCATCCATCCATCTATCTAGCAAAACTTCATTTGCTATTTTGTGAGGTGAACCTGGACTTTACTCTCCATTTACTGGTTGCATCCACAAACCAGGCGAGAAGGTCAATAAGAGGATTTCATGGCACTCCCACTGCTATTACAGCTCCTCTCCAAATGGGGATGGTCAGGGTTGATGTGCTCTGGATTGAGGATAAGAAGGGGTCCTGGTTATTGGCCTATAGCCTATCCCTGCTTTCCTCAATGCCTAAGATATGTTTTGTACTGTTCAAATTCCTGAGTATTTTCTAATCCTGCCATTGCCCGTTAGTGACTATTCTGCAAATTCACAAACCTCAGTGCTGAACTTCCAAGCCTAGGTAACTCCACCACATATCAAAGACACAATTGTCACATGAAATATGTCTCAAAGTCATATTATTGAAATGAACATGAATTTGCAGGGATCAAAAAAACTAGCTTGGCACCATGAATTGTGGGTCCTCATATTCTTTCCTGGAATTTTTCTTCTTTGTCTTCATACACCTCCACCAGATGCTTTTCCTACTGTCACTGAAGTTGTAGATTACATGAGGGGACTTCAGATAAGAAAAGTAAGAAGACCATACTTGGCCGGTGCCACAGCTCACTAGGCTAATCCTCCACCTGAGGAACTGGCACCCAGGGTTCTAGTCCCAGTTGGGGCACTGGATTCTGTCCCAGTTGCTCCTCTTCCATTCCAGCTCTCTGATGTGGCCCAGGAGTGCATTGGAGGATAGCCCAAGTCCTTGGGCCCTGCACCCACATGGGAGACCAGGAGAAGCACCTGGCTCCTGGCTTTGGATCAGCATGGTGTGCTGGCCACAGTGCACTGGCTACAGGGGCCATCGGGGGTGAACCAATGGAAAAGGAAGACCTTTCTCTCTGTCTCTCTCTCTGTCCACTCTGCCTGTCAAAAAAAGACCATACTCACTGACAGTTGATTAATCTTATTTAATTTTTCTGTCTCTCAATTATAATTTCTATGTAATGACTGGAATCAGCGACAGGGTTTCTAGTGAATAATTTGTACTGAATACAGTGGAAAGATCTGTGGTACAGATAAAGGAAGTGATATCCAGAGAATGTCACTGATTAATTAAGACTTCCATAAGGATTTATATGTGAAGTTAGTGTTTTCTTTTTTCTCAAGATTTATTTGAAAGAGCAAGACCAAGAAAGAGAGAGAGTGCAGGAGTGAGAGCTAAATCACAGTGAGATACAGAGAAAAATAAAGAGACAGAGATATTTTCCTTTTAGTCATTCAGTTTCTGAATGGTCACAACAGCAGATCTGTATGCAAGACAATTCCAGGACCAAAGAATTCCATTTGGTTCTTTGACTTGGATGGCAGGTAGCAAGTATTTGGGCGGGCCATTTTTCACTGTCTTGACAGACACATATTCAGGAATCTGAACCAGAAGCAGAGTAGCCAGGGCCTCAACCATCTGATACAGGATGCCAGCATCAAAAGCAATGACAAACTAATTGGCCACAATGCCAGCCAGTAAGGTTCATCTTTCCTGATTCAACATTTGTAAAAATATTTACTCAAGTACTTGTGTCTGATGATATTAATTTATTAATTTTTATTAATTAATTTATTAATTTAATTCATAATTATATTCTTCAGAAAGACATGCAGACAAGATTAATGACACCTCTCCCCACAATACCTTCATCCTGAGTCGTCAATAATTGTCATTCGTATCTTTACAGGCTGGACCACTTTCTCATGCATTTAAATCCATATCAACGTATAAATATGCAACAGCCTACAGAGGCAAACCACATTTTATGTGCATTTGAATTAGGAAGTCTACAATATAAAATATCACATAAAAGTGTGAAAATTCTCAATATATATTTACAAGAAATCACAACATTTTCATAAGTAGCAAAACTGAGATATGAACATAAGACCCATACCATGTAATTCATCAATTAAGTTTGTACATAGAATTTGTTTTTCAGTTATATGTAACCATCATCTTTATCAATTTTGGAACATTTTATAATCTCAAAAGAGGTTGGAATGCCTAGTTGATAAGATGCTTCTTGGGACAAACACATCCAAGAATATTTGGTTTTGAGTCCCAGCTATACTCCTGATTGCAATCCAGGTTCCTGTTAAGGCCCATCCTGGAACCTTATAACCCAGAAAGCAAAGGCTCAAGCAGTTGGAAAAATTTGAACCAAGACAGAGATTTATATTGAGTTCCTAAGTCCTAATTTTTAAAATTTTTGAAAATAAATTAAGTAATTTGGTAGAAGGGGGCAATTTCTTTCACTTTGCATATGCTCATAATAGATAGGGCTGGGTAAGCCCAAAAGAAGAATCAAGGAATTCCATCCAGGTCTCCCCTATGGATAGCAGAAACCCACATATGTGGACCTTGATCTTCTGTCGCTCACACAAATTTGTAGAAAGCTGGATTAGACCAAGAGTAACCAGGACCTGAGCTGACACTCTAACAGGGGATGTGGCATCCCAGACAATGGCTAAACTGCCTGTGCTATCATGCCTGCCCACCAGCTCCCACTTTTATATGAGTATTTGCATAGTGAACCAACATAAGGAAGTCCTTTCTTCTCTGTGTGCTCTTGTTTCTAAAATTTAAAAAATGAATTAAAATAAATTTAGTACTCTTTAACTGTCTCCCCCACATCCCTGTACTTTTAACTCAAAGTCACCACAAATGTTCTGTCTATCCGCTTGTATCTTGTTAATGTTGCATGCAATAGAATTCCACGTGTTCTCTTGCTCACTACACAGCCTAGTTACTCAAGTGATGTCAAAGCCCCACCTCTCAGCTGTACTCATCCAGGACATAATCCTGGCAGCAGATAACTGAGGACACAGAAATGAGGGTATTTTTCACTCTTGATTGCAGCTGGAAGCAAAGGGAGCCCTGTGTTCTCACTTGCACTTGGATGAATGGAGTTTCCATGTCACTCCGTCAAGAAAGGGGAGGGGCCAGCGCCGCAGCTCACTAGGGTAATCCTCTGCCTTGCGGCGCTGGCACACCGCGTTCTAGACCTGGTCGGGGTGCCGGATTCTGTCCCGGTTGCCCCTCTTCCAGGCCAGCTCTCTGCTGTGGCCAGGGAGTGCAGTGGAGGATGACCCAAGTTCTTGGGCCCTGCACCCGCATGGGAGACCAGGATAAGTACCTGGCTCCTGCCATCGGATCAGCGCAGTGCGCCAGCCGCAGTGCACCTGCCACGGCTGCCATTGGAGGGTGAACCAATGGCAAAAGGAAGAGCTTTCTCTCTGTCTCTCTCTCTCACTGTCCACTCTGCCTGTCAAAAAAAGGGGGGGGGGGAGGAAGGAACAGGCCTGGATTCAAAAACACTGATATTATCTTCTCTTCTAAAATCTTAGATTTTCTTCAGTTAATATTCATTTGTTTGTTGTATATCTTTGCTACTAGTTCTAGATATTTTACAAGGTTTTTTTTTTTTTCTTTTGCTTTGGTTTAAGTGTTTTTATCAGTTCTAGTGGAATGAGGGTGTACACACTCAGAGTTATGCCAAAATTCTAAGGAAACATAGAGTGTTAATGCTTGCATCCTAGTAAATTACTATTTGTAAGTGCCACAGAGTAATTAGACATTGGATAAAATGAATTAAATTCAATAAAACATCAGTCTCTTATAAATGGCTCACAATATTATTTATGTGCTTGCAGGTGTGTAAATGTTTGTATGACCTGTGTCAATATAATGTAAGAATCTGTTTTAAATACTTGAGTGACCATACCCATGTTCACTAAACTGTTCATGTCATTGCATGTCTTGATAACACACATGTTGATACATTTGAAAATTTATTAATTGTTAAAAATGGTTGTCAAAGTGTTGGAAATCCCAAAATATTTCAATAATTGTCTAAGTTAGTAAATAATTCTGGGAAAATAATTAGCAATAATTAAGATTTTTGCTACAATGATATTTGGAGTTATGCTTTGGAAAAAGTATCCTTTCAACATACTACATAGTCCTAAGTGCTAATTTTGAATAGTAATAATTTAAAATGTACAAGGTCTTAGGAGAACATCCCCCTTATATATTGGTCTATAGTATTCTAAGATGAGGTTCAAGTCCTGGCTGTTCCTCTTCTGATCCAGGTCACTGTTATGTCCTGATAAAGGAGTAGAAGATGGCCCAAGATTTTGGGACCCTGTACCCATGTGGGAGACCCAGAAGCATCCCCTGGATCCTGGCTTCAGATCAGCTCTTCTCTGGCCATTGTAGTCAATTAGGGAGTAAACCAACAGAATGGAAGACCTCTCTGTCTCTCTCTTGTGCTCTCTCTTTCTCTCTTTGCCTCTCCTTCTCTCTGTGTGTAACTCTGACTTTCAAATAAATCAATAATTTTTTTAAAAAGTTTTCATTTATTTTTCAAAGATTTATTAACATTAACAAGCAATCACTTTCTATATACATGGGGGTATATGTGGTCACTACACACACATACATATATACATGTATTTGTATATCTACATACATATATAATTTCATAGAATTTTAACCTAGAGTTACTTTACTTTTTTGAACAGAAGAGGAATTACCCATGAAATAAAAATATTCTTGTCTTTGTATACATAACTATACTTAACCAAAGTGCTGCTAAAAACTCTAGAAATCTTGGGAAAACCTTAAAGTCTGGAAGATAAAACATTCAAGCACAGAAAAATGTTTCTAGTAAAGGACAGAAAAGCCCACCAGTCCAAAAATAGGCAAGAATGGGGAAGAAAAAAAAAGAGAATATAGGGAGAAACACTGGGTACGATAAGTAAGTCCAAGTCACTCTATAGAGGTGGGTAGAGCCAGAAACTGGGTTAGTAACTTCTGGACACCTGAATCCACCCTTCTGGATCTGGGCACCTGGGTCTACCCTCTTCAACCCACATGACCCACTTTGTCCCCTTCCTAGGAGGAAGAGAAGACAACCAAACAGGACAGTAGGGTGCTGTCCAAGGAGGCTGAGATTTTGAGAAAAGAGAATCTATCACCACTAAAGTAGATGTAATAGACACTCTGGGATGGGCTGCAAGGAGTATCTGGGCAGACTGCTGCCCAAGCATCCCTTCAGAGGGCCAGCCCAGGGCTCACAGAAGAGTCTTGGGGTGAGGGGACAGGATGTAGTGATGCACCAATACAGCATAAGTTTAAATGCAGCACATGACCCAGGGATTGCATTGTAGATCAAAATTGCTGCCCTTGCATTTGATGCTCAGATTTTTGGTGCCTGACAGGGTCTTGATCCCAAGCACGTGTTAGTCATGCCATTACACAGGAAGAAGAAAATAAGCTTTGCACTGAACAGGCTTGCTCCACCACAGTTATGGTGCTCTAGTAGAAGTTGCTCTGCAGCTTGTGCACTGTGTTCACACTCAGCTGGTGCTCACTCTTAGACTTCAATGCCTTGAGACACAATCTTGTTTCTGGGGACAATTCAACCCAATGGTAGGAAAACTTGGAGTGACTACCAGGCATAAAGGCAGTGTGGAGCTGCTTCAACAGCCTGTATGTTAGCAACTACTATATCCTAGGACTCTCACACCAAACTGAAGTCTCCTGTCTCAGGGCTATGTCTCTGTCTTCAGGATGAGGCAGTGGAAAGCTGTAGCTCATAGTTTGTAAAGATGTTGGAAGCCAATAGTTTCCAAATAGAATTTCATGTGCATATTGCTTAGTCTTTGTTGCCCGAGGACACCTGGATAGGAATGAGGCAGGAGCTTTCAGAGCCAACATGGTGGCAGAAATATTTTTTGGCAAATTTTGGGATCTCATTGGGAGGTAGAGTTCTCTGCCTGTGCACCCAGGAGCAGCATGCCTCACAGTGCCTTTAAGAGATGGGGGCCCAGAAGCCAGCATGTCTTTCAATGCCTGCTTTCTCAAGCAAGAGGCAAGATGCCAAAGTGCCTTGGAGTTTATGCATGTTGAGGAGGAATAGGGATGTGAGGAGCTGAAGTGACAATGTTCAGCACTATGCTAACAAATTAGAAGATTCAAGGCACCTGCTAATGCACCTCCAAGGATGCAAAGCAATGTATATGTGCTTCCTGATGTGTAAGCATGCTTTGGGTGCATGATGTCTAGCACTGGAGGTTGGACAGGACAGGCAGGCATATAGCCGGAGTCAGACCTCATATCTATTTTTTTCTGACAAATTCCTCATTCCTTAACCTGGCACAAACATGCCCTTCATTATCCACATTGTGGGGAGCAACTGGGAGCAACTCGGACTAGACTAAGTTACTGGAATTAAGACTTATTCTATGCATCTGCTCTCCCACAATATGGCGCTGGGAGAGGAGGAAACAGCTTCTACACAGCTGCCTCCAGTTCAGCCAATAAACTGTAGGACCTGCTCTTGATTGGAGGAGAGCAGCGTACTCAACGTGCGGGTAGCAGAGTTGGGATTGGTGGAAGAGGACTATAAAGAAGGAGAGAGACAACATGCACCAGGAACATCTAAGAGGAACATCTATCTGAAGGAACACCTGTGCAGCCCCCGAGAGAGCCGGCTGGCGGTGTGCCGCTCCCCCGCGGAAGTGGGGAAAGTGGCAGGGGGAACCGCCCTTCCACGGAGGTGGAAGGGTCGGTAGCCAACCCGGGAAAAACCAGCAGCAAACCTGGGGAGGGCCGAGCAGACAAAAGAACAACGCAGGGTCCTGTGTCCTTCCTCCACGAAGAGGGGGAGCAACATAATGGTACCGTGACTCGGATAGGAAACCTAGGAGGGAAGAAACGGGAAGAAGTGGGAAAATACCAGAGAGAGAGACTAGCAAAGAGCCTAGGGAAAAGCTGGACGGAAAAGGTGCCGGAAAAAGCTATCGAAAGCCTAGGCATAGACTCGGATACAGACTGTGGGAAAGAAGTTAGGATTGGACGTTAAGATTAAAAGTGAAAGTGAAACCTAGAAGAAACTTAGATTTGGATACGGACTGTGGGGAGAAGCCAGGAGAAATGAGAGGGGAATATTGTTGGCAGAAAAGTTAGGAAACATACCGGGTAGAGAAAAATGTTAGAGAGGATGCAGCCGCGGGGGCAGGCCGAGGCGGAGACATAAGCTAGATTGGGATTCGTCGAGTCAGCCCGGGGAACAAGGGGCAAAAATCTGGAACCAGAGGCGGAGACGTGGGCCAGGTTGGAATCCATCAGATTAGCCCAGGGAGCAAAAGACGGGAAGCCAAACTGAAAGGCGCAGACGTGAGCTAGGTTGAATTCGCCAGGTTAGCCTGGGGAACTTAGACTGAATACCGGTGGCGGAAACGTGAGCTAGGCTGTGTGACTCACGGAAGCCGCTGTGCGCAGAGAGAGCTTGCGGGGCACAAGTAGATAGTTAACATGGGGCTAGTGCGAAGGCCGTGGTGCGGGCGCGA
Source organism: Oryctolagus cuniculus (assembly GCF_051225735.1). NCBI lineage: Eukaryota > Metazoa > Chordata > Mammalia > Lagomorpha > Leporidae > Oryctolagus > Oryctolagus cuniculus. The sequence continues at coordinate 13,052,201 of NC_142889.1, forward strand.
AGGGGCGCAGAGACTGCGGAGCTTGCGCGAAGCCAGGAAGCCGCGCAGATGCGAGAAGCACGGGCTGAAGCGGCGTAGAGCCGGGAAGACGCCGCGGGGCGAGGCGCCAAGAAGCAGCCTCGGGGTGGGCGCCGGGAAGCCGCACGGATAAGAGAAACAGAAGTTTAGAAGTAAAATGAGAGAAATAGGAATGCTGGCAGATAGAAGTAAAATAGGAGAGATAGGAATGCCCGGAGGTAGAGAAATAGAGAAAAATAAGGCCTTCCCACAACATGGCAATGAGAGGGCTTGGATTCGGTCTGCCTGATTAGTAAGACGATAAGCACCTGCTGGCAGCTAGCAGCTTACCCGCTGCAGGTCACCAAAGAAAGGCACGTTATCAACACCAATAAGTCTTGCCACAATATGGCAATGAGAAGGCTTGGATTCGGTTTGCCTGATTGGTAGGGCTTTAAGCACCTGCAGGCAGTTCTAGCAGAGCAGAGCATGCGCTGCAGGGCACCGAACTCAGGCACGCATCAGCGCCTAAAAACCTCCTCACAACATGGCAAAGAGAGGACCCGGATTCGGTTTGCCTGATTGATATGGCTTGTAAGCACCTGTGGGCAACTCTAGCAAGCAGAGCAGAGTGTGTGCCGTGGGGCACTGAAGACAGGCGCGTATCAACGCCAAAAATAAAAAGAAAGGGGGATCTGTGGGGAGCAACTGAGAGCAACTCGGACTAGACTAAGTTACTGGAATTAAGACTTATTCTATGCATCTGCTCTCCCACAATATGGCGCTGGGAGAGGAGGAAACAGCTTCTACACAGCTGCCTCCAGTTCAGCCAATAAACTGTAGGACCTGCTCTTGATTGGAGGAGAGCAGCGTACTCAACGTGTGGGTAGCAGAGTTGGGATTGGTGGAAGAGGACTATAAAGGAGGAGAGAGACAACATGCACCAGGAACATCTAAAGGGAACACCTGAGCAGCCCCCGAGAGAGCCGGCCGGCGGTGTGCCACTCTCCCGCGGAAGTGGGGAAAGTGGCAGGGGGAACCGCCCTTCCACAGAGGTGGAAGGGTCGGTAGCCAACCCGGGAAAAACCAGCAGCAAACCTGGGGAGGGCCGAGCAGACGAAAGAGCAACGCAGGGTCCTGTGTCATTCCTCCATGAAGACGGGGAGCGACACACATCACTATTTCACTATTGGGTCACAGTTGCTGGCAGTTCGTTATGTACCTTAAATCTACAGGTATTTAGCAGTCAACATAGAATTGTTGTAGAACAAAAAATCTCTCAGTTTAAATAATCACCATTAAGACCCATGGCAGGTGGTAATGATGTGGCTTCTGCTAAGCACTTAGAAAAATATCTCAAAGTGTAGGTAATGCAGTGAGTCAGAGGAAATAACTGAGGTAGAAATTAGGAGAATTAAAAACATCAAGGTTGGGGCAACTCTGTGTTGTACTGAGTTAAACAAAGGCCTACAGTGCTGACATCCATATGGGTGCCAGTTCAAGTCTTAGCCGCTCCACTTAAAATGCAGTTCCCTGTGAGGTACCTGGGAAAGCAGTGGAAGATGGACCAAGTCTCTGAACCCCTAAACTCACCTTTTTATTTATTTTATTTATTTATTTTTATTTTTTGACAGGCAGAGTAGAGAGAGATAGAGAGAAAGGTATTCCTGTTTTTCCATTGGTTCACTCCCAAGAGGTCACTGCAGTCACACGCTGTGGCCGGCGCACTGCACTGATCCAAATCCAGGAGCCAGGTGCCTCTCCTGGTCTCCCATGCAGGTGCAGGGCCTAAGGACTTGGGCCATCCTCACTGCACTCCTGGGCCACAGCAGAGAGTTGGACTGGAAGAGGAGCAACCAGGACAGAACCCGACCGGGACTAGAATCCTGTGTGCCTTAAGACCTTAAGTGGCTCATGGCTCCAGCTTGACCAATTGTGATAATCTGGGGAGTTAGCCAGCAGATGGAGCATCTGTTCCTCCTTCTCTCTAACACTTTCAAAGTAATAAATCTTAAAAACAAAAAAGTGCAAGAGGCAGGAGTTAAAAAAAAAATTACCAAACACGTATAGATTTTTTTTTTTTTATTTCCTACACTTTTTTAAAAGGCAGTGGGAAGGAGCAAGGGTTGGAATAAGACGGTGGAGTCAGGAGGGAGCTTACTTTTCCAGTCTAGAAGATATTTTTTAAAAAGTGGAGAGTTCAGTCTCAGGGAAGAGTTAGCAGAAACTCTATCCAAACTAGAGGGACACAGTGAACCTACATGGAGGGTATGGATGCACACAACTCAGAACCCCAGCATCCGAGAGCCTCCACACCAAGTTTGGAGAGTGAGGTGAGACAAGACTGAAGCAGTCTAAGACACTCCACTAACTCAGAGGCTTAGCACAAAGATAAAAGCCACCACAATGGAAATGGGGATAACATTATAGTAAGAACCTAGAGGGAATCCTTTGGAGCCCTGTGGGGGATAGCGTACCTGCCAAACTAGAGGAGAAAAAATACCATAGGAGAGGGCACATTTCTCTCTCCTTGATCATCTTGCAACAACATTCAGTGACAAGCTGATAGAGAGTGGGCATGATTTTGGACATTGAAATAATTGCACCAGCTCATGTGTGTTTCCAGCAACCAGCTGAGCTGAGACTCCTGAGTCTAGTGGGGAGAACTGACAAGGGGCTGGGTGCTCATGACTATGGGAGGTTCATGTTCTGGGACTGTGAAAACACTGAGGCTGCATGGGACATTTCAGGGTGTGACTGGGACTTGGGACAGTCATTGTGGGAGGCTCCACATGCTCAGAGCTCCCTGATTACCTGGTGAGACATTGCTGTGGAATCTGAGCTTATGCTGAGAACAGCACTGATCCTTTGTGTGGTCCTTGTGGCAGAAGGGACAAATAGTATACCCACTGGAGCTAGCACTCAGGCACTGGTCTAAGAGATCAGCTTAGTATGCATCAACAGAGCAGAACAACCCACCTCTCTGAATTAAAAAAAAGAGAGAGAGAGATTTACCATGCCAAAGCTGGGTATGTCACCTTAGACACACACTTCATCCTGGAGAACTGAAGAGAGCTCCCTTGCCACACCTACCACACACCTCTAGGTTTTCACTGAAGGCAGACACTCCACTAACTCAGAGGCATAGCACAAAGATAAAAGCCACCACAATGGAAATAATCAAAGAAACTAACAAGTATCTCCACAAATATTGGATTACAAATGCACCAATTCAAGAAACATGAATAAGGAAGAAAAAATGACGCACTCAAAAGAAAACAACACTTCAATACTAGAATGTGAAGATGAAGATAACTGAAGAAATGCTAGAAATAGAATTTTAAAAATTGACCATAGGATTTAGAAGTAATCAGAAGCAAATGCACAAACTAATAAAATCCATATATGATATGAAAGAAAATTTCTCTCATGAAATTGAGATCTTAAAGAGGACTCAATATGAAATATTGGAAATGAAGAATTCAATAGAATAAGAAATACAGTGGAAAGCCTTCACAACATAAACCAATGAACCAAAGAAAGAATATCCAACATAGAGGACAAAGCACAGGAAATTATACAGTCAGCCCGAAAGAAGAAAAAGAAAATAGAAAACCAAAGAACACTGTTGGGAATCTACAGGATACTATCAAATGACCCAATATATGGGTTCTAGGAGTACCTGAAGGTATGAAAACAGAAAAAGCATAAGAAGGCCTTTTTAGTGAAATAGTAACAGAAAACTTCCCTAATTTGGAGAAAGGAACATCCTATAAAGGAAGCACATAGAACTCGTAATAGAAATGACCAGAAAAGATCTACAACACAACATATTATCATCAAACTCTCCACAGTAAAACATAAAGACATGATTCTAAAATGTGCACTAGAGAAATGCCAGCTTACTTTCAGAGGATCTCCAATTAGACTCAGAGTGTACTTCTCACCAGAAATCCTACAGGTTAGGTGAGAATAGTGAGATATATTCCAAATCTTAATAGAAAAAAACCTGTCAACCCAAAGTAGTAAATCCTGTAAAACACTTATTTATGAATTAGGTGAAATAAAGACCTTCCATAACATACAGAAATTGAAAAAAATCGTCACCACCAATTCAGCCTTGCCAAAGATGCTTAATGATGTGTTGCACACAGAAACAAACAAAGAAAAAACACATGGTCATCACTATGAAAGAAAGCAGGAAATCTCCAAGTAAAAGTACGAAGGAAATCAAAGGTAAACAATAAAAATATTTATGTAAAATGGTAGGGCAAAATATTTACTTATAAATAGTCATCTTGAATGTAAATGTTCTCAACTCCCCAGTTAAAAGGCATAGACTGGCTGAATGTATTAAAAAAAATCTATTTCCTGCCTGCAAGAAACACATATCAAGAAAAACGATGCATGCACACTGAAAGTGAAAGGATAGAAAGATATTCAATGTTAACAGAAAGCAAGAAATAGCTGGCATATCCATCTTAATATCACAAAAAATAGATTTATCCCTGGTATGCAGGGATGGTTCAATTTCACAAATCAATCAATGTGATACATCACATTAAAAACCTGAAGAACAACAATTTGATTATCCCAATAGATGCAGAGAAAGCATTTATTAAAATATAGCACGTTTTCATGAGGAAAATATAAGTAAATTGTGTACAGAAGGAACATTCCTCAATACAATCAAGGTAATTTATGGCAAACTCACAGCCAGTGTCCAATGGAAGGAAGGTAACTTGGAAGCATACCCACTGAGATCTGCAACCAGACATGGATGCCTCTCTCGCCACTGGTATTCAATACAGTCCTGGAAGTTTTAGCCAGAACCATTAAACATGAAAAAGAAATCAAAGGGATGCAAATGGAGAAGGAAAAAGTCAAAATACCCCAATTATCAGATGAAACAATTCTATCTATAGGGGATCCAATAGACTCCACCAAAAGAACATTAAAACTCATAGAAGAGTTTGATAAAGTAGCAGGATATAAAATTAATACACAAATGTCAACAGCCTTTGTATACACAGAAAATGCCAAGGCTGAGAATCAACTTCTAAAATAAATCTCATTCACAGTGCTTACAAAAAAAATCAAATGCAATGGAATAAACTTAACCAGGGATGCCAAATAGCTATGTGACATGAATTACAAAACATTAAAGAAAGAAACAGAAGAAGACACAAAGAAATGGAATAATCTTCCATGTTCATGGATTGGAAGAATCAATATAATCAAAATGTCCATACTTCCAAAAGCAAGTTACAGATTTAATGTGATAATAATCAAAATACTAAAGACGTTCTTCTCAGATCTAGAAAAAAAAAAGATGCTGAAACTCATATGGAAACACAAGAGACCCCAAATAGCTAAAGCAACCCTATGCAACAAAAACAAGCCATCAGGCATCACAAAACTAGATTTCAATACACACTACACGGCAGTTACAGTCAATGTAATCAAAATGTCCATTATTCCAAAAGTAATTTTGAAAATCAGTTTCCAAAACAAAATACAAATTAGAAAAACTCATATAAACCAAGTAAGTTGAATCACATTTAAAAAATTCCAACAAACCAATAATGAAAAAAGTCTCACAAATCTAAATTTCAGATACAGATTTAAAGAATACCCCATAGTTGTTTTTTTTTTAACTTTTATTTAATGAATATAAATTTCCAAAGTACGGCTTATGGATTACAATGGCTTCCCCCCCATAACGTCCCTCCCACCCACAACCCACTCCCTCTCCCCTTCCATTCACATCAAGATTCATTTTTGATTCTCTTTATATACAGATCAGTTTAGCATACATTAACTAAAGATTTCAACAGTTTGCTCCCACACAGAAACATAAAGTGAAAAATACTGTTTGAGAGGAAGTTGCAAATCTACATTTCCCATACATACTCAAAATGGAAATAAGCAGAGAAAAACTTTTTTTTTAAATTTCTTTTGGAAAATCAACATTACATTAAAGATGATGCAAATGGACCAGAACTTACTTTTTTTAAAGTACCCCTTCAATAAACACAGCTACAAGTATCCTAAGCAAAATATCAATATAATAAATGAACTCACTTCATAAAAACATAACATATCCATAGCAAACAAGTAGTAATGAGAAATGCAATAGTGGTTACGATTTCCAGACCAGGCATCCAGGAAGTAAACAGTAAAGGGAAATCACACGATCATGTAGATTATCTGTTGAAAAGCATTGGATAAAGTTCAGCATCGAGTACAGAATAAAACTGCTAGGAAAACAAGAGAAAAGTCAGTGATCTCCTTATATGATCAAGAGCAAAAGGAACCTATAAAAAACTACACAGCTAATACAGGATCATTGAAAGTATTTTCCCTGGAAGTAAACTTATACAATGCCTGCACTTTCTCTCTCCAACTTTCTACTGCAAGAGTGCTCAGGGAAATAAGCAGCAAAAATCAAGCATAAGCTGTAGAGATCAATTCCTATGTAATACAACGTGAATATTTTGGATTATGCTTATATACAGATAATTGATGAAAATCTTAAAAAATAACTGATAAATGAGATTACTAGAAAGATCATAAAATCCAGTCATTACTAAGAATCAGTATGAAACAAATAAAAATAATACTAAAGGACAATAGACAGACTAGAAAAAAATCTGCAAGAGAAATGGAAATCAACAGATTAAATTATCTGTCTCTAAATGTTCTTTAAAGCAATATAAAAAAAAGAAAGAACTGAAAAGTACTCAGGAGCTAATAAACAGCCTTTAAATTGTTACTGATCTGAAGCAGGTTACTGTGAGCCCAGGTAGGATTCTCTCAGGAAAGACCCTGGAGGCAGGAGTGGGCCCAGCAGGTGGTGGACCAGGGAGGTGAAAACCCCCCTGGCGGCAGGACACAATTTCAGAATGGAACACAGAACTCACCTCTTATTATTCCTTCCCGCAAAATCTGAAGTTGTTTGTCAGCACTGTGGAGGATGCTGATTGATGCGACTTCGGTAACATGCACGCTCAAGGATATCCACGCTGTCCAATCAGGCGTGGGGCGTGAATGCTACGTAATCACGCGAGATCTTGACTCCATAATAGTCTTCCAGCGTCACAGCAGAGAGAGGTCCAGGGCGGGGCCTCTGGTGTTTACTGAATTCCGGTGTAACTCAGCGTCAGGACAGCGCTCCCCTCGGAAGCTGTCATGGTGAGTGTGAGAGTCCCGGCATGCAGATGTGGGGAAGGAGGAGTTGGGGAAAGTTGTGGAGAAGGCTGGTCTGAGGCGGGCCTCCCCAGGGTCCTCTCTGGGAATCTGTGGGCTGCATCTCCCTGCTGGCACGGCCCTTCCCTCAGTCCACTCTGGTCCTAAGTGTCGGGGCTGGGCTGGCAGCTAGGACTCCTGGAGTCCTGTCTCCTCACAGCCAGTTGTCGGCTGGACCAGTTTCTGAGAACCAGTGTTGGTGGCATCCCCGGCCTCCCAGATTGTGCGGTGAGACACCAGGGAGAACCCAGACCCTGTGTGTGGGGTTCATGCAGGGGAGGAGTTGTCCTTCATGGAGTGCTCCGTTATTTTTTCCAAGACTGACTTCATTCCCTTGTTTTCTGATTTTGTGAGAAGCAGGGCCTCAGCATAGCTCATGCTAAGAATCTTGCCTCCACTTTCTGCTCACAATAGCAGTGTCCTAGACTAGAAAAATTAAAAACAAAGCAGTTTTATTTGACTCAGGTTTTTGTGCAGGTTGTGGGGGGGGGGCAGGAGGACACTGTACATTGATGTTTGGATGTCATCTTAGCCCTGCTCATTACATGGACAGGCTGTCATCTGTCTCTGAACTTTCAAAATACAAATTTTAGCTGGTCACATATTTATCGGTTTTAAAATCTATTTATGTTTCGTGATTATCTTCTCACCTCAAGCATATAAGCCTGCATTCCTAAGTTAGTTTTTTTTTAATTTTTTATTTTGATAGAGGGTGATTTTTTAAAGGTTATGTAAGTATAATTGATAGACAAAATTTGTATACATTCAAGGCCTGCAACTTGTTGTTTTGCTATGTGGGGAACTTTTAAAAGCTTATGGCATATTCACATTATATTTTAAGCCCTTTATCAAAAACCTTTTGGTGTCCCCTTATCCATATATATTATGAAGTGATTAGGACAATTAACTAACCATCACCTTAGATAGTTTTTAAAAGATATTTCAGATGTTAACCTGTTGTATCTAATACTGTATTCATATCATTACTGTGCTCTATTATACATCTCAATGTTAATTTATCTCCTAACTGCAAATGTGTTATTCATCTAACATCTTCCAGTTTCTTTCACCCTTAGCCCCTCGCAACCCTTATTATATTCTGTGCTTATGATTGATTTTCTTAGATTCCACAAATGAGTAGCATTTATTTTTCTGTGTTATGTCAAGCAGCCTAATGTTCACATTCTAACTTTGGGATCCATATTGTGACAAAACGTCAGGATTTATTTTTTAAGGTTGAATGTGTTTCCATTGTGTGAGTGTCATGCTATATCTTTTGATCTGTTGACAGACAATGTGGTTATTTCAATATCTTGTTCTTGTAAATAATGCTTCCATGAACAGGTTTACCTTTGAGATAGTGATTTTATTTCTTATGGATGCACACCTGGTTCAATACTTGTTACCTTTTTTCATACTTTTTGATAATATCTATTTTTACATATGTGAAATGATAACCATTTTAGTCTTGATGATCCATGCTGAGCCCCTTTTCAGATACCTGTTGGCTGTTTGCATATCTTCACTGGAACAACTGGTCAGATCATTTGTCCAAACTAATTAGGTCATTTATCAGTTTTTATTATATTTGCTTTTGATTTCTGGTGTCTTATGTATTATTCCCTTATCATACTGTTTGCCAAAATTTTCTCCCATTATTTGCTTTATGTTTTTATCTTTTCCCTTAGCATGTAGTTTTTTGGTTTGTTTTTTACAGTCCTATTTCCTTATTTTCATTTTTGTCACCTGTGTTTGGTGTCATATCTAAATCATTGTTGAATTTTTAGGCATTTGTGAAGTGACAAGTTGAAGAGAGTGGGATGTAATTTGATTATATCAGGACATAGATTTAGACCTTTAGTCCATGTTGAGTTGATTGTTATATAAGATGAAATGTAGGTGTCTTGTTTCTTGCTTCTGTAAGTGTGGATATAATTTTTCAACATAATTTGTTGAAGACTCTCATTTCACCAGGGATTGATTTTAGCTCATTTGTAAAAGATTAGTTGGTTGTAGATGTGTGGGTTAGTTTCTGGGCTTTCTGTTCTGTTCTGTAGGTTGTCATGTCTGTTGTTGTGCCAGTACCAGGTTGTTTTGATTATAACTTCCCTGTATAGTGTGTCTTGAAATCCAATATTGTGATACCCTCAGTTTTGTTTTATTTCTTTACTAGTGCTTTAGCTATCAGAGATCTCTTGTTTTCATATTAATTTTAGCATAAATTTTTTCTAGACATGAGAATAATATGGCTGATATTTTGATAGGGATTATGCTGAATTTGTGAATTGCTTTGGGTAATATGGGTATTTTGATTGCATTAATTCTTCCAATACACAGACATGGAAAAGTTTTCTATTTTGTTGTGTGTCTTCTTCTATTTCTTTTTTTAATGTTTTGTAATTTTCATTATACAGATTTTTCACATTCTGGGTTAAGTTTATTTAAGGGATTTAAATTTTTAGTAAATATTGAAAATGATACTGATCTTACGAATTTATTCTCTGTCATGACATTTTCTGTGCATACAAATGTTATTTATTTTTGTGTATAGAATTTATTTTTTGCAACTTTACCAAACACTGTTATGAGTTGCAATAGTCTCTTGGTGGAGTCCTTTGGTTTCACTATATATAGGAACATGTCATATGCAAACAAGGATAATTTTACTTTCTCCTTTCCATTTGGTATCCCTTTAATTTCCTGTTCCTACCTAATGGCTCTGCATAAATCTTTGGAAACTATGTTGAATACCAATGTTGAGCGTGGACATCCATGTCTTGTTCTGGATCTTAGTGGAAATGCTTCATACTTCTCCACATAAGGCTTGGTGTGGGTTTGTAATATTTTGCCTTGACTGTGTTAAAGAATAAAGACTTTTATCATTAGATGATGTATTTTATCAACTGATTTCTTAGCATTCATTGAGATAATCATATGAATAGTGTGGTGTGTCATATTTATTTATTTCTATATGATGAACCATTCTTGCAAACCAGAGATAAATTCAACTTGCCCGGTGAATGATCTTTCTGATGTGTCATTGGATTCAATTAACTGTTATTTTGTTTGGGTCTTTATATCTGTTGATCAGGAATATTCATCTATGAGTATCTTTCTTCTATCCTTTTCTGCTTTAGGAATTTAGGTGATGCTGGCCTTATAGATGTAGTTTGGCAGGATTGCTTCCCTTGCAAATGTTTTGAATGGTTTGAGAATTGGAGTTAGTTCCTCTTTAAAAATTTGATAGAGTTCAGCAGTAAAGCCATCTGGTACTAGGCTTTCCTTTGTTAGGAGGTTGTTTAAACTCCCTCTTGGTTATTTGTCTGTTTAGGAGTTCTGTAACTTTAGGAACCAATTATGCAAATTAAAACAACATTGGAGTGACTATTCTCAGGCCATAAGTAAATGCTCATGAGGATGTATAGAAAAAGGAGCCCTTATAAATTGTTAATGAGAATGAATTTTAGTACAGACATTTTGGAGACCAGTGTGGATGTTCCCACCAAAATTTAAAAAAAAAAGATCTGACTAATGATGCAGCTATTCCATATCTAGTCATATGTTTGAATTAAATGAAATTAATACATCAAAGAGAACTTGTGCTCTCATGCCTGGCCTTATTCACAGTAATGAGGTATGGAATCAATGTAGGTGTCAATTGATTCATAAATAGGTGAAGAAAATTCAATACATGGAGTCAACAGAATATAAAATGAATAAAAAGAATGAAATTCTACCATCACCCGAAAAATTGATCCAACTGGAGGCTATTATATTAGGTGAAATCAGCAATATTTCACAACAGAAAGTTGAATACAACATTTTATCACTGTTATGTGAAAGTTTAGTAAAAGTATATCTGAAATTGGAATAATAAGTACTGAAGCCTTGGCATTATGTTGTCAGGGTAGAGAAAGGTTTGATAGGCATCAAAACATAGAATTAATAAATTTTAATGTTCCACAGTACCCTGGGATGACTACAGCTCATAATAATAAAGTTGATGTTTACTTTTTTGAAAACAAATCAATTATATCACAAAATAGATTTATTGCAATAATCATAATGTGGGAAAATATGGTATATTCCCATATGGGAATATGGCTTAATTCTGTAAAGAACTATTTATATCTATATAAAAATAATATATCCATGCAATTTTTATACTCTTTCTATATTAATGTCCAAAAATAACAGAAGCATAATAATCTCCAGTTGCATCCATTTTGATGCAAATGCCAGGAATTCATTGTTTTGTGGCTGTCATATTGCATCTTGTATATGCATATATATATAAAATATTTTATTCTTTTTACATTTTAAGCTTTGATTCTGCACAAACGATGCATAGGAAAGTGAGGGATTTATCTATAGGAGGGAGATAGATCTGGGTTCATACCAGGTACCAGGAACCATCCACGTGGAGGAGCATCCAAGCCAGGAAGCATGGGATGGGTGGCACAAAGCCACATGCCCTGAAGGCACAGGCCTACAGCCAGCCCCCTACTGGCAAGAGGCCAGGGTGAAGAGAAAGTAGGAAAGGGCCAGACATACCCTGTCCCAGGCTTTTGATCCACTTTCAAAGGGGAGGGGTTCATTAACCTGATTGGCCAGTGGGCACTCAGGTGTGGCAAGGTAGGGATATGAGGTCACAAAGGGGCATGGTGAAGGCGTGATGTTCCAGCTCTCAAGCCTAATAAATTTTTAAAATTTATTTATTTGACAGATAGAGTTAGACAGGGAGGGAGGGAGACAGAAAGGTCTTCTGTCGATTGGTTCATCCCCCAAATGGCTGCTAGGATTGGAGCTACACTGATCCGAAGCCAGGAGCCAGGTGCTTCTTCCTGGTCTCCCATGCAGGTTCAGGGGCCCAAGCACTTGGGCCATCCTCTATTGCCTTCCCGAGCCACAGCAGAGAGCTGGACTGGAAGAGGAGCAACAAGGACTAGAACCCGCTGCCCAAATGGGATGTTGGTGCTGCAGGCGGAGGATTAACCAAGTGAACCATGGCACCAGCCCCTCAAACCTAATCAATATTAATCTGTATGTCTGTCTATTTCATTACCCCCTCAGAGACTCCATCCCTTAATCCTAAGGGAAGTTGAAGGATGTAGCATCATCTCTTTTGTAACTGCTTCCTGCTTATGAGGGGTGTAGTGCAAGCATTGCCTATCCAGGGTCTGGAAGTCTCTGTCTATCTAGCAAATTTGTCTTGTGAGCTGGAGCAGTCTCGGTCATTGCCAACATCTGTGTCCCCTGCATGGTCAGTTACTTCCTGAAGTCAAGTTCTGAAACATTTAAGTTTGTTAATTCCTATAAGCAAAACTGGAACAAATCCAATTATAAGTGGGGTGCCCCTTAAGATGAAAACAACCTATCTTATACATTTCCAGATAGTGGTTAGTGATAGGCTACCCTTATGTAGATTATAAACCCATTTAGCTTGAGTATAGAGAATTATATAGAACTCATTAGGTAGCTTTATCCTCAATAACAGTTCCCAGATATAATCGAGAAAGGCAGGTAAAGCATGTTTGCCTTAAGGTGCAGCAGTCTGGATGTGACAAAGGCAAAACTTTACATATCCTTTTTGCTTTGAAGAGGTACTAAGGTTTCTGATTGGCTAATAGGAATAATTAGGCATATCTTTCGCATTCACCTGTGAAGACTTAAGAGGTAGAAGTTAATCCTAATTTCATAGAGGTAGTCATGCTCAATAGCACCTGGTAAGGTCCCTTTAATTTAAGCTGATTCTGATCTGAAGAGGTCTTCTTATGAATGGCTTGCTCAGGAATTTCCAATGTTGGAGTTTTTGTCAAAAACTCCTTGATTCTTTGGAACACCTTCTGTAGCTCCCCTGTCCAGCAGTGCGTCTGTGTCAGGGGCTTTAAGGAAACACAAGGCTTAGAATCCAAATAATGGAATCAATAACTTTTGTAGCTACCCTTTTCAGTACAGAGTCTGCATCAGGGCCTCTTTAAAGCTATATACAAAAGCTTGGAATCCAAATTGTATAGAATCCTGTCATCTGCAATTCTCAATACAGGAGCTTTAGTTAGAACATCCTTAGTTCTCTGGAACAACTTTGGCAGCTACTTTTCAGTACAGAGTCTGCATGTCTTTAGAGCTATATAGAGACCAGTGCCATGGCTCATTAGGCTAATACTCTGCCTGTGGTGCAGGTACACCAGGTCCTAGTCCCAGTTGGGGCACCGGATTCTGTCCCAGTTGCTCCTCTTCCATTCCAGCTCTCTACTGTGGCCTGAGAAAGCAGTGGAGGATGGCACAGGTCCTTGGGCCCTGCACCCACATGGGAGACCAGGAGGGGACACCTAGCTCCTGGCTTCGGATCAGCCCTGCTTGCTGGCCGCAGCGGCCATTTGGGGGGTGAACCAATGGAAGGAAGACCTTCCTCTCTGTCTCTCTCTTTCACTGTATAGCTCTGCCTGTCAAAAATAAATAAATAAGTAAATAAAAAATAAAAAAATAAAGCTATGTACAAAAGCTTGGAATCCAAATTCCACAGAATTTTGTTATTCCCAGAAATCTCCTTGGCTGCCTTTAAATATCTGACCCTATGTTTAAACATATGAGATAGGAATTTCAAAGAGAGACATGTATCCATGATTTTACATTTGAGGCACTTAATAAACTTTGGAGAAATACCTAAGAATACAGGCAATGGAGTTTGACACTTAGAAATAACTAGAACTTAACACATGCAAATAAAGTAAATCTTAGGGATCAAATTTTACCATTAATGTTAATACTGTAGCTCTTTGAGAACAGAGGCCCTGCATGGGAAGTTAGTACACAGTGACTCTTGTTAATTTAGCAATTAACACTCTCATGTGTGATGTCAGTGATCACCTGAGGCTCTTGACATGAACTGCCTAGGCCATGGAAGCCTTTTGAATTCCACAAACTCCATCAGTATTCAGGAAAAGCCATAAGCAAAGTGGAAGTTCTCTCCTCCCTCCGGAGAAAAGTACATTCTTCTTTAATGGCCATTCGTTTCCACTGGGGTCTCACCCAGGGAGGTTCTCCACATAGGGACACTTTTTGCACAAGGGATCTGGCGTTCTATGTCTGAAATGCTGTTGTGGGCCTTTGTAGCCAGACCAGAATGCCTTTAGAGCTGATTTGAGGTCACTGAGTGCTACTTAAGGCATTTGCCACTCTGTACAGTCTGCTGTACAGACTCCTTCCCATGTTGGAGTATTTCCATTTTTTAAAATTTTATTATTATTATTAGTTAACACATAATATTATTGACATGAACACTTTTAATAATGTCACCTATATAATCACTTTAAAATTTAAGATGTTACCATTATCATCTAGTCTGAGGGTATTTGAGATCCCATAGCAAGTTTTAAACTGTACCCTTAGAAGTAAATCCATAGAAATGCATGCAGAGCTACATAGTTTTTACAGGCTCTTTTTAGGTCCAAGTACCAGAACCAGCCACATGGAAGAGCATCCAGGCCAGGAAGCATAGCACGGGTTGGCCCGAAGGCCATGTGCCCAGAAGGCACAGGGCTAGCCAGCACCCTACTGGCAAGAGACCAGGGTGAAGAGAAAGGAGGAAAGGCTATATAATATTTTCTTGTCCAACCTTCAGTTTATGGACAACTAATCTCACTCCATATTATTTCTATTGTGCATTTTGCTGCCATAAGCAGTTTTTATACGTTGATTTTATTTCTTTGGATATATCCCCCTGCATCAGACAATTGAATCATAAAGTAAATCCACCTTGAGTTTTTATTTATCTCTATACTGTTTTCCATAACAGTTATTCATTTTCCCACCAATAGTATATTAAGGTATTCTTTTCTCAACAATATTGTCAGTATTTTTTTACATTTTGATTTTGGCATTATAGCCATTCTAACTGGGGTAGGTTGATATCTAATTGTGATTTTTATTTGCATTTCCCTGAAGGCTAGTGACACTAAGTGTTTTTGCATATGTCTGTTGGTCATTTGTATTTCTTTTGAAAAATATCCGTGGATATGATTTGTTTCTTGTGCATATTGTCTTGTTGATTTCTTGAGCTCGTTATATGTTCTGGATATGAATCATTTATCAGATGCATAGTTTGCCAATATTTTTTCTATTCTGTCATTTTTCTCTTATTTTTTTTTCCTTTGGAGTGCAGAAGCATCTTAAGCTTGGTATAATCCCATTTCTCTATTTTTTTCTTTATTCCCTGTGCTTCTGGGATGCTATACAAAAAAAAAAAAAAATCTTTGCTTAGGCCAATGTTACAACATTTTTGCTATGCTTTCCTCTAATACTTTGATGGTTTTGGATCTTAAGGTTAGATCCTTGATTCATTTAAAAGAATTTTTTGTATAGATTATAATGTAGTGGCTTCATTTCAAACTTCTGCATGCATAGATCCAATTTTCCCAATATCTGAAATTTTTTAGCACATTTGTCTAGTATTAATTGATGCAGATGTGCAGCTATTTCTGCTTTGTATCTTCTGTCCCTTTAGGTTACATGTCTATTTTCACACAGTGCCATACTTTTTAAATAATAATTGTCCTGCAGTGTGTTGAAATCTGATATTTGATGCCTATAGCTTTATTTTTATTGTTTAAACAGCTTTGGCCACTTCCTGACATTTACATTTCTATATAAATTTTTTTCTTTCTTTTCTTTTTTTATCTTTTATTTAATGAATATAAATTTCCAAAGTACGACTTATGGATTACAATGGCTTCCCCCCATACCGTCCCTCCCACCCACAACCCACTCACTCTCCCCTTCCATTCACATCAAGATTCATTTTTGATTATCTTAATATACAGAAGATCAACTTAGTATACATTAAGTAAGGATTTCAACAGTTTGCTCCCACACAGAAACATAAAGTGAAAAATAATATATGATATTTTTTAAATGATGATGAAATCAGGTCAGACCTATTATCATGTTTAATCCCAGTGAGAGTCAAGTTGGGAATTGATAATTTCTTCTTCTTTTTTACAGAAGATCAGTTTAGTATGCATTAAGTAAAGATTTCAACAGTTTGCACCCACATAGAAACACAAAGTGAAATATATTGTTTGAGTACTCGTTATAGCATTAAATCTCAATGCACAGCACATTAATGACAGAGATCCTACATGAGGAGTAAGTGCACAGTGACTCCTGTTGTTGACTTTACCAATTGACACTCCTGTCAATGGCATCAGTAATCTCCCTATGCTCCAGTCATGAGTTTCCAAGGCCATGGAAACCCTCTGTGTTCTCCGACTCTTATCTTGTTTAGACAAGGTCATAGTCAAAGTGGAGGTTTTCTCCTCCCTTCAGAGAAAGGTACCTTCTTCTTTGATGACCTGTTCTTTCCACTGGGATCTCACTCACAGAGATCTTTTGCCAGAGAGTCTTGGCTTTCCATGCCTGAAATACTCTCATGGACTTTTCAGCCAGATCCGAATGCCTTTAGGGCTGATTCTGAGGCCAGAGTGCTATTTAGGACATCTGCCATTCTATGAGTCTGCTGAGTATCTCACTTCCCATGTTGGATCACTCTCGCCTTTATTTATTCTATCGGTTAGTGTTAGCAGGTACTAGACTTGTTTATGTGCTCCCTTTGACTCTTAGTCCTTTCATTATGATCAATTGTGAACTGAAATCGATCACTTGCACTAGTGAGATGGCATTGGTACATGCCACCTTGATGGGATTGAATTGGAATCCCCTGGTACGTTTCTAACTCTACCATTTGGGGCAAGTCAGTTTGAGCATGTCCCCAATTATACATCTCTTCCCTCTCTTATTCCCACTCTTATGTTTAACAGGGATCACATTTCAGTTAATTTTCAACACTTAAGAATAACTGTGTATTAATTACAGAATTAAACCAGTCATATTAAGTAGAACAGACAAAAAAACTACTAAGAGGGATAATGTATTAAGTTGTTCATTAACAGGGCTATGCTGATCAAGTCACCGTTTCCAATAGTGTCCATTTCACTTCAACAGGTTTCCTTTTTGGTGTTCAGTCATTCGTCACCCATCAGGGAGAACATATGGTATTTGTCCCTTTGGGACTGGCTTAGTTCACTCAGCATGATGTGTTCCAGATTCCTCCATTTTGTTGCAAATGACTGGATTTCCTTGTTTCTTACTGCGGTATAGTATTCTAAAGATACATATCCCATAATTTCTTTATCCAGTCTACCGTTGATGGGCATTTAGGTTGGTTCCAGGTCTTAGCTATTGTGAATTGAGCTGCAATAAACATTAGGGTGCAGACCGCTTTTTTGTTTGCCAATTTAAATTCCGTTGGGTAAATTCCAAGGAGTGGAATGGCTGGGTCGAACGGTAGGGTTATCTTCAGGTTTCTGAGGAATCTCCAGACTGACTTCCATAGTGGCTTCACCAGATGCATTCCCACCAACAGTGGGTTAGTGTCCCTTTTTCCCCACATCCTCGCCAGCATCTGTTGTTGGTAGATTTCTGCATGTGAGCCATTCTAACCAGGGTGAGGTGAAACCTCATTGTGGTTTTGATTTGCATTTCCCTGATTGCTAATGACCTTGAACATTTTTTTCATGTGCCTGTTGGCCATTTGGATTTCCTCTTTTGAAAAATGTCTATTGAGGTCCTTGGCCCATCTATTAAGTGGGTTATTGGTTTTGTTTTTCTGGAGTTTCTTGATCTCTTTGTAGATTCTGGTTATTAACCCTTTATCTGTTGCATAGTTTGCAAATATTTTTTTCCCATTCTGTCGGTTGTCTCTTCACTTTCCTGACTGTTTCTTTTGCAGTACAGAAACTTCTCAATTTGATGCAATCCCAATAGTTGATTTTGGCTTTGACTGCCTGTGCCTCCCGGGTCTTTTCCAGAAACTCTTTGCCTGTGCCAATATCTTGAAGGGTTTCTCCAATGTTCTCTAGTAACATGATGGTGTCAGTTCATAGATTTAGGTCTTTAATCCACGTTGAGTGGATTTTTGTGTAAGGTGTAAGGTAGGGGTCTTGCTTCATGCTTCTGCACGTGGAAATCCAATTTTCCCAGCACCATTTATTGAATAGACTGTCCTTGCTCCAGGAATTAGTTTTAGATCCTTGACGAAATATAAGTTGGCTGTAGATGTCTGGGTTGATTTCTGGTGCTTCAATTCTGTTCCATTGGTCTATCCATCTTTTTCTGTACCAGTACAATGCTGTTTTGATTACAACTGCCCTGTAGTATGTCCTGAAATCTGGTATTGTGATGCCTCCGGCTTTGTTTTTGTTGTACAAGATTGCTTTAGCTATTTGAGGTCTCTTGTGCCTCCATATGAATTTCAACACCATTTTTTCCAGATCTGAGAAGAAGGTCATCGGTATCTTGATTTGTATTGCATTGAATCTATAAATTGCTTTTGGGAGAATGGACATTTTGATGATATTGATTCTTCCAATCCATGAGCATGGAAGATTTTTCCATTTCTTGGTATCCTCTTCTATTTCTTTCTTTAAGGTTTTGTCATTTTCATCGTAGAGATCTTTAACGTCTTTGGTTAAGTTTATTCCAAGGTATTTGATTGTTTTTGTAGCTATTGTGAATGGGATTGATCTTAGAAGTTCTTCCTCAGCCATGGCATTGTCTATGTATACAAAGGCTGTTGATTTTTGTGCATTGATTTTATACCCTGCTACTTTGCCAAACTCATCTATGAGTTCCAATAGTCTCTTAGTAGAGTTCTTTGGGTTCCCTAAATAAAGAATCATGTCATCTGCAAAGAGGGATAGTTTGAGTTCTTCCTTCCCAATTTGTATCCCTTTAATTTCTTTTTCTTGCCTAATAGCTCTGGCTAGAACCTCCAGAACTATATTGAATAGCAGTGGTGAGAGTGGACATCCCTGTCTGGTACCAGATCTCAGTGGAAATGCTTCCAACTTTTCCCCATTCAATAGGATGTTGGCTGTGGGTTTTTCATAGATTGCTTTGATTGTATTGAGGAAAGTTCCTTCCAAACCCAGTTTGCTTAGAGTTTTCATCATGAACGGGTGTTGTATTTTATCAAATGCTTTCTCGGCATCTATTGAGATAACCATATGGTTTTTCTACTGCTGACTGTTAATGTGGTGTATCACGTTGATTGATTTGCAAACGTTGAACCGTCCTTGCATACCAGGGATAAATCCCACTTGGTCTAGGTGGATGATCTTTCTGATGTGTTGTTGCATTCTCTTGGCGAGAATTTTATTGAGGATTTTTGCATCTATGTTCATAAGGGATATTGGTCTGTAATTCTCTTTCAGTGCTGCATCTTTTTCTGGCTTAGGAATTAAGGTGATGCTGGCTTCATAAAAAGAATTTGGGAGGATTCCCTCTTCTGTGATTGTTCTGAATAGTTTGAGAAGAAATAGGATTAGTTCTTCTTTAAATGTCTGGTAGAATTCAGCAGTGAATCCATCTGGTCCTGGGCTTTTCTTTGTTGGGAGGGCCTTTATTACTGTTTCAATTTCTGTCTCAGTTATGGGTCTGTTTAGGTTTTCGATGTCTTCCTGGTTCAATTTATGTAGGTTGCATGTGTCCAGGAATCTATCCATTTCTGATAGATTTTGCTGTTTGCTGGCATACAGTCCTTGTAGTAATTTCTGATGATTGTTTTTATTTCTGTGGTGTCTGTTGTTACATTTCCTTGTTCATCTCTGATTTTATTGATTTGGGTCTTTTCTCTTCTTTTTTTAGTTAGTTGGGCCAATGGGGTGTCAATTTTGTTTATTTTTTCAAAAAACCAGCTCCTCGTTTGGCTGATTTTTTGCAATGTTTTTTTTTTTTTTATTCAATCCTGTTGATTTCTCCTCTGATTTTAATTATCTCTCTTCTCCTACTAGATTTGGGTCTGGTTTGCTGTAGGTTTTCTAGATCCTGAGGTGAATTGAAAGCTCATCTATTTGGTGCCTTTCCAATTTCTTGATGTAGGCACCTATTGATATAAACTTTCCTCTTAACACTGCTTTTGCTGTGTCCCATAAGGTTTGGTATGTTGTGCTGTTATCCTCATTTACTTCCAGAAAGTTTTTGATTTCTCTTTTGATTTCTCCTATGACCCATTGTTCATTCAGTAGCATGTTGTTCAATCTCCATGTGTTTGCGTATGCTCTAGGGATTCCTGAGTTGCTCATTTCCAACTTCATTCCTTTATGGTCTGAGAAGCTGCATGGTATGATTCTAATTCTTTTGAATTTGCTGAGACTTGCTT
Organism: Oryctolagus cuniculus; assembly: GCF_051225735.1. Classification (NCBI taxonomy): domain Eukaryota; kingdom Metazoa; phylum Chordata; class Mammalia; order Lagomorpha; family Leporidae; genus Oryctolagus; species Oryctolagus cuniculus. Next base: position 13,072,665 of record NC_142889.1, read on the forward strand.
TATGGCCTAGTATGTGGTCAATCCTAGAGAAGGTTCCATGTACTGCTGAGAAGAATGTAAAATCTTTAGCTGTAGGATTGAAAGTTCCGTATATATCTGTTAGATCCATTTGGGCTATAGTGTCGTTTAAATCTGCTGTATCCTTGTTGATCTTCTGTCCTATTGATCTGTCTAGTTCTGAGAGTGGAGTATTGAAGTCCCCCAGTACTATTGTATTGGGGTCTAAGTCTCCCTTTAAGTCCGTTAATAAATCTTTTAGATAAACTGGTGCCCTGTAGTTAGGTGCATATACATTGATAATTGTTATATCTTCTTGTTGCATTGATCCCTTAATCATTATATAGTGCCCCTCTTTGTCTCTCTTAACAGTTTTTGTGGTAAAGTTTATGTTGTCTGATATTAAGATGGCTACGCCCGCTCTTTTTTCACTTCTGTTGGCATGGTATATCTTTTTCCAGCCTTTCACTTTCAGTCTGTATGGATCTTTGTTGGAAAGATGTGTTTCTTGTAAGCAGCAAATAGTTGGGTTTTGTTCCTTAACCCAATCAGCCAATCTGTGTCTTTCAACTGGACAGTTCAGGCCATTCACGTTCAATGTGACTAATGATAAGTGGTAACTTTGCCCTGCCATTTGCCAAAGACAAGTTCTAATATATGCTTTGAATTCCCTGTGATCTTTTGCTGTGAGCTTTCCTTCCTTGGTTTCCTTCCTTTACCTTCTTTCATATTGATGACCGTGTTTCTGTGTTTCTGTGTGTAACAAATCTTTAAGCATCTTTTGCAGGGCTGGACGAGTGGCGACAAATTCTTTCAATTTCTGTTTGCTATGAAAAGTCTTTATTTCACCTTCATTCACAAATGATAGCTTTGCAGGATATAATATTCTGGGCTGGCAGTTGTTCTCTCTTAGTACCTGGGCTATATCTCACCATTCCCTCCTAGCTTGTAGAGTTTCTGATGAGAAGTCAGCTGTGAGTCTGATTGGAGATCCTCTGAGAGTAATCTGACGTTTCTCTCTTGCACATTTTAGGATCTTTTCTTTAGGTTTCACTGTGGAGAGTTTAATTACAACGTGTCGTGGTGAGGATCTCTTTTGGTCGTGTTTATTAGGGGTTCTGTGAGCTTCCTGTACTAGGATTTCTCTGTCCTTCTCCAAACCTGGGAAAGTTTCTGCTAATATCTCACTAAAAAGGCCTTCTAATCCTTTCTCCCTCTCCATGCCTTCAGGAACTCCTAGAACCCGAATGTTGGGTTTTTTAATAGTATCCTGAAGATTCCCGACAATATGTTTTAGATTTCTAATTTCCTCGTCTTTTCTTTGGTCTGACTGTATCCTTTCCTGTTCTCTGTCTTCTAAGTCCGATATTCTCTCTTCTGCTTCACCCATTCTGTTTGTAAGGCTCTCTATTGTGTTTTTCATTTGATCTATTGAATTCTTCACTTCAGTCACTATCACAGTTTCCTGTTGTACTAGTTGTTTTGTTTCATTTTGATTCCTCCTTAATATTTCATTTTCACGAGAGAGATTTTCTATCTTGTCCATTAAGGATTTGTGTAGTTCCAGAATTTGTTTTTGAGAACTTCTTAATGTTCTTATCAATTTTTTGAGATCTGCTTCTTGCATTTCTTCTATCTAATCATCTTCGTAATCTTGAATTGGGGTGTCTTTTTCATTTGAGGACGTCATGCTGGCTTCCTTGTTTTTATTACCTCGGTTTTTGCGTTTGTTATTTGGCATATTGGAGATATTTGGTTTCTTCACTGTGGTGCTTTTTCTTGTTTACTATGACTCTAGATTAAGTGGACTGTCTGTTTTTGATGGAGCCTTAGGGCTTGAGATGGGTGTGGCCTGAGAGCTCTGTTTGGTGTGCCAAAGGTGACACTCCCAGGTTAGGTGTGGTAAATCTCTCTCTCTCTCTCTCTTTTTTCATTCCAAAGGGAAGTAATTCTGCACAGCTGAACGAAGTTGGAGGTAGTTAGCAGGCAAATGATATACCCACAAGATCCAGAGATCAGAAGCTCTTTCCCAAGGACCACACAGCGAATCTGTTCGGCCCTCAGAGTGGGCTCATATTCTCCTTCAGTCTCCCACTGGGTTGCCAAAGTTACGGAATTGTAGCATCTCTGGAGAGTGCTCACGTGTATTCTGTGAGTTTTCTCCCCCACTGTCTCTTTTTTCACAGTCTCAGTTCAGTAGCATCACAAATTTACTAGGTCCTAATCTCCTCTTAATTCGCCCCACCCAGAGTCAGGTTTTTCTGCTATGCTCAGGGCCAGTGCAGACCTGAGGTCGCTCTGCTTATGACGTATGTCCAAGATGGCGCCTGCTCTTTGTCTTGCTCGCCCTTGAGAGGTGAGCGGAGAGAGAGAAACCCGTGTCCATACCAGTCACCTTTTTTTTTATTCTCTCTCTCTCTCTTCCAGTTAGCCTGGTGAACTTTCCCCCCCTGGGGGTCGTTCCCTCTAGTCTCCTCTCTCCACTTGCCTGCTGGTGTCTCGGGCTATTGAGGTTTGGCTCACCTCGCATTCCAGCGCTGGTGTGTTGAGTCTGCCGCTGGTGTCCCAAACTGTGGGCTCCCATGCTCTCCACGCAGGTCTGCTATGAATCACACATTCTGGAAGAGTTTCTTCTGCTGTTTCCTCCCCTACTCTTCCTTGAACCTGCAGTATCTCCACTTTTATTAAACTATCTCTCCCCGGACTATCAGTGTGCTCCCTTCCTATTCTGCCATCTTTCCTCCTCCCCCTCCCCATTGTGGTTTTGATTTGCATTTTATTTTTTAAATTTATTTGATAGGTAGAGTTATAGACAGTGTGAGAGAGAGACAGAAAGGTCTTCATTCCATTGGTTCACTCCCCAAATGGCTGCTACAGCTGGCACACTGCACTGATCCGAAGCCAGGATCCAGATGCTTCCTCCTCATCTCCCATGCAGGTACAGGGGCCCAGGCACTTGGGCCATCCTCCACTGCCCTCCCAGGCCACAGCAGAGAGCTGGACTGGAAGAGCAGCTACCGGGACTAGAACCTGGTGCCCACATGTGATGCTGGCACCACAGGAGGAGGATTAGCCAAATAAGCCCTGGAGCCAGCAGATTTGCATTTTCCTGATGGCTAGTGATCTTGAACACTTTTTTCTTGTGTCTGTTGGCCATTTGTAAATCACCCTTTGAAAAATGCCTATTCATGTCATTTGCCTATTTCCAAACTGCATTTTTTGTTGTTTCTTCAGTTTTTTTCCAGATTATGAATATTAATAATTTATCATTTCCATAGTTTGCTAATATTTTCACTTGTTCTGCTGGTTGCCAATACACTTTGTTGAGTGTTTCCTTTGTAGTGCAGAATATTCTAAAGTTGTTGTAATCCCATTTCTCTATTGTTTATTTGGCTGTGCTTTTAGTATCTTTTCCAAGAAGTTTTTCCCTATGCTGATGTCCTGCTGTGTTTCCACGAATAATATTTTACCTCAGTTTTGACACAGATGTATTTTCTAGTTGTAACTTCTCATCATTTTTTTAGAAGTGTCTTTCAAAAAATATGTTTAGCTTTCACACAGTTCCTATTATTTTTTGTTTAGAAATTGTGTTATTGGTATGACACTGAAATCTAATTATCAAACACAGGGTCATCCTTTTTGATGTGAGAATTGTGTTTTTTCACATTTATAATTTAAGGGTATTATTCATTTTTAGTTAAATTGCTTAAAGTGTGTATCTAAGATACTTTTTTGCATGTTTGTCCAAATATTTTAGGTGAATACTTTTATGCTCTTTAGGTTTGTTCTGGGAATCACTTAAGTCATTTAAAACCAGTTGTATCCTTTCAAGTTTTAATTTTATTCTTCTGTGGGTGATTATGGATCAGCATTAAATTCTGCATAAATTTTTCCCATTATCAAGGCAAATATATTAAAATTCTAGTGCATGCCTCTGGAATGGATGATTCTACCCTGGTTGGAGGGAAGTGGCTCTATGTCCATCTCTGTTAGCACTGATATTGTTTGCTGTGATTCTATGGATGATTCTCTTCCAGTGGTCATCTTTCAGGCATGTCCTGACCAGTCCTCATCTACAAAACTCCAGGGCACCCCCACTCATCTCGGGTCTCAGTGTGCACATATTTCCTTTTTGGGAGCCCATCTTAAACCTGTTTTCATTTTTATTTCATTGATTGTAAAATTGCTTTTTAATTTTGAATAATGCATATATTCTTTAACATAAATGACTTTTGTGAATATTTTCTCTCATTTTTACCCTTTTTCCTTAACATTATCAGAAGAGATGCTTCTCATTTTCATGATGTCCAGTTGGTAATCATTTATTTCATGGATTATGCCTTCAGTGTTGTATCAAAAACTCAGCATCACACCCAATATTACCTTAATTTTTTGCAAAATTATTTTCTGGGAGACTAATAATTTTGTTTTCTTGTGGTTGGATGTATAACCCACTATAATATTTAATTTAATTTTTGAAAATCTATGCATGGATTTTCATTGTATTATGTGTTCAATGTTTGTAGCAAGGTTATCTCTAATCCATTATGTTGCATTCACTCCTTTGTCAGTTATCAACTACCTATACTTGGAAAGATCAATTCTGGGTCTCTATTCTGTCATTTATCTGTTTGCTAGTTCTTTCACCAATATTGCACTGTCTTGGCTAACACTCTAGTAAGTGCTGAAGTTGAATATTGCTGATCCTCCAAGTGTATTTTTCTGGTTCTTTAATGAGTTGAGTTGGCTATTCTGTATTGTTGAATTTTCAGTATTAACATTAGAGTCAACTTTCATTTATAATCACAAATCAACTGCTAATATTTTGGTTGAGTTTATGTTTCATCTATATATCAAGTGGGGAAGGACCAATAATCTTGGTTATATTGGGTATTCTTATGCAGTCCATAGAATGTATCTCCAAATATTAGTTATTTGAAACAACATTCAGCAAAGGCTTATGGGTTCCCTCATATATAGGTTTTGCATATTTTTTATCCTATACCTACATTTACATAATTTGTTAGAATTATACCAAGATATATCTTTGGGGTTTAATGTAAATGGTAGTGTGCTTTTCCTTAAATTCAATTGGATTATTGCTGGTATGTAGGAAAGAAATTGAACAAAATTATATACAATCTTCGTATGATTGATAATTGGTTCAAGGAATAATTTAGTTGATCATTTAGAATTTTTCAAATCAATAATTATGTCCCTTATGTACTGACTGTTTTCCATCTCAATATATAGGCCTTATATTTCCATTTTTCATCTTATTGCATTAGCTAGGATTTCTAGGAGGATGTTTACAAGCAATAGTAAGAAGGAATTTGCTTGCCCTGTTACTGATTATAGAAGATTTTATAGTTTTCAACCATTATCTTTGGTGCTAGTTGAACTGTTGATGTAGAGTTTTCCTTTATTTAGATTGAGAAAATTCACCCTCCATTCTAGTTTGCTTGATGTTTTCATTTTTTATCCATTTATTTCATATTGGTATTGAATTTTGTCCAGTGTTTGTTGATGTACTGAATTCATCCTTTGATCTATTGAATTGATCAAATTGTGTTTCTCTTTTTGTCTGTTGATGTGATGAATCAAATTTTTTTTTATTATTTGATGTCTCAAATTATGCAATTAATACCCATTTTTATGAAGTATCACTGTATTTATATCTTTTGGATTCATTTGAGAATATCATTTTAAGGTTACCTGCATCTAAGTTCATGAGAGATACTGGTCTGTAATTTCTTTTCCTGCACTCTTGCTATACGGTTTCAATAGTAGGAGAATGCTATCCTCATATCAGGTATAAGAAAATACCCTCCTTGTCTCCATCTTCTAGAGAAGTATTTTAAAAGTTGGTGTAAATTCTTAACCATTTTATAGAATTATCAAGCAAATTCATAATGGCTTGCTGCTTTCTGCTGTGGAAAAATATCAAATATTGACCCAGGATCTTTTCAAAATGTATTTAATTTTTTGAAGAACTGGAATGTTCCATCTCTGGTTTGCTCCCTGGTTG